>NW_027361774.1:1847500-2328668 GCF_039654945.1 Dendrobates tinctorius
AATTCAATAACAATTATTTTAATATTATCATTATAAGGTTTTTCCTGTAGTTTATTACAATCCTCCTTGAAATTACTATATTTTTTGGACTAAAACACACACCTAAGGTTTTATTGGAAATTAGGAAAAAAAATTGAAGCAAAAAATGTGGTCAATTCTGTATTTAATATCCCCTATCCTGGTATATATGGCCCCCTCATCCCCAACCTGATACACATGGCACCTAGTAAGCATGGTCCCATCCCTATCCTAGTATGCATGGCACCTCATTCCTATCCTCTTATGTATGGCCCCATCCCTATCCGGGTATGCATGGTCCCCATTTCGTCCTGGTATGCAGGGTCCCCATTTCGTCCTGGTATGCAGGGCACCGTCTCATCCTGGTATGCAGGGCACCGTCTCATCCTGGTATGCAGGGCACCGTCTCATCCTGGTATGTAGGGCCCCCATCTCGTCCTGGTATGCAGGGCCCCATCTCGTCCTGGTACGCAGGGCCCCAACTCATTATGGTATACAGGGACTCATCCTTATAAGTGGCCCCCACCCCCATTCCTATCCTGGTATACATGACTCCATCAGAAAACAATAGCTATATGCTTTATGCTTGTAAGCAGCGCTGAGAACAGTGAGTATTCATGAATATTCATTTCTCTTAAGTAGCGGCACACATGACCACCGGTAGCAGCAGGAAGCCGGTGGCTGACACTGCGCGCTACTGAAGAGCAAAGAATACTCAGTGCCTTTTGCGTGCACAGGCCTGGCAGCTGTGCTCTGCTTGTGAGCAGCACATGACGTCCCTGCCATGCGCTGCTTACAAGCATATAGCAGTTGCTGGCACCGGAGCAGGACGCTGCGAGGGAGCGCGGGGTAAGTAAGTGTAATGGTTTGCTTTTTTAATGTTTTCTGAAGGGGCCATGCATACCAGGATAGGGATGTGGATGGGGGTGTGGGCCAATTATAAGGATGGGGCCATGCATACCAGGACCGGAGTTGGGGGCTAATCATATCAAGATACTATTATTAAAGAGAAATGAATATTCATTGCCCTCCAAACCCATAGGCGTAGAATGCAGTGAATATTAATTTCTCTTTAGCAACGGGAACAGGAGTTAGCCGCAGCCACCGGCTCCAGCCTCATGTGACCCGCTGCTCCGCCGATGCCGTTCGCCCACCTCCCCTCTACAGCCGGAGCCGGTACATCCGGACTATAAGACACCCCCCCATTTTCCTCCACATTTTTGAAGGAAAACAGTGCGTCTTATAGTCCAAAAAAATACAGTAGTTTTAATACAAATTGAAAAGTCAGGATAAAGGGAAACTCTGCTGTTATTGTACAGAAATTCACACTTGGCCTCACTGCACATTTAGGGTACGTGCAGACGTTGCAGTTTTTGATGCATTTCTGCAGCGTTTTTGAACGCGCAGAATTGCATCAAATCCAAAAACACTGTGCACATGCTGCGAAAAAAAACGCACGGATTTGCAGCGTTTTATTTTCTGCAGCATGTCAATTCTTTATGCAGATCTGCAGTGTTTCTGCACCCATTGACTTGCATTGAGTCAGGCATTTCCGCAGCAAAACCGCAGGTCTAAAAAAGATCTGCAGTATTGCTGCGGATGAAACGCTGCTGATCGGGAACAGGGAAGTGTGTGGGCGGTGACTGTGTGCGTGTCTGCCAGGGGTGTGCGGGGGGTCTGCATGTGTGCGTGCATGCAGGCATCGTCCGATGGGACTACAAGTCCCATCGGTCGATGCCTGCAACAGTGACAGTGAGTGAAACATTAGCCAATGATGGGACAGTAGTAGTCCCATCATCCTGCTAATGTGTTGAATGTAAAAAAAAAAACAAAAAAAACACACATATACAGTTCATACTCCCCATCTACACCTAATCCCCGAAGCCCTCGCTCACCTGAAAAAATATTAAAATAATAAACACTATACTCCCTGTGTGCAACGTAATCCAATTAATATGATTATCCCACGACGATCTCCCGTGGAGAGCTGCCACATCAGCTGATGCGACTGCTCTCCAGGGGATCCAGTGATACAATGACAGAGATAATCCTCTGTATTGTATCACTTCGCCGCCGACAGGTCACTGGAGTTCACCTGTCAATTTGCGGCACTACAGCGTGAAAATTTTCTCACGCTGTAGTGCCGTAAAATGCGAGGCTTATCTCCAATGACACACTGCTGGAGGGCTTTCGCCTGTCAGTGTGTCATCGGAGGCCTATAGAGCGGTCATATCTGCTGATGTGACAGCTCTATAGGGGAGATCGTCGTGGGATATTCGTTATTAATGGGATTACATGGGACAGGGAGTATATTGTTGGTTTGTTTTTTTATTTTTTTGCAGGTGATCGATGGCTTTGAATGGATTTAGGCGTACAATAAAAATTATGAAAAACTGTCATGTTTTATTTCATTAAAATACTTTAATCTTATGTGTGTTTTTTAACCCTTTCTTACTATAAGATCAATAATGGTTAGGCGTTTTATTGGATGGATGGATCTATCTATAATGGATAGGCGTCTTATTGGATGGATCCATCTATCCATCATATATCCATCCATGGATGGATCCATCCATCTATCCATCATAGATACATCCATCTATCCATCATAAATCCATCCATGGATCCATAGATGGATCCATCCATAGTTGGATCCATCCATAGATATGGATATATCAGTCTATCTATAGATATATCCATCTATCCCATATTTATCTGTGTGTGTAATGGAGTGTGGGTTGGACAAATGTAAAAGAGGAGGTTGGACCAGAAATGACATCACAAATCTTTTTTTTTTTTTTTGTTAATTAACATATCTTTATTTAGCTTACAAAAACGCATACAAATCCACATAAAAAACGTGCGGATTTTTACCTGCGTTTTCTGGCAACAGATGCAGATTCTGTGCAAAAAATTCTGCAGGTAAATCTGCAACGTGTGCACATACCCTTGGAGTTGTCGCTCATAAAAGCAAAGTTTGACCAGAAAGACTTGTAAGGACCTGGTCTTTTAGGGACCATGAGACATTCAGCAGCACAGAAGGGAGAGAAGATTCATCCGATAAGATCTCAGGGATCTAGGAAGCCAACAGCATCATTACCCTCTGCTTTCTCTTACAGGCCCAGCATAAGATTTTTCTTCAAGTGATTTTCTATCTTGTCAGCACATTCTACATACGCTGTCATTTGGCTTTATAGTTACAGATCTGGGCAGGTAACGGTCAGCGTCTCCTGATCCCAGGGGGTAGGTGGATCCTCCAGGTTATAAGTTCTATAGAAAAGGGCTTTCAATGCCCAAAGTCATTTGAACAGTTTTGGGTGGAGGAGAATGTTGTGGTCTAGAGGCAAAATGGTAACATGGTAATACGGCCGGACTACACCACCGATAAAGCAGCCACAGCCGTTGACTGAGAGGAATCTGTGACTTCTCTGCATTCAGTGGTTACTACTCACCTGGGTAGTCATATGTGGGAATCTCCTCTTTACACCACTCATCACCCCTCACATATGTCTCTGTAGTATTAATATGGGTCAGATCTTCACCCTGAAACAAATATTGTAAAAGTCACCGACAGATTGAGAAGTCCCATCTATGATCAGCTCTAATCCTGTCATCTCCACCGTTCTCATCACACAAGTATAAAACATATACCGTATATACTCGAATATAAGCCGAGATTTTCAGCCCATTTTTTGGGACTGAAAGTCCCCTCTCGGCTTATATTCGAGTCATATACGCCAGGGGGTCGGAGGGGTGCCAGGTCATACTTACCCGTCCTGGCGCTGTCTCTGCAGCCCCCTGCTTGTCCCACAGACTCCCTTCCTTCCTTCGGCGGTCACATAGTACCGCTCATTAAACTCATGAATATGCGCATATTCATGAGTGTAATGAGCGGTACCATGTGACCGCTGAAGGCAGGAAGGGAGACAGTGGGAGAACAGAGCTGCAGAGACGGCGCCAGGACGGGTAAAGTATAGGCTATATTCAACTGTCCCCTCACTCCATCGCTGCTGTCTGATGTGTCCTCTGTCAGTGACATTCAGATAGCAGAGGGCGCGGTGACGTGGTTAGTGTGCGTCGTGCCCTCTTCTGCCTGAACGTCACAGACAGATGACGTGGCAGATAGCCATGAGTATATACAGTAATACTGGTGGATAAAACAAGACTGAGCACAAGACCTTCACAGCCGTCTACACATCATAGGGGAGATCTCCTGACACCTTCTCTCCATCTACCTGATGATCCTGAGGAACATTGGGATCTTCTTGGTTACAGTCCTGTGGAAGAAGAGGACGGGGACATCTCTCTGGTGTTGTCCTCTTACTGGATAGATCTGGAGGAAACACATACAGGGACTGAATTCATTCTCTACATACAGATAATTATAGGCCGTGTGTATTTATTCCTGTCTATTACCTGGAAATGTGAGGGGCTGGGGAACCTCCATTATGACGTTCTTGTACAGATCTTTGTGTCCTTCTAAATACTCCCACTCCTCCATAGAGAGATAAACAGCGACACCCTGACACCTTATAGGAACCTGACACATACAATGATACCGTCATCCCCCGATCCCTTCATAGTGTTACTGCATAATGTCCCAGCATTCCCAGCAGTGTCACCTCTCCAGTCAGCAGCTCAATCATCTTGTAGGTGAGTTCTAGGATCTTCTGCTCATTGATGTCCTCATGGATCAGGGGGTGAGGTGGAGGCCCCGTGATTGGGCTCAGGGGTCTTCCCCATCCCTCAGACACAGGGTCCTGACAGCGATCACTAGAGGTCTTCTTCACCACTGTGTAATCCTGGTTATAGAGAGACATTAATAAATCTCACTACAGACATTTCCAGAGTCCTCACCTCTCCAGTTCTGTCCATCTGTTATTCCCATAGATAAGAATGATGTAATGTGACGTCATCAGAATCTCTCACCTCTCCAGTGAGACGGAAGAGGATCTCTAGGGTGAGGTGTAACATCCTCTCCGCCATCTTGTCTCTGTCTATATCCATCCTTGATGGGTAAATCAGGAAAATTCTCTTTTGTAGAAGATCTTCACTGAGAGGATCCGATATTGTAGAGACCTGAATGAGAAGAAGATGATCCGATGTAACATCATAAGAATCCTGTGTAATAATACAATTACTGGAGATAATAAGGGAAACATATGAGGAGATTTATTATCTTACAGGGTTTAGTTTTCTTCCCTGACATCTACTAATAAAACCTATATATTTAGGCCACAGACAACAAGCAGTTTCCTCCTCGGAGTCGGCAGCTGAACACGTTCCTCATAGACTCATCTTCCATAACGCTAATTCTCGTCTCATTACCGACACTGGAATCGGCATTAGCAATACTGCAGGAGATATTCATTACACGCGACATGAGAAATAACTCCTTCATGATGAGGACGACATCTTCATCTTCTACTGCGGCTCTAGAGACAGATTTGGCCAGAGTCGGTCACTGCCTCCATCCCCACCGGCCGTCTATATGAAGGTTTCCCGTCTTCCCCGCACTGGAATCTTCTCTCACGTTAGATCTCAGCTCTGAGTCACACACAGAAGTTTGAGGCTTTTAGAAAAGATTTTTTGTTTCCACAAACACAACGGACAGAAATGATCTGATCCCAAAGTCTCCATGTACAGTGATTTATGGGGATTATTTCTGGCCTTAGTGTAATGTTCAAGTAAGATACGATTTTCTAGAATCTTCCAATCCCCTAACACTACAGATGACATTGTAGCCTGTCATAGCTGCAGCATTCCCCCTTGCCCCCTCCTTAGCAGCTGGGTGTGCCCCCTCTGCCTGCTGGTAACAGGACACCGACCATTTCCTGTGCTGCTAAGGAATGTTAATTAAGCTGAGTGAAAAAATGTCTTTGAAGCCATGAGGCCAATACAAATATGGGGAGATATTAAAAGAAGCTCTAGCGTGCACTTCGCTCGCGGCAGAGATATAAAAACCACATCTCCGCATGGGGCATGAATCCAGTATTCTGGCCCATAGTTTTCACGGTTCTAGTGCTGACAGAACAAGAGAAACGGAGTTCTCCTCTACAGAGCAAAATAAGCAGCTAGTGCTTGGTGTCATTACAAAGCTAATTTCAATACAAGATAAATGATGGTCCTGGCGATACACTGCTAGGTTTTCAAGTCCAGATCTGATGGTTCTAAGTTTTCCAGACCCACATCTGTAGTTAGAGCTGGGGGCTAAACCTCTCTAGCCAACCTCTTCTGTGATGTCACACAGCAGAGGCCATAAGGCATGCCAGTGAACAAACCATTTCAGTTTAGCTGCAGAGTCCATGCTGAAAGGACCCCCAGATGTCTGGAGATGTCTGGCTGGCTACCCATCCCCCGACCACATGGTCTGCCGAAAGACCAGTAAGCAACTGTAAGTTTAATTTCTGGTTTTCATCCCTGCTATTTAATATTTGCAATGTACATATCTGATGTCTCAACTTTGTAACAACTTTTTATCTATGTAATCACTGCCCGCCTTTGGGGAATAAATCATAAAATTATCAGTCTGTCTTCATGCTCTTAAGGTACTGTCACACTTAGCGATGTACCAGCGATCCCGACCAGCGATATGACGCGGTCAGGATCGCTGGTACATCGCTAAGTGGTCGCTAGTGAGCTGCCACACAGGCAGATCTCACTAGCGACATCGCTGGGGACGGGGATCGCTACTTACCTGTCACACCAGCCGATCCTGCGTCCTCCCGCCCGGCTCCACGCGTCGCTCATCCTCACAGCAGGAAACGCCGCAGGAAGCTGATGACGAGAAACAGTCCTGAACGTTCTCGCGCGATCATCGATAATCAGCGGGGGAGCCGGTCGTAGGTAAGTATCAGACACAGAGATATCGCTAGCAATATCGCTATAACGTCACTAGTTATAGCGATATTGCTAGCGATATCTCTTAGTGTGACATGCCCTTAAGAAATGAACTTAAGCGCCTTTTAAGATAATTGCAACTAATTTGGGGGTTTGCTATGGACCCTCTTAATTAACTCATTGATTAAGTGAATTGTAGCTGGTGGCAGCAAAATGTGATTTGGGCCCCAGGTATTGCTGGCTGTGACAGAAAGGGAGTTGATAAGCTAATTGGTTGGCTGCGGCCAGAGCATTGAAAATTCCCTCACTGCAGTGTGCCAGGTGGCCATACCTCATTGTAACAGCCGGCTGGTGACCAATTATCCTACGTGTAGTTCGCTGACTGACCTGAGGATAAGGGGGCGCCGGAGAGCTGAGAGTTCCAAAGTGGAACTGAGAAAGTGGGATATACATAAATCCCCGCAGTTCTTGGAAGGTTGTTAGCAGTGGTGGGGCATCCAAAATAACCCCCCTGCGATAAATTGTTAGGGCAAGACTAGCTTGCTGTATTTTTGTCACATGGTGCTAGTGGTGGATAACTAAGATAAGCCCTCACTGTGACTGTGATAGCTGTGTGCCGGCAGTACGTCGCGTCCCTCCGTCCGGTGACATCTCCATGTCAGCGGTGGTTTGTCACATATTGGTGGCAGCGGTGGGATCGTCACACTTAGACTTTCCTGTATTACAAGAAAAACACCAGAAAAAACAGATGCTAAAATGTTTCTAAAGAAAATTGGCTCCAGCAATTCTTGTAAGCAGAAAAAATAAGAAAAAAGCAGAAGACACATTTTATAATTTTTAACATGTTAAACATTTATTAAAAAAGAAAATAATCTGTTTGGGCCCCAGAACATAGATGTACACCGCAGTGACGGCACAGAGGAGGCTGCAACAAAAACCCTGACAGTTTATCCACTTGCTGCTGTGAAAAGCAAACATGGCATCTAAGAAGGTGTGACAGAGTTTGGCTGAATGCCCCCCGCCCCCAAGTACTCGATAGTATGGGGCGGCCTAGTTACTCCGATACTTACATGCCTAATAATGGGGTCTGGGCTGCAATGTATGAAGGTCTATTAGGCCGGGCCAGAGGCAGCATCCAATAAGTTACCTTATAACGCCCCATACACATTAGACTAAAGCTCCATGAAAGCACTGATTTCGGGGGGTTTGGCCGACCATATAATGTATTTGGGGGCCTCCCGACAGATGATGTCAGGGCAGAGAAGGATCTGGCATCCTGAATTTCAGAGGATAATCCGTTTGTTCTTCCTGTAGATAATCCTCCTCTAGAGGAGTCTGGAGGCGACTCTCTCATACAGACCACAGGAAAGCTGGAATATTTGTGTGTATGGGGGAGTCGGGAGAGATCGCCGTCTGCCAAATGACCGTTCAGCCAACTCTGATCTCATGTGTATGGGGCCGTTAGTATTACACTGACAGGCAGTGATGATACACGGCACTACAGTAGTACAGGGCATCACCGGAGCCATCAGAGGCTTGTATGTTGTGTGATCTCACTGATCAGAGGGGTTTAAAAAAGGTTTAAAGTGGAAAAAAAAATCACAGTTTCAGCAACAAGAAATATCCATCACTATATGGAAAGCAGAGTCACTGCACAATGTTAGTTACGTCACGTCCATAACTACTTTATTATACTCTATTATCCTGTACACAGTGGAGTAGATAGAAATCACAGATCCCACAGCAATAGCTGGAATTGGACCCTTCAGCATAAAAAAATCTATCTATCTATACACAGTACAGACCAAAGGTTTGGACACACCTTCTCATTTAAAGAGTTTTCTTTATTTTCATGACTATGAAAATTGTAGATTCACTATGAAGGCAACAAAACTATGAATTACCACATGTGGAATTATATAATTAACCAAAAAGTGTGAAACAACTGAAAATATTTCTTATATTCTAGGTTCTTCAAAGTAGCCACCTTTTGCTTTGATTACTGCTTTGCACACTCTTGGCATTCTCTTGATGAGCTTCAAGAGGTAGTCACCGGAAATGGTCTTCCAACAGTCTTGAAGGAGTTCCCAGAGATGCTTAGCACTTGTTGGCCCTTTTGCCTTCACTCTGCGGTCCAGATCACCCCAAACCATCTCGATTGGGTTCCGGTCTGGTGACTGTGGAGGCCAGGTCATCTGGCGTAGCACCCCATCACTCTCCTCCTTGGTCAAATGGCCCTTACACAGCCTGGAGGTGTGTTTGGGGTCATTGTCCTGTTGAAAAATAAATAATGGTCCAACTAAATGGAAACCGGATGGAATAGCATGCCGCTGCAAGATGCTGTGGTAGCCATGCTGGTTCAGCATGCCTTCAATCCATCACACCTCCTCCTCCATGCTTCACGGTGTGAGCCAGGCATGTAGAGTCCATCCGTTCACCTTTTCTGCGTCGCACAAAGACACGGTTGTTGGAACCAAAGATCTCAAATTTGGACTCATCAGACCAAAGCACAGATTTTCACTGGTCTAATATCCATTCCTTGTGTTCTTTAGCCCTTCTGCTTGTTGCCTGTCCTTAGCAGTGGTTTCTTAGCAGCTATTTTACCATGAAGGCCTGCTGCATAAAGTCTCCTCTTAACAGTTGTTGTAGAGATGTGTCTGCTGCTAGAACTCTGTGTGGCATTGACCTGGTCTCTAATCTGAGCTGCTGTTAACCTGCGATTTATTTCTGAGGCTTGTGACTCGGGTGAACTTATCCTCTGCAGCAGAGGTGACTCTTGGTCTTCCTTTCCTGGGGCGGTCCTCATGTGAGCCAGTTTCTTTGTAGCACTTGATGGTTTTTGCCACTGCACTTGGGGACATTTTCAAAGTTTTCCCAATTTTTCGGACTGACTGACCTTCATTTCTTAAAGTAATGATGACCACTCATTTTTCTTTACTCAGCTGCTTTTTTCTTGCCATAATACAAATTCTAACAGTCTATTCAGTAGGACTATCACCTGTGTATCCACCAGACTTCTGCACAACACAACTGATGGTCCCAACCCCATTTATAAGGCAAGAAATACCACTTATTAAACCTGACAGGGCACACCTGTGAAGTGAAGACCATTTCCTGTGATCATAGTTTTGATGCCTTCAGAGTGTATCTACAATTTTCATAGTCATGAAAATAAAGAAAACTCTTTGAATGAGAAGGTGTGACCAAACCTTTGGTCTGTACTGTATATATTTGGCAGAGTCATATCTCCCGACTCCGCAGATTGCATGCTATCATTGTAGGCCCAGACCAGATGGTATGGAGATGAATGAGGGATACCAAAGTTAAAAAATAGACTTTCCTTCACTTAACAAGAACTTGATGAGAAGTACCGTATATACTCGAGTATAAGCCGAACCGAGTATAAGCCGACCACCCTAAATTTTGCCACAAAAACCTGGGAAAACTTATTGAACTCGAGTATAAGCCTAGGGTGGGAATTGCCGAAGATACTGGTAAATTTAAAAAATAAAACTAGATATGGGTGGCCCATATAACGCTGCATAACATATGCCCCATATAATGCAGCACAGTGAATAATGGTGGCCCATATAACGCTGCATAACATATGCCCCATATAATGCAGCACAGTGAATAATGGTGGCCCCAATACATTGTAATATGGTATATTGCCCAAGTGATAGGCTTACCGGCAATCCTATCAGGTTGCTGCTGCACAGTGAATAATAGTGGCCCCAATGCATGATAATTTATTGCCCAAGTGATAGGATTACCGGTAATCCTATCATGTTGCTGCTGCTGCCGCTGCTGGAATTTAAAAAAAAAAAAACACTATATACTCACCTCCGTTGCTGAGAGCTGCTCCTCAGCGTTGCCGGCTCTTCAGTGACTCAGGCAGAGGGTGCATACTATGTACGTCATCGCGCCCCCTGACCTGTTACGTCACTGCCAGAAGATGGAAGACAGGAGAGCGGCGCACAGTGACTTGGAATGCGGACAGGTGACTATTGCAAGTGCCGGGGGCCTGAGCCAGTGGCGACACCGGTATGTGACCCCTCCATAACGCGCCGGTGTCCCCGCCAGCTCAGAACACCAGCACTTGTCCCGCTGACAACGCCGGCCGCCAGCCCTATCATCACCCACCGGGACACTGACAGGATGCAGGGGACCACGGACATATGCCGGAGACGACGGGGACCTCCTCCCTGCATCGGTAAAATGTAAGTCAGAACCGTAACTCGTATATCAGCCGAGGGGGGTCTTTTTCAGCCCAAAAAGGGGGCTGAAAAACTCGGCTTATATTCGAGTATATACATCAGATGGCAGGCACAACACTTTATGAATGCTTCTCCTGCATTATGCAGTCAGGAACTTTCCGGTGACATGCGGCAGTACATAACCTTTGTTATAAGCCACAATAGTGCAGCAAACCTGAGCTAATGACCTCTTCCTGCTCTGTGTCTCCGCTATGCTCCCTGCCTGAAATCCGAATTCTTACTGCCATTATATCTTTGCTTTCTGATGTCTCCTCCTGGCACACAACACCATATCAATTCAGGAGGACGGCAATCAGATAGACCAAAGGCCTGGATTTCTCTCTTTCTGACTCATCACAAGGACATTGTTCTCCTGTGTGGCCATGTAGCTCAGTATGAGGTCTCCCACACAGTATGACGGCCCCACAGCACCTCACACAGTACTATGGCGAGAGATGAGCGAATATTTCAATGTTCAGTTCAGCTCACGATCCCCGAATTTGCAATATTCGCTGATTTAGTCATCAATTAAATCGCCAAATATAGCCGAACATGGACAGCACAAACGCCGGTGTTTCCCAAGCTGTGTGACAGTGTGGTTAACACCGGAGTAGCACTTCTGATTGGGGGTAAAATCATCCCAGCCGCTCCAAGAGCCGCGGTTCCCACGCTGTCAGAAGACAGCGTGACGTCTCAGCTGATGACTGGTGTCAGCTGATGGGACTACAGCTCCCATCATCCGACACCTACAGCCGCTAATAACAGTGAGAGAAGGAGCGGATGATGGGAGTATTCATCGGCTGCTACTGAGCTGTAAATAAATAATAAAAAAAGAAACTGCGTGGGTTCCCCTGTATTTGTGATAACCAGCCAGGCAAAACTCACAGCTGAGGGCTGCAACCCTCATCTATCAGCTTCAGCAAGGCTGGCTATCAAAAAATGTGCCGCGTTCAGTAAAATCACAGTGTGACAGGTTAGAACAGATATATACACATAGAATACATAGATATATAGATGTCAGTGACACACGCACATATATGTTTGTATATTACATAGATAAGACAGGTAGAAGAAAAGCCGGTAAGCTGGTAATTCATCAGCCGCGGTAGTGTAAAATCACTGCACGAGCTGACACTGTACTAATTGTATTTGTCATTGACATCTATACAGTATATCTAACTATTCTATTTGTATTTACTGTATGTAATCCATCTCTTCTATCCTGTCGGCTCCTGCTGTGATTTTACACTACTGCGGCTGATGAATTACCAGCTTTTCTTCTACCTATATAATATATATACACTGTGTCACCGACATCTATAAAAAAACAATTCCTTCTCACCCCCAATGAGGGTGGTCTTTGTTGTCCTTTCTCGTTCTCGGGTCCTCTACCAGAGGCCTGGGAGTTTGATGGTTCTGTGCAGGATCTTAGTTGTTCCCAGCATTGCGCTTTTCTGGACGGAGACCTCAGATGTTGCTCCTGGGATCTGTTGTAGCCATTCTTCCAACTTAGGTGATACTGCTCCAAGTCCTCCTATCACCAATGGAATCATTGTTACCTTCACTTTCCACATCTCCAGTTCTCCTTTGAGGCAGGGAGTAAGGCACGCGGCCGTGGGCATGGAGTTTCAGCAGGGAGAGGACGTGGGGATTCTGCAGGGAGAGGATGTGGGGATTCTGTGCCTGCTGTTGGCACCAGTGAGTCAGCATCCCCCAGTTTTAGCAGGCAACAGTCCTTTATGCGCAGCTTTGTAGGAAATCACCGTACCACACTGCTGCGGGAGGAACAAATTGAAGCCGTTGTCGGATGGATGGCAGCTAACGCATCGACTTCAATTACTTCCACATCCTCTCAGGGCCAGAGCACCGAAGAGCAACCATCTGTCTCTTCACCACCTGCCAAAGTGCCCAGGCAGTCAGAGAGCCCTGGACAGGAGCCATCACAGTCTCTTCTTCTGTTCTCCGAATCTGTTGGTTTGGAAAGAGGGGGCCAGCCAAGCAGCATTCCAGAATGTGAAGAAGAGGGAGTATGCAGTAATGCGCAACTTCTTTGTCCCTCTGAATCTGAAGAGGCGGGTGGGCCAGTGCATATGGTCAGCACACCTCAGTACACATCAGATGATGACGAGACTCAGTTACCACTTTCTGGTGCGTACGGTGCTGGCGAGACAACCCAGGAGAAGCAGGTGTTTGAAGAGGGGAGTGTAGATGATGAGGTCCTTGACCCATCATGGCGTGAGGAACAGGAAGGTGGTGGGGGCAGCTCTGAGGAAGAGATTCCCCGAACGGCCAAAACTGGAGGGAGAGGGAAGGGGCAGACTTGGTTGCCTGTACCCTCCACTTTGGCACCCGTTAGGAGCATTCCACTTTCAAAAGGCAAAACGGGCGCTCCCAAGATTGCAGTGCGTGGTCCTTTTTTGACACAGTTGCAGATGACATTTGCTTTGTCAAATGCAAGCTGTGTCATCAGAGAATCAAAAGAGGGAAAAATGTCAGCAACCTCAATACCACTAATATGTGGAAACATGTGCGGACCAAGCACGAGCTGGAGTTACACAGACACACTAAAGACGTAGGCCAACGTACAGCACCACCTACCACCTCTTCAGCTCGTGTTGGGGCCGCTTCCTCCAGCTCACATACAGCTGGTTCAGCTTCCTCACAGGATCGCCAAGGAAGAACCTCTGGCACTGTTGTCCGGAGACCCTGTGACATTCCACCCACAACACCACGTTCCAAGTCATCCTCACACTCCCAGGCCACTCGGCAGCCATCGGTAGCACAGGCATGGGAGAAAAGGCGGCCATACTCGGCAAACCATCCCCGAGCACAGGCTCTGAATGCTGGCATTGCCAAACTACTGGCCCTTGAAATGCTGTCATTCAGGCTGGTGGAGACTGACACCTTCCGGAACTTCATGGCATTGGCAGTCCCACAATACACCGTGCCCAGCCACTTTTATTTCAGCAGGCAAGCCGTTCCTGCCCTGCAGAAACATGTGGAGGCAAACATAAAACATGCGCTACTAAACGCCGTCAGTAGCAAGGTTCACCTGACCACTGATGTGTGGACCAGTAACCATGGACAGGGACGATACCTTTCCCTCACTGCCCATTGGGTCAATGTTGTGGAGCCGGGTACAGATCTGGAGAGTGGCGCTCTACGTGTTCTGCCAACTCCACGGATTGCAGGAATCCAGTCTGTACTCCTACTCTAGTTCCTCAGAAACAGCACAGCAGGAGCCTGTTACGACCGATATGAGCACAGCCGTGGCCAAACGTCAACAGGCCGTACTGAAATTAATTTCTTTGGGGAATCGAAGCCACACAGTGCAGGAGCTCTGGAATGCCATCAAGCAGGAGAGCGACGTGTGGTTTGTGCCAGCGAATCTCCAGCCGGGCTTGGTAGTGTGTGACAATGGCAGAAATATGGTGGCAGCTCTTGGCCTAGGCAACCTCACTCACATCCCATGTTTGGCACATGTGCTCAACTTGGTCGTGCAGAGCTTTCTGAGGGACTATCCGGATCTTGATGCACTGCTGCACAAGGTCCGCATAGAGTGCGCTCACTTGCGTCGTTCCAGCACGGCAAGATCGCGCCTTGCTGCTCTGCAGCGCCGATTACGCCTTCCGGAACATCGCATCATATGTGACCTACCCACCAGGTGGAATTCAACGTTACATATGTTGGAGCGGTTGTGTGAGCAGCAGGCAGCAGTCATGGAGTACCAGCTGCATCAGGCACAAACAAGTCGCAATGTGCGCCGGTCACACTTCAGCACCACTGAGTGGGCCTCTATGAAGGACATCTGCCTCGTTTTGCGTGCCTTCGTTGATTCCACGCGGATGGCGAGTGCAGATGATGCACTAGTCAGCATGACTGTCCTCCTTATCTGCCTGCTTCAAAAAACACTGCAAGCACTAAGGGATGAGGTTTTGGAAGAGGTGGAGGATGAGGAGTCCCAAATGCCATCTGCTTCTGGACAGTCTGCGCTACGTGCTTCCTCACAAAGGCCTAGGCAGGGGACACTTTGTGAGGAGGATGAGGAGGAGTCGATGGAGGAGGAAGACATCTCTCCACAGGAGGGAGGTACACAAAGCTCTAGTCAGTATGTACAGCGAGGGTGGGGTGATGCAGAGCAGGCAGAGATCACGCCTCAAGCAGGGGACAGCGGTTCTTTGGCAGTTGGGAGTCTGCAGCACATGGTTGACTTCATGCTGCAGTGCCTGAGAAACGACCGCCGCATCGCCCACATTCTCTACACCGCTGATTATTGGGTGTACACCCTCCTTGATCCTCGCTACCGGGACATCTTGCAAACCCTCATACCAACGTTGAACTGGGAGCGTAAACTGCGGGAGTACGAAGACACACTGGTGCAGTCCATCATGTTTTCCATTCCCCCCGACAGGAGTGGTGCTAGTGCTTTACAAAGCACCTCTGTGCGTCGAGCCAGTGGAGGAAACTCGGCACAAAGAGGGAGCAGAGGCAGCGCCTCAGCACAAGGCAAGACCACTATGGCTCAAATGTGGCAAAGTTTTGTGTGTCCGCCACAATTGTCTACACCATCACTGACGGCTCCAGTCAGCAGGAGGCAAGTTTCCGTCAGATGGTGACAGACTACAAGTCTTGCCCTGTGACTGTACTCCCAGATGGCTCTTCCCCCTTCAAGTTTTGGGTCTCTAAGCTGGATACATGGCCAGAGCTTAGCCAGTATGCATTGGAGGTGCTGGCTTGCCCTGCTGCCAGTGTATTATCGGAACGCGTCTTTAGTGCCGCAGGTGGTGTACTAACAGACCGTCGTACGCGACTTTCTTCCGATAATGTCGACCGGCTTACTTTTCTGAAAATGAACAAGGCCTGGATCTCCCCAGAATTTGCCAGTCCTCTTCCCGACTAAATAATTGGTTGGCAACTGTATACAGGTCTCCTGTTGTGTTCATGTTTCTACCACCTGAACTATAATCCCTGGGCTTCAACACAGCCAGTTGTCGCTCAGATGTGTCATCTGCACAGAGAAAAACACTAGCTCCTGTGTTAGTGGGGTTCAGTAATGCCAGCTGCTCCCCTGCTGTGTGGACGGAAAAGTCTCCTGCTACATCCACATTCAAACTACTACTGATTTTTAACCCTGCTCCACTTAGGCCTCTGGCTCCACTGTCTCTAGTATTTCCCCTAGCCTCCAACCCCGCCAGTGACAGCTCTTAAGTGGCGTCTGCATAATCCACACTTGTTCCAGTGTTACTTGGCCTCAGTCACGTCAGTTGATCCCCTGATGTGTGTCCGGCAAGGTCTCCTGCTCTGTCCACATTCCCATTACTAGTAGTGTGAATGAGGACAGAGCAGGAGACCTTGCCGGACACACATCAGGGGATCAACTGACGGGACTGAGCCCAAGTAACACAGGAACAAGTGTGGATTGTGCTGACGCCACTTCAGAGCTGTAACTGATGGGGTTGGAGGCCAGGGGAAATACTAGAGACAGTGGAGCCAGAGGCCTAAGGGGAGCATGGTTACAATCAGTAGTAGTCTACAACCTCTATAAAAAGTGCTGCAAGTTGGCCTCAGCCAACTCCATGCCTCATCCAGGGCTCCAACAACGCCAGTTGGTGTTCAGAAGTGCCGTCTTCACAGAGAAACACACACTAGCTCCTGTGTTAGTGGGGTTCAGTAATGCCTGCTGTTCCCCTGCTGTGCGGATGGCAAAATCTCCTGCTGCCTCCACATGCCAACCCTATCAGGCCTCCGCCTGCTCCATGCCTCATCCTGGTCTCCAACAATGCCAGTTGGTGTTCAGAAGTGCCGTCTTCACAGAGAAAAACACACTCGCTACTGTGTCTGTGGGGTTCAGTAATGCCAGCTGTTCCCCTGCTGTGTAGATGGCAAAGTCTCCTGCTGCCTCCACATGCCAACCCTATCAGGCCTCAGCCTGCTCCATGCCTCATCCTGGTCTCCAACAATGCCAGTTGGTGTTCAGAAGTGCCGTCTTCACAGAGAAAAACACACTCGCTACTGTGTCTGTGGGGTTCAGTAATGCCTGCTGTTCCCCTGCTGTGCGGATGGCAAAATCTCCTGCTGCCTCCAACATCACACTACATGTTATTTTCCACTTGCTCCAAGTAGGCCTCAGCCTGCTCGGAGCATTGATCCTGGGCTTCAACACAGCCAGTTGTAGCTTGGAAGTGCCGTCCGCACAGATAGAATCACTCGCTCCTGTGTCTGTGGGGTTCACTAACGCCAGCTGTTCCCCTGCTGTGAGGATGGCAAAGTCTACTGCTGCCTCCAACATCACACTACTACTGACTTTTAACTATGGTCCACTTAGGCCTCTGGCTGTACTGTCTCTAGTATTTCCCCTGGCCTCCAAGCCCGCCAGTCGCTGCTCTGATGTGCCGTCTGCACAATCCACACTTGTTCCTGTGTTACAGGGGCTCAGTCAAGTCAGTTGATCCCCTGATGTGTGTGCGGCAATGTCTCCTGCTCTGTCCCCATTCCCATTAATAGTTGTGGGAATGTGGACAGAGCAGGACACCTTGCCGGACACACATCAGGGGATCAACGGACGTGACTGAGCCCCAGTAACTCAGGAACAAGTGTGGATTGTGCAGACAACACTGCAGAGCAGCAACTGGCGTGGTTGGAGGCCAGGTGAAATACTAGAGACTGTAGAGCCAGAGGCCAAAGTGGAGCAGGGTTACAATCAGTAGTTGTGTACAACCAATATAAAACTCTCTCCAAGTTGGCCTCAGCCTGCTGCATGATTGACCCCTGGGCTTCAACATCGCATGTTGCTGCTCAGAAGTGTGTTTGCCACGGGTACTCCCTCCTGCCCAGCCGGGTTCCAGCACCGTCAGCTGTTTCTCGGCAGAGCCTTTGGCCTAGGTGCCTCCTTCTTGGTATCCGAGTTCCAGCAACGTCTGCTGGTCCTTGGTAGTGCTTTGGAGCACAGGTAACTCCTGCTTTGAAACTGTGTTCCAGCACCGTCAGCTGGTCCACGGTTGTGCCATTGGCTCTTGTTCCTTTTGCTGCCCCTCCGGGTTCCAACACCGTCAGCTGGTTCTCGGCAGTGTCTTTGGCACGGGTACTCCCTCCTGCCCAGCCTGGTTACAGCACGCCTGCTGTTTCCGGGTAGAGTCAACGTCACTTTGCCACTGATACGTTGTCCTGTCGTGTTGCGGTCGGGTTAGCCGAGTCTATGGTGCCTGCAGTTTCGGTGCTTCCTATGTGGGCTGCGGGTTCTGGTAATAAAGGCTGGTTCCGTAGTGCCAATAGGACAAGCACCCCCTGTAGGACTGTGGGTTTCGGTAACTGCGGCCGGCTCACGGCCTGGCAACTTTGTTTTTTTCCTGGGTACCTTGTGCTACCCATCCGGGTTCCAGCACCATCAGCTGGGTTTCGGCAGTGTCTTTGGCACGGGTACTCCCTCCTGCCCAGCCTGGTTACAGCACGCCTGCTGTTTCCGGGTAGTGTAAACGTCACTTTGCCACTGATACGTTGTCCTGTCGTGTTGCGGTCGGGTTAGCCGAGTCTATGGTGCCTGCAGTTTCGGTGCTTCCTATGTGGGCTGCGGGTTCTGGTAATAAAGGCTGGTTCCGTAGTGCCAATAGGACAAGCACCCCCTGTAGGACTGTGGGTTTCGGTAACTGCGGCCGGCTCACGGCCTTGCAACTTTGTTTTTTTCCTGGGTACCTTGTGCTACCCATCTGGGTTCCAGCACCGTCAGCTGGTTCTCGGCAGAGCCTTTGGCCTAGGTGCCTCCTTCTCGGTATCCGAGTTCCAGCAACGTCTGCTGGTCCTTGGTAGTGCTTTTTAGCACAGGTACCTCCTACTTAGAAACCGTGTTCTAGCACCGTCAGCTGTTCCACGGTTGTCCCATTGGCTCTTGTTCCTTCTGCTGCCCCTCCGGGTTCCAGCACCGTCAGCTGGTCCTCGCTAGTGTCATTTGCTCTTGCAGCTTCTGCTACCCATCCGGGTTCCAGCACTGTCAGCTGGCTCTCGGCAGAGCCTTTGGCCTAGGTGCCTCCTTGTCGGTATCCGAGTTCCAGCAACGTCTGCTGGTCCTTGGTAGTGTTTTGGAGCACAGGTACCTCCTGCTTAGTAACCGTGTTCCAGCACATTCAGCTGGTCCACAGTTGTGCCATTGGCTGTTGTTCCTTCTGCTGCCACTCTGGGTTCCAGCACCGTCAGCTGGTTCTCGGTAGTTCCATTGACTCTTGTAGCTAATGCTAACCATCCGGGTTCCAGCACCGTCAGCTGGTTCTCGGAAGTGTCTTTGGCACGGGCACTCCCTCCTGCCCAGCCTGGTTACAGCACGCCTGCTGTTTCCGGGTAGTGTCAACGTCACTTTGCCACCAATACGTTGTCCTGTCGTGTTGCGGTCGGGTTAGCCGAGTCTATGGTGCCTGCAGTTTTGGTGCTTCCTATGTGGGCTGCGGGTTCTGGTAATAAAGGCTGGTTCCGTAGTGCCAATAGGACAAGCACCCCCTGTTGGACTGTGGGTTTCGGTAACTGTGGCCGGCTCACGGCCTTGCAACTTTGTTTTTTTCCTGGGTACCTTCTGCTACCCATCCGGGTTCCAGCACCGTCAGCTGGTTCTCGGCAGTGCCTTTGGCCTAGGTGCCTCCTTCTTGGTATCCGAGTTCCAGCAACATCTGCTGGTCTTTGTTACTGCTTTATAGCACAGGTAACTCCTGCTTAGTAACCGTGTTCCAGCACCATCAGCTGGTCCACGGTTGTGCCATTTGCTGTTGTTCCTTCTGCTGCCACTCTGGGTTCCAGCACCGTCAGCTGGTTCTCGGTAGTTCCATTTACTCTTGTAGCTAATACTACCCCTCCGGGTTCCAGCACCGTCAGCTGGTTCTCTGAAGTGTCTTTGGCACGGGCACTCCCTCCTGCCCAGCCTGGTTACAGCACGCCTGCTGTTTCCGGGTAGTGTCAACGTCACTTTCCCACTGATACGTTGTCCTGTCGTGTTGTGGTCGGGTTAGCCGAGTCTATGGTGCCTGCAGATTCGGTGCTTCCTATGTGGACTGCGGTTTCTGGTAACAAAGGCTGGTTCCATAGTGCCAATAGGAAAAGCACCCCCTGTAGGACTGTGGGTTTCGGTAACTGCGGCCTGCTCGCGGACGCGACACTTTGTTAATCATGGGTACCTTCTGCTACCCATCCGGGTTCCAGCAACGTCAGCTGGTTCCCGGCAGAGCCTTTGGCCTAGGTGCCTCCTTGTCGGTATCCGAGTTCCACCAACGTCTGCTGGTCCTTGGTAGTGCTTTGGAGCACAGGTACCTCCTGCTTAGTAACCGTGTTCCAGCACCGTCAGCTGGTCCACGGTTGTGCCATTGGCTCTTGTTCCTTCTGCTGCCCCTCTGGGTTCCAGCACCGTCAGCTGGTTCTCGGCAGTGTCTTTGGCACGGGCACTCCCTCCTGCCCAGCCTGGTTACAGCATGCCTGCTGTTTCCGGGTAGTGTCAATGTCACTTTGCCACTGATACGTTGTCCTGTCGTGTTGCGGTCGGGTTAACCGAGTCTATGGTGCCTGCAGTTTCAGTGCTTCCTATGTGGGCTGCGGGTTCTGGTAAAAAAAGGCTGGTTCCATAGTGCCAATAGGACAAGCACCCCCTGTAGGACTGTGGGTTTCGGTAACTGCGGCCGGCTCGCGGCCTTGCAACTTTGTTTTCCATGGGTACCTTCTGCTACCCATCTGGGTTCCAGCAACGTCAGCTGGTTCCCGGCAGAGCCTTTGGCCTAGGTGCCTCCTTGTCGGTATCCGAGTTCCACCAACATCTGCTGGTCCTTGGTAGTGCTTTGGAGCACAGGTACCTCCTGCTTAGTAACCGTGTTCCAGCACCGTCAGCTGGTCCACGGTTGTCCCATTGGCTCTTGTTCCTTCTGCTGCCCCTCCGGGTTCCAGCACCGTCAGCTGGTCCTCGCTAGTTTCATTTGCTCTTGCAGCTTCTGCTACCCATCCGGGTTCCTGCACCGTCAGCTGGTTCTCGGCAGTGCCTTTGGCCTAGGTGCCTCCTTGTCAGTATCCGAGTTCCACCAACGTCTGCTGGTCCTTGGTAGTGCTTTGGAGCACAGGTACCTCCTGCTTAGTAACCGTGTTCCAGCACCGTCAGCTGGTCCACGGTTGTGCCATTGGCTCTTGTTCATTCTGCTGCCAGTCCGGGTTCCAGTACCATCAGCTGGTTCTCGCCAGTTCCTCAGCCTTCTTGTAACTTCTGCTACTTTTCAAAGTTCAAGCTTGTGGAAATGGTTTTTGATTCTCACTCTGGATCTCCCTGACAGTGACCCTGAAGATGACGACCCTGAAGACCACACAGAAGAATACCTAAAAGATGACCCTGAAGAAGATGACCAAGAGGACAAAGAACAGGAAGACAACCACCAAGATGCAGAACAAGAGACAGAAGACCAAGAAGCATAAAAACCAAAAGCAGAAGAACATTAAGCATAAGACTAAAAATCTGAGCAAATGAGATTATCAAATTTATAAGCAGAAGAAGACTAAGCAGTGTATGGGGGTGAGTCCGTTCCTCCTCGTGGTGCCCCTGGAAAAGGCCTGCTGCTGCAGGCCAAACTGAACGCGGACAAATCCTGTAGTAAATCTTTTGTGACAGGCTGAACGGAAGGTGTAATCTTCAAACTTTTATAGATAACAACTACAGGAATGCCTGACACAAATAAGAATATGATGAAGAAGAATAGGAAGAAGAAGAATAGGAAGAAGAAGAAGAAGAAGAATAGGAAGAAGAAGAATAGGAAGAAGAAGAAGAATAGGAAGAAGAAGAAGAATAGGAAGAAGAAGAAGAATAGGAAGAAGAAGAAGAAAAATAGGAAGAAGAAGAAGAAGAATAGGAAGAAAAAGAATAGGAATAAGAAGAAGAAAAGGAAGAAGAAGAAGAAGAATAGGAAGAAGAAGAATAGGAAGAAGAAGAAGAATAGGAAGAAGAAGAAGAAGATACTGCTGCTGCTGAAGATGATGAAGGAGAAAGTGTGGGAGAAGTAAAAAAGAAGGTGAAGAGCATGGAAGTAGTGAAACATACATGTCTGACAAAAAATTAAAGACTTTAACATAGTCAATGTCTTTGTAACTACGAACGTCTTTAAAAAAAAAAACAAATTCCTGCTATTCCATCTGATTGGGCTAAACCTCTATGGCTTTAATGTCTCCTACACCTCCCACAATACATTCTACATTATTATTAGTTGTTTTTCTTCATGTAGAATTAACCGACAGGGAAAGAAAGGGTTTTTTTTAATTCCGATATTTCTGTTCCATTGACTTGAATGGGACTTCCGGGATTGGAATCGGCGATACCCGATACTTTTTTTAGATCGGCCGATCCATTCCGATACGATATTTTTCAGTATCGGGTGGTATCGCTCAACACTAATCTTGAGTCTTGAGCGACTGCTCTATCTACTAGGAGCTGGTGTTTAGATCCTCAGGTGTAAGTCCCAATGCCTTTCTGAGCTGGATTCATGTACTACTGGTTCATATGGTTCTGTGGCTTGGTGGCTATGATGCCTGACAGGAGTTTCCATGTTGTTGTAAGGAAGGTTATTGTGCGGTGGTTGGATGGAACTGTTTCTTTATGAGGATCCTTCATGATCAGCACTGTTCTTCCTTGTGTTAGACAAGCTGGGTGGTGGCCTGCTTCTAGCAGTTGGTTCATCTGCTTTGCCATGCGTTCATGTACCGCTGTGAATTTCTTTAGCCAGGTAGGTGAGGATCATGTTTGGGCCATGTGCTGTCCAGCTCTTCATGTTCTTGACCCTCTGTTGGATGTCTGCTTCTGTAATGGTGACTGGTTCTTGGTCTAGGTGGTTGATGTGGTTCATTCTCAGATCTTGCAGCCACATTGCACTGGTGTTGAGTGTTTTTTCCTTCTCCCATATGTTTCTCCAGTATTGTTCAGTCTCTGCTAGTCGTGGAGTTGCTGCCTTTGTGCTGTTACTCTGTAGTTGGGAGTACACCTTGGATGGTTCTCTGGAGAACAAGGGATTTATCTTCTTGGCCTTAGCTTCTCTAGTGTATCTCCCTAGTCTTGCAGCAAGTGCTGTGAGCCTTTGTTTAGCAGTCTTCAGTTGGGGTCAGACCTTTGTACTTGTCCAGATTAGTCTTATTCTTGATCTTTATACCTTTCTGTATTTCTGATAGTTGGCTGACTTCCCTTCGTGGCACCTTGATCTTTGTCTACAGTCTTCTTTTCCAAGGGGGGTACATACTTCTGTTCTTACTGGTTGTATAGCTAAGCATTGCCATGATTGCTGAGGCAGTAGCATAGATCAGGTTATTAGTTTGAGTTATGGTGGTGGTAAATATTGATGCAAGTGCTGCTCTATTGGCATCCTCTAGCATACTGTCTGCTGGTCTTTCTTTGCTGAGCCTTGACAGTTGATCTCTGGTATTGATGGTATTTAGTTTATCTAAGATCTTCTGTTTCAGACCAGCTGCAGTGCTCTCTAGTTGCAGGGTTGGATCAGAATCTTCAGGGGGTTGCACATGTTGTTCTTCCAAGTCTTCATGTGGGGTGGATCTGCAGTGCAGGTGATTCATCTCAAGTTGTGATAATAGTTTTCTCTTTATGATATTGAAACATTGGGTGACTAGTTGTTTCTCAGTTAGTGGACATGCAGGTCCTCTCTCATTTGGTCTGCTCTTATAGTAGCATTTCATCAGATACTGGTTCTCTTGACTTGTCCATGTATGGTTTGGTCCAGTAGCCCATTTATCATCAGATTGTCCTGGTTCCTCGACATCTGATGCGGACATTGTTAATCCGGGCGATGTCCGAGCTGGCATGACTCTCTTCGTTCATGACACTCTCAAGTTTATTGAGGTAGGCCTCACAGTGTTATGGACCACTACTGGTATATTATGTCCAACAGGGCAGAGCCAGGATATGAACCCCAGTCTCCCACGTTGGTGGCTGTGATTTCACTAAACGCGGCACATGTATTGCCGGCTTCTATTATATCTTTTACCGAATGTTACCGACTTTTTCCTATCTTAAGAAAAATGCTCATGTTACCGATCATGATTCCGAATGTACCATAGTCGTGCCGAATTTATGTTTGACGATCGTTTTCCGAACATATTCGCTCATCTCTAATTATGGCCACTACAACCTGCTACACAAAATAAAAACCTCCACTCAGTATGGAGGCATTTACAGTCCACCACAACCCCAGTATAATGGCCCCTACCAGCCACACATTCAGTATGAGAGTCCCAACAGCTCTTCTCTTTATATGATGCCCCACAATTCCTGATATTTTTGAAAAAAAAATAACACACTAATCACCCAACCCAATTCCAGAGGTGCGCTGCTCTGGTCTGTGCAGTGTGAGTACTGAGGCTTCATACTACAGGTGTGATGCAGTGACGTCATTGTGACGTAGTGCACGGAGTCTCAGACTCACAGGTGAAGGCTGAATGGTGGATCAGGAGCTTTCCACTCCCTGATTCACTAATCTATCCAAAGGTATCACCGTTATGGAAGTGTGGATATCGCTGAAATTGTGATGATGGGGATGAGAGGGTGACCAATACCAAACACCATCGAGCCCTGTCAATTCATAGACATAGAAACCGAGTGGGCTACCGTTATGGATGATACACTCCTGCCTATCCAACTATTGTATGGTAAATATCTCATAGATCCTGGGTTCATTAGTATTTGCAGCAAGAATGAGGCTGTGAGTAGTTATTAACTGTCGGTGGTTGGAGGTAGTCAGTGAGGTGGATGGTGTTACGGGGCTGGTGGAACACACCAAATAATAAAGATGAAATAATATATAAGGTGCGTTCGCAGCCCAGGGCCCACCATGCAGAGGTGACCAGCTGCTGCTGAACAATGAGGGAAAGACGTGCAGGAGTAAAGCCGGACACCAGTGTGTAATCACTGAGCCGGAGCTAACAGACACGTGCACCGTTATTTCACGTAACAAGTGCCTGCCGGCGAACAACCGCAACCTGTTAGCGTCACAGGTCACGGGGTGTGAACCACTGCTGCAACGTGTGCAGTATCCGCCCTGACGGACCCCACTAACCAGCCTAATAACCGGGCTGGAAAGTGCTACTAAAGCGCACGGCATAACTAGCGGACGCTGCGATAGCAGCAGCCAAGGAAGGCCTATACTAGCTGACGCCCTAGGCCCTAGCGGTGGATGTGGAGCAACAATGCGGCGCTATGCAGTGTAGAGCTAACGTACTGACTCTGATCCCTCACCCTAACACATACGTAATATCCAAGGAGGGGGGAATTATAATGCGTCAGTCACCAGGCTCATTCATCCATCATCACACATACACTAAATGCATTAGCCTCAGAGTCTATCATAGCGCATGGTGGGGCGGCCATGCGAGCCTTTTATAGCCATGCCCTTTCGGGACCTTCCTGATCCTTCCGATGGCATCATACATATTACATAAGGGGTGTAAAAAGGAGAGTCATAAAAAAGAATCCTCAGGGCTGTGCGGCATTTGTACATAGACTGCCATCTGCCGTCCAGACAGGACCATGTGGAACCAATGGGAAGAGGGAGAGTTTCAGGAAGGAGGAGTCTAGATGGTGCACCAGGTCAGGTGACCTTGATGAGGCAGTTTACTGTTATTATAAAGGCCATAGCCCCAAAGGAAAGGGGTGCGAGGAGGAATCTGAGGTACCGGCCATGGTAAAGTGCCCGAGGCAGCTGGTTGTGGGGCAGAACCCTGCTTACAGGGGCATAATGGGGGCATTACACTGTGTGGGGCCAAGAAAGGGGCCCTGTACTATGGGAACACTCCGTCTCTTCACTGCCTGTCCTCCATAGTGGGGTCGTATGTATCTATTACAGGAAACAGAAACGTGAGGATTCTTATAGTCTCAGTGCAGAAGGGGTTAATGTCCCCCGCGCTCAGTAATGGGGAATCTCCACATACCTCCACCTGCAGAGCCGCACTCCACATATATGGCTGCTCTGTGCACAGGACCTGTGATGACGTCACAGGAGGGGAGGAGTCAGGGGTCACATGATCTCCGGAGTGAAGACGCTCCATGGAGACTTCTCCTCAGTCAGTGACATTCCCGCCATTATTTTCCCCTCACTACTGGCACAATTACCCCGCGCCGCCTTTTCTACACAGTGTTATGTGTGGAATGTAACGTGTGATTTCTCTGGAGGGAAATAGACCCCACACAGGAGGGAATTATCCCCAGTTACCTCCCGTCCTCTGGAGGAGCAGTCTGAGCATGTCAGACAGGTTCTCCAGGTTCTACGTGACAACTATTTATTTGGTAACCTGGAGAAATGACAATTTGTGGTCCAGCAGGTCCAGTTCTCAGGACATGTGGCTTCTGCATTGGGGTCTCAGATGGACCCCGTTACGGTCCCAGCAGTCCCTTCATTGGTTTTAACCAAGTAACCTGAAAGTGTTACAGAGATTTCTTTTAGTCGAGAAACTGAGGAACAAACAAGTGAAAAATCGGGTCTCACCTGATAACCAGATATAATGAGAGTAGGGGAGTATTACTCTCACCTGATGGAGTGGCGCCTTTACACCATGCTCAATGCATAAATCAGCTGCTGCAGGACCCGGGGCCAAAGACCGAGCAGAAGAGCTGATCCGGGTATAATGTGTCTGTACCTGCGCTGCTGATGGAGACGATCGGAGATGGAGATTTTCCTTAAAAACATTTATTCAAATAGGTTTTCAAAGTCAACGCGTTTCACAGTCACGCAGGACGTCTTCCTCAGGACGAAACCTGAGAGCGGATAAACATGTCAAGATTGGAACGTTTTATATCCAGTGTTTTTGAAAAAAAGTCAAACAAAGCACAATATGTCAAAGTTCATGAGAAAGTCCGTCACACAAAGATAAATTATGGTTCATGAAAAAAACAAAAAAGTTACACACATTAATTATCCTAAAATGTACTTATGAATTAAGTGAGGTCACCTAAAAGAATGAATAAACATGAATGTGAAAGAATGAAAAAGTTCTTGCCGTTAAATAAATCATTTATAAATGGCGTTATTTAGTTGTGTCAGTAGTTTCCTATATGAGATGTGAGCTGGTGTTCTGTAAGTTTCTGAAGTCACAGGTATAGTGGTGTAAAGCTGTGCACCACTAGTGAGCTTGATGGATCAGCATCGGACTCAAAACATAGGATTATTGGAAAAGAAACCATTGAACTAGAAGACAAATACTTAACCCAATGGTTAATCTATATATATAAAAACGAGTGTATGTGTATGTGTGTGTATCAAACCCCGCCCCTCATTATCATGTCACTAGCTGACGAGCCCGGCATTGCCCAGGCATAGTAACTAACTGTATATCCATAGAGAAGAAAGTGGATAGGCACAATCCGTCCCATGCAAAAATATCCTTTATTGTGGCATCAAGTTACCAACAGCAGGCAGATAAAACCATGGAACATGTACAGACGACGATCATTTTGCGCTTACATTGCGCTTCAACAGCCTGACCTGACCTGTTGAAGCACAATGTAAGCGCGAAACGATTGTCGTCTGTACATGCTCCATGGTTTTATCTGCCTGCCGTTGGTAACTTGATGCCACAATAAAGGATATTTTTGCATGGGACGGATTGTGCCTATCCACTTTCTTCTCTATGGATATACAGACTATTTTCCTTGGAAGTGGCACCCGTATTCCCTGATGTGTGTGCAGCTTCATTAACCCGAGGTCATACAGTTGTGCCTTTGTCCTGCTTTTTTTCTTCCATGGTATGTGATAGTAACTAACTGTGGTTAGTTATAACAAATTATAATGATTATCCGCCATCCCATAGTCCCGTGCCCATATATCCGTCATACATATCTTCCATCCCATAGTCCAGTGCCCATGTACCCATCATACATATCCTCCATCCCATAATCCAGTGCCCATATACCCATCATACATATCCTCCATCCCATAATCCAGTGCCCATATACCCATCATACATTTCCTTCCTCCCATAATCCAGTGCCCATATACCCATCATACATATCTTCCATCCCATAGTCCAGTGCTGATATACCCATCATACATATCCTCCATCCCATAGTCCAGTGCCCATATACCCATCATACATATCCTCCATCCCATAGTCCAGTGCCGATATACCCATCATACATATCCTCCATCCCATAGTCCAGTGCCCATATATCCATCATACATATCCTCCATCCCATAGTCCCATGCCCATATACCCATCACACATCCTCCATCCCATAGTCCCGGGTCCATATACACATAATACATATATACACCACAGAAGAAATGCTAGCACAGGCTTCCAGTATCCGTTGTTTCAGATGCTGCACATCTCGTATCTTCACAACATAGACAATTATCTTCACATGACCCCAAAGATAAAAGTCTAATGGGTCAGATCGGGAGACCTTGGTGGCCATTCAACTGGCCCACGACGACCAATCCACTTTCCAGGAAGCTGTTCATGTAGGAATGCTCGGTCCTGACACCCATAATTGATGGTATGGTGTGGTATATGGGGTACCAAGATAGTGGGGCCATTCTCCATCAATGGAAACCTCAATGCCACTGGATATCAGAAATTGCTCCAAGATGATGTGTTGCCCTCTTTATGCTCTGAAGATGGCACGTTCCCTGAGTTTCTCCAGCAAGATGGTGCACCACTACATTATGGGTGTCAGGTCCAACCATTCCTACAAGGAATCTGAACCCCTTAGTCTAGCATTTCTTCTGCGGTGTTGCTATCAGTGTGTCAAGAGTGGGAGAAGAGGGTTGCATTGACAATCCAACACAATGGGCAGCACTTTGAACACATTTTATAAGTGGTCATAAACTTGTAAATAACTCATGAAAGAATAAAGTTACATTAAAACCAAGCACACCATTGTTTTTCTTGTGAAATTCTCAATAAGTTTGATGTGTCACACGACCCTCTTCCCATTGGAAAAAATAAAGTTGGATCCAAAATGACCGACTTCAAAATGGCCACCATGGTCACCACCCATCTTAAAAAGTTCTCCCCTCCCATATACTAATGTGCCACAAGCAGGAAGTTGATATCACCAACCATTCCCATTTTATTTAGGTGTATCCATATCAATGGAACACCCTGTACAAGCCAGAAGAACGGATGGTTCCAAAACGGCATTCTGTCTATCTGCAGTCACCACTAGAGGGAGCTTAGGAGCTCATGGCATCAATACTACACAGTGAGCTCCTTCTAGTGGTGGCGGCAGGGGATTTGCAACTTTGCATCAGGTAAAAAAAGAAGCCATGACCACAATACAGTTTTATTAAGAATTAAATCAGCACACACCTACTTGGAAAAACAAAATGGTGTTCAAGAGTGGACATTCACGTGACCGTACACGTTATATATGATGGCTGCCAGTAGAAGTTAGAAGAAAACTTCGGCCACAAATCAGCAGATAAGGTGGAAAATGTTATAAGGGTGAACTGAGCCATGAACTACAGAAATGAGCCAACGTTTTGGCCACGCAGGGCCTTTATCACGGTAGTCACTGTGCCCTGAGCGATGCGGATGATGGTTGCACCATGGCTCAGTACTTGTTATATATGATGGATGTCAATAGTATACAGCTGGATGGTCCATAAAATCTAACGCACTTATCATGGTTCTCCCCTTAGCTTAGCCCGTGGTGAAGGGCCCAGTGGGCGATACGTTGCAGGGGAAGGCCACTGCGTAAGGCCCCGTGATGGAGGTACTGTCGGAGCGGAAGTTTTTTCAGGGTGATTGTGCTGGCAGAAGGGGATCTTTTGGGGGTAGTGGAAGTTCTGCTTTTTGTGAGTTTGACAATAGGTGAAGTAGAGGATTTCTTCCAAATGTAAAACAAAATATTAAATGAACAGAAAAATCGTGAAAACGAAAATAATAATGTTATGTAGAATGACTCAGCTAGATGAAGAATTAAAAGTGCAATCCTTGGGATTCCATGGAGCGACACCCTCCAGCCCCAGAAACAAACAATGATTCACCAGATGGTAACAATCTGAATGGTTCTCGCCAATGGAAATCTGTTCTACCCATTAAAAAAAACATTGCTGGGATGACCCAGGCATGTCAAAGTGAGGAGACTTAAACGCCATGCATGCTCCCCTGGGAAATTAAATATGGAAATTGCCTCTTCAGAGAAGACGAGGACTTGAATCCTAGTGCCACCTATTGGAGGCAGCAATCCTAAAAGTGAATATCGAGCCTTTAACGAGCCTTGCCATATGACTGAGGATAAAAGCCAAAACAGACTCTAAACTTGCAGACAAGATGTCTCAGGCTGTTGTCCTTCATCAGTGTGAAGTATGACACCTGATTTGGCTAGGTGAGAGGCCTAAGACTGGGATTTAAGGGGTAACATTTCTCCTTGTGGAGAGTACCTTCCAGACATAAGAAGTACCAGTATGTCCTACTCTGGGTGCGGTTGAATGTAAGGATTCTGCAGGGACTGAACGTGCCACAATTTGTAACCCCTTACCCACTGAAGAGCCATATTTTTTTCATTCCCTCATTAATTTTATAGAGGGGACTCCGCAACTGAGCTCACTCCATACACAGCGGGTTTGTGACGACTGTGTGACAGAGTCGGCACCTGTCTCCTACAGCACCGATCGGAGATCGCTCTGATTGCTGCTGTTTAACCACCTAAATATCACTGTCAGTCTCTGACAACTGAATGTACGTGGTGTGGTGCCGGTAGGGCGTCCTTTGTGGCACCCATCAGTCCTCATGCCATGCAGTCAAGGGGTGCCAATTGCTTCTCATGACAGCCAGGGACCTACTGATGCCCCTCATAGCTGTAATCTTTATACCCTCATTCACAGGACATTGTGATTTGTGCTACATACTACAAAGATTAATTATTGCAGTATACAGAGAGGCCGCTAGTAAGGAAGACGCCTGGAAGCCATGTGAGGAGTGTTAAGGACCAAGGTGAGATAGTATAGAAGTACTGGCCAACAGACGGAAGGCGCTGTCTTCCAGAGAGTCCTCAGAGAGTGGGAGTCAGGACTTCTACTCTCACCTCTCCTTTCTCTGGGGCGTCACGTTCATGCTTCTCTTGATCATGTGCTGCAACAAAAAAAAAATGTACTTGTAGATATTTTCTTTAGGGATTTCATGCGGTACCAGTCCTCGGCCATGAAGGTGCGGCCATCTCCTACAGGCAGTGGTGGTAGTTCTTAAAAAATCAGCCTAAAACTGTTGGATCATTCCATATCCTGACAAGAAGACCTGCTCACTTTTCATGGGGTAACTAGAAAGTCTTCCTTGACAGAGGTCCATGCTGTACTTGTCCACAGCTTATTTTGTCCATCCTTCATTTATGGCTAAAGGTTGCCATATACCTTTATTCCTACTGACCTCCCTTACACATACTGTATATATACGTAGTTTGGCCACTGGTGGACTAACTTTTCTAAGAGCAAATGAATCGGGTGTTAAGACTCAACATGCCCGATCCTTCTTTCTCCCGACACTATCTATTTGAGGATTGTCAGTAGGCCTCAGGACAGGAAAGTAAAAAAAAATGATGGTTTTGGCCGATTTTGCTGTAGTGTGCATGGGGGTTGATGCATTAAGCATCATACCTATTAACATATCCCACTGTCAAAAATCAAAACCATCTTACCAAAGCTCCTCACCCATGAATATGATCCAGATCTTCTACTAGAACAATAAGGGTCCATGTATGCCGCACCAACCTTGTGAGTTGTACGAGAACTCAGACATTTAGACACATACGTCTTCAGAGAACTCACAGAAATGCATCATTTTTCTCAATAACTGAGTACTAGACTAATTACAGAAGACCTCCACCAGGTCAAAGGTGGACAGCTTTTGCTCCTATTTTACTTCCGCTGCTCCCCTGAATATACAGGGTTTTTTATTTTTATTTTTTTTAATTCGCCAAAATGGTTCCAGAGATTTTGGTCTTTTTATTCAGTGCAAAATATGGTCTTTATCAAATGGGTATGACTCACATGGTAACATTCCATAGCAGCCCAAAGACACGTCCCTAGAGAATCCTGTGAGACACGCACCCTTGGGAAGGATACAAAAATTAGCAGTAAATGAAGAGGCCCCTCCATTTGGAACCGTATGGTGGGTTTAAGCAAAACAGAAAAATGGACCATTCAATAAAATAAGAGCAAAACTGGCTGCTTTTGTTCTGGTGAAGGGTCCTTTTTAGTAATGTGAATGAGTATGTATGGTGAGTAGTGATGAGCGAGCATGCTCGCCACTTGAGTACCCATCGAATATTGCTGGTGCTCAAAAGCCGTGCTCAAGTCCCCATCACGGGGACTGTTAAAGAGCCAGAAAACACTCAGGGATTGTCTGCCATACATGGGCAATCCCTACATGTTTATTGGCTGCTTAACAGCCACGAGACATGCGAGGGTGGGACTTGAGCAGGACTCTTGAGCACCAGTGATATTCGATGCGTACCCGAGCACCCGGTGATCGCTCACGTGGCGAGCATGCTTGCTCATCACTACAGGTGAGTCCTGTCTATGGGATGTGGGTGTGTTGGATATTGCTATGACTTGCTCCATTGATCCGTCTAACTGGAGCTTAGACATGACATAATTTATACATTGCTGTTCACACTTAAGTTTTTTTAAATAGGAAGCCAAAGCATGTGAAGCCTCAGAAAATAGCCATTACCACCAAAAAGACAAAGCCGGTGGGATCACTGCCAAAATGAAATACAACAAACGTTGCATTCTCCTCTGACATCAATACAAATGAGTCGACTTCAAAAACTTGGAGGACGCAGGTGACTGCCTGTCCTCTACACTGCACATCATGCAGCTTCTCTGTCTCCCTCATAGACATGTATGAGTTACCGTCACTGACACCTGTCAGTAGGATCTGTGCCTTCTGGTACCAAGAATATGGCTCCAAGTACCAACCATTTTCTCCATTTTTTATCATTGCATGTCAAGATCCATAATTTTTTTTAATCTTTTTTCAATATAGCTTTGAGGACTTGTGTTTTTTATTATACTTTTTGGCAGTCACCATTCATTTTGGCATCTAAGGGGTTACATGATCCTAGACCAATTTGGACTCCTAGCATTGTAAATGCTCAAGGCTGCAAGCATCAGCCTGAGCATCTGTACAGTGCGGACACAGCGCTGTAGTCTTCTTCTGAAGCATCGTCCTGTAACACTGGTGCACTCATTAGAAGAACCCATAAGGTTTGTACAGCAGTAAATAAGGGTCTAATGATCCTGAATTACAGAACGTCTGGTTGTAGTACATTTCTGCTGATTGCCCCTAAAACAGCTTACCATCTGTAGACAGACACATCCCTTGGTCCTTGGGTGGGCTAATCTAATGTCTTCTGCTCTGCATTCTGGGAGAGATGGTGTCACAGGATAAAGACTAAACTAGGACATTATATAAAACTTACCAGAAGGAGCTCGCTTTTGACACAAGACAAGCAGATCTGAGCTAAGGAAAGGAGAGTATATATAAGATATGCACATGACAAAATAATGTCCTTACAAAGTGACTTACAAGAGGGAATTTGTCATGAGATAAACTTTCCCCAGTCCCGCAAGCTCAATGCCTCGGGGTGATCCTCGACTCTGCCCTCTCTTTCAGGCCACATATCCAAGCCCTTGCCTCCTCCTGCTGACACAAACTCAAAAATATTTCCCGGATCCGTACATTCCTTGACTACGAAGCCACAAAAGCACTAGTGCACGCCCTTATCTCCCACCTCGACTACTGCAACCTCCTACTCCCTGGCCTCCCCTCTAGCGCTCTCGCACCACTCTAATCCATCCTACACTCTGCTGCCTGACTAATCCACCTGTCTGCCTGTTATTCCTTAGCCTCTCCTCTATGCCAAGCCCTTCACTGGTTTCCTATTGTCCAGAGGCTCCAGTTCAAAACCCTATGACATACAAAGCCATCCACAACCTGTCTCCTCCATACATATGTAAAATGGTCTCCCGGTACTTACCTACACACAACCTTCGATCCTCAAAAGATCTCCTTCTCTACTCCCCTCTTATCTCTTCTACACACAACCGCATACAAGACTTCTCCTGTGCTTCCCCCATACTCTGGAACTCTCTACATCAACACATCAGACTTTCCCCTACCACAGAAACCTTCAAAAAGAACCTGAAGACCGACCTCTTCAGACAAGCCTACAACCTGCGGTGATCCTCAGTCTAGTGAACCGCCACACGACCAGCTCTACCCTCTCCTAGTGTATCCTCACCCATCCCCTGTAGACTGTGAGCCCTTGCTGGCAGGGTCCTCTTGCCTTCTGTACTTGTGTGCACCTTGTTTTGCTCATGTTTATTGTACTTGTTTATATTTGTCCCTTTCACGTGTAAAGTGCCATGGAATAAATGGCGCTATAAAATGTATAATAATAATAATAATATTAATGAGATGAATTGAAGCTTGAAGTCAGGTTTTTTTTTGGGCTGCATTATTGTACTTTGCACCAAATTTTCAGTGCTGCACGAAACGCTACAAACTTGGTGATTTTTTCTTTTATGCGCGAAAACTGAAACAAAAGCCTCAATAAATTTCCAATGTTTCCTGTAAATTCTAGCTACGTGAAGCTATAAAACTGCTCTTCAATGTGAACCTGCATTGGAGTTCAGGTTTAGGGCTGTGGTAACATCACGTCTGATGTATACGCATTGGTATACTTTCTTTTAACCTGTACAGAAAAGCAAAATCAGCCTCATCTGTCAATGGAGACGCATAACAACTAGACTTTTATTTTTCTACAATAGAAGTCTAGTATGCTGTAAAGTTTCTATTGGTCGAGAATGGTAATTTCTACCTTCACTACTTCTAACAACTGGATGACCCACTAGAGACAATGCAGAAGATCCACCTGACCTCGCAGTAAACTACCGTCCATCTATAAACAGTCTTTAGCTTCACATTTTCCACAGGATTGGTCATTGTGATTGGTGGGAGTCAGACAGATTGGATCCCCATAGATCCAGAGAACAGGACAATGAAACACTTGTGGCCTCCGTCACTCAATTCTTTGCCTGGATGGCCGTTACATGCGTACAGCTGTACTTGATTCTCTCTAGCAATCCTATAGACAATACAAGAAGCGGTGGAACGCATGTGCCACCACCGCTCCATTCTGATGGCTTATTGCAGAACCCTGCTTTCAGTAGTTGGACCCCCGCCGATCACAAAGTTATCATTCATGGACAAAAGTGACTAAATGATAGCAGTATGCCACCCGCTTCAAGCTAACAGCGGCAAACCATGCAGCCATGATGGGACCCGTGAGTGTGTGGGGGTGGTGTCAAGCAACATTGCCCTCCCTGTGCTGGTGGCTACATTTCACCAGTATCTGCATCCGAGGCCAATACAGTGGAATTCAATGGTAGAACTGTATTCAGTCTGTAGATCTGAGTGTCAGCGCAGAAGGCACAATGATGAGACTAGATCGCGCCTGCACAGACAGGTGAAATGCATTGGAGGAATTGGGCTGGGTGAGAACATTTTTTAAACGTTACATCCAGGTCATCTGGACCTGGAGAATTCAAGTCTCCAGGTCCAGATGAATTACACCCCAGAGTACTGAAGGAGATAGCAGAACAAATTTTTGAACCCCTCTCCATAATCTTTGAAAATTCTTGGAGAACAGGAGAAGTCCCAGAAGACTGGAGAAGAGCAAATGTTGTTCCTATCTTCAAAAAGGGGAAGAAGGTGGACCCAGGCAACTATAGGCCGGTGAGTCTGACTTCTATACCAGGAAAGATCTTTGAACAAATTATTAAACAACATGTATGTCAGTACCTGGATAAGAATGAAGTGATTAAACAGAGTCAGCATGGGTTTGTAACTAATAAGTCATGTCAGACTAACTTAATTTCCTTCTATGACGGAATAACTGATTGGGTGGATCAAGGAAATGCTGTAGATATAGTATATCTTGACTTCAGCAAAGCATTTGACAAAGTCTCTCATACAATCCTTATTGAAAAAATGACTAAGTATGGAATGGACAAGGCAACTGTTAGGTGGATTCATAACTGGCTTAGTGATCGGACCCAAAGAGTGGTCGTAAATGGCTGCACATGCAGTTGGAAGAATGTCTCAAGTGGGGTACCACAGGGCTCTGTCCTGGGCCCTGTATTGTTCAACATCTTTATCAACTATTTAGATGAAGGAATTGAGGGTAAACTGATTAAATTTGCTGATGACACAAAGCTAGGAGGGATAGCTAATACTAGAGAAGAGAGAAAGAGGATTCAAAAAGATATAAATAAACTGGAGAAGTGGGCAGCAACTAACACAATGGTTTTTAACAGGGAAAAATGCAAAGTACTATATCTGGGCAATAAAAATGAAAAAAGCATATACAGAATGGGAGGAATAGGGCTAAGTGACAGCACATGTGAAAAAGACTTGGGTATACTAATAGATCACAGACTGAATATGAGTCAACAGTGTGATGCAGCAGCAAAAAAGGCAAATGCAATTCTAGGATGTATTAACAGAAGCATACAGTCTAGATCACGTGAAGTCATTATTTCCCTCTACTCCTCTTTGGTCAGACCTCATCTGGAATATTGTGTCCAGTTTTGGGCACCACATTTTAAAAAAGACATCAACAAACTGGAGCAAGTTCAGAAAAGAGCGACCAGAATGGTGACCGGTCTGCAAACCCTGTCTTATGAGGAAAGGTTGCTGGATTTGGGAATGTTTAGTTTGCAAAAGAGAAGACTGAGAGGAGACTTAATAGCTGTCTACAAATATCTCAAGGGCTGTCACATTGTAGAAGGATCAACTTTATTCTCATTTGCACAAGGAAAGACTAGAAGCAATGGGATGAAACTGAATGGGAGGAGACTAGATTAGATACTAGAAAAAACTTTTTGACAGTGATCAATGAGTGGAACAAGCTGCCACGAGAAGTGGTGAGTTCTCCTTCAATGGAAGTCTTCAAACAGAGGCTGGACAGACATCTGACTGGGATGATTTAGCGAATCCTGCTTTGAGCAGGGGGTTGGACCAGATGGCCCAGGAGGTCCCTTCCAACTCTACGATTCTATGATTCTATGATTCTATAAACAATTTTGTCAGTCAATTCTTTTGGAATGGAACCAGCATGCTGAGTATGAGCAATCATACTGTGTGTGCTGTGGAGGGAATTGTGGGGGTCACGATACTGTGTACATAGTTATGGGGACATCATGCTGTGTGTGTGGGTCTCAATTTTGTGTGAGGGGACTGTGGGGGTAATCAAACTGTGTAGGGAACTGTGGGGGAAATCATACTTTATATTGGAGGCAGCTGGGACCATCATACAGTGTGTGAGACTTTGGGGGCCATCACATTGTGTATGGGGTACAGTGGGGGCCATCATACTGTTTTGTGGGGCTGTGGAGGCATCAAACTGTGTGGGGGGATGTAGAAGATTCTTACAGTGTAGGGGCCTCATAATGTACAGTTAGGTCCATATATATTTGGACAGAGACAACATTTTTCTAATTTTGGTTCTAGACATTACCACAATGAATTTTAAACAAAACAATTCAGATGCAGTTGAAGTTCAGACTTTCAGCTTTTGTTTGAGGGTATCCACATTAAAACTGGATGAAGGGTTTAGGAGTTTCAGCTCCTTAACATGTGCCACCCTGTTTTTAAAGGGACCAAAAGTAATTGGACAATTGACTCCAAGGCTATTTCATGGACAGGTGTGGGCAATCCCTTCGTTATGTCATTCTCAATTAAGCAGATACAAGGGCTGGAGTTGATTTGAGGTGTGGTGCTTGCATTTGGAAGGTTTTGCTGTGAAGGAAACCAGCGGTCAAAGTAGCTCTCCATGCAGGTGAAACAAGCCATCCTTAAGCTGCAAAAACAGAAAAAGCCCATCCGAGAAATTGCTACAACATTAGGAGTGGCAAAATCTACAGTTTGGTACATCCTGAGAAAGAAAGCACTGGTGAACTCATCAATGCAAAAAGACCTGGGTGCCCACAAAAGACAACGGTGGTGGATGATCGCAGAATAGTCTCCATGGTGAAGAGAAACCCCTTCACAACAGCCAACCAAGTGACCAACACTCTCCAGGAGGCGTATCAATATCCAAATCTACCATAAAGAGAAGATTGCATGAAAGTAAATACGAGGGGCGAACCAAAAGTAATGATAATCAATAATAAACACAATGAATATAGTCAAAAAAATTTTTTATTTTTCTACATAGTCTCCTAACAAGTCTATACATTTAGTCCATCTCTTTTCTAAACTTAAAATTCCCTTAAAAAAAAATTCTTGATCTTGACCCTCAAAAAACTCTCCAACAGCGGTTATCACGTCGCTATTGCCGTCAAATTTCTTGCCCCGGAGGTGTTCCTTGAGCCGAGGAAAGAGAAAGAAGTCACTGGGGACTAGATCTGGTGAATCCACCAGTTCAAAGCCCGCTTCTTGAATGGTAGCCATGGCAACTGCAGCTTTGTGAGCCGGTGCGTTATCTTGGTGAAACCACTCCAGCCCGCAGTTTGCCGCGCCTTTTCTCCTTGATAGCCTCCCGCAATCTTCTTATTTGTTCTGCGTAGTAGGAGCCCGTAATAGTGGCTCCCTTCTCCAAATAGTCCACCATAATAATTAATTCAGCATCCCAAAAACGGACGCCATAACCTTCCCTGCTGAGCTTGACACTTTGAATTTCTTCGGCGTCGGTTTGTCGGCTCGTTTCCATGTCATCGATTGTTGTTTAGTTTCGGGATCAAAGTGGTGGATCCAGGTCTCATCCATGGTCAAATAACGTGACAAAAAATTCTCCTTGTCTGCTTGGAACTTTTCGAGATTTGCTATTGAAATGTCAACTCGTTTCTTCCTTTGCTCGTCGGTTAACATTTTTGGCACCCAACGCGCGGAGACCTTTCTCATATGCAATTCTTTTGCAAGGATTCTTTGAATACTGCCATATGAGATCCCTGTGACCTCAGCTACATGCCTGATAGTCACTCTTCGATCTGCCAACACAACTTCTTCAACTTTTTTCACGTTTTCTTCATTGAGGGACGTGGATGGGCGTCCTTCGCGATGTTCATCTTCTGTCGATGTTCTTCCCAGCTTAAATTCCTTGGCCCAGCGTGAAACTGTGGAATACGGAGGAGAAGAGTCCCCCAATGTTTCCACCAAGTCGCTGTGTATGTCTTTGGTAGACATTTTTTTCAAACAGAGGTATTTGATGACAGCTCTGAGCTCGTTTTTTTCCATTTTGATGTTCACTCCTTGGCAGTTCATACTCAAATGAATGTAGCTCCCGGGAATCGTGGCCTATTTAAGTGATTTTTTTTTCCTGGACTAGTGGGTACCTAACAGAGAAGAAAACATTTTATTTTAATTTCTGTGTGCAATAGAAATAACCGATTATCATTACTTTTGGATCGCCCCTCGTACAGAGGGTTCACTGCACGGTGCAAGCCACTCATAAGCATCAAGAATCAAAAGGCTAGACTGGACTTTGCTAAAAAACATCTAAAAAAGCCAGCACAGTTCTGGAAGAACATTCTTTGGACAGATGAAACCAAGATCAACCTCTACCAGAATGACGGAAAGAGAAAAGTATGGCGAAGGCATGGTACAGCTCATGATCCAAAGCCTACCACATCATCTGTAAAACACGGCGGAGGCAGTGTGATGGCTTGGGCATGCATGACTGCCAGTGGCACTGGGTCACTAGTGTTTATTGATGATGTGACACAGGACAGAAGCAGCCGAATGAATTCTGAGGTATTCAGAGGCATACTGGGTGCTCAGATCCAGCCAAATGCAGCCAAACTGATTGGTCGTTGTTTCATACTACAGATGGACAATGACCCAAAACATAAAGCCAAAGCAACCCAGGTGTTTATTAAAGCAAAGAAGTGGAATATTCTTGAATGGCCAAGTCAGTCACCTGATCTCAACCCAATTGAGCATGCATTTCACTTGTTAAAGACTAAACTTCAGACAGACAGGCCCACAAACAAACAGCAACTGAAAACCACCGTAGTGAAGGCCTGGCAGAGCATCAAAAAGGAGGAAACACAGCGTCTGGTGATGTCCATGAGTTCAAGACTTCAGGCAGTCATTGCCAACAAAGGGTTTTCAATGAAGTACTAGAAATGAACATTTTATTTGCAATTATTAATCTGTCCAATTACTTTTGAGTCCCTTTAAAAACAGGGGGGCACATGTTAAGGAGCTGAAACTCCTAAACCCTTCATCCAATTTTAATGTGGATACCCTCAAATGAAAGCTGAAAGTCTGAACTTCAACTGCAGCTGAATTGTTTTGTTTAAAATTCATTGTGGTAATGTCTAGAACCAAAATTAGAAAAATGTTGTCTCCGTCCAAATATATATGGACCTAACTGTAGGTCAGGGCTCATAGAAGGCCACTTCAGAATAGTCCAATGTTTCCTCTTAGTCATTCTTGGGTGTTTTTAGCTGTGAGTTTTGGGTCATTATCCGGTTACAAGACCCATGACCTGCAACTGAGACCAAGCTTTCTGACACTGGGCAGCACATTTCTCTCTAGAATCCCTTGAGAGTCTTGAGATTTCATTGCACCCTGCACAGATTCTAGACACCCTGCGCCAGACGCAGCAAAGCAGCGTCTGGAGCAGGGTTAAATATTGTGTTAGGGGCACTGTGGGGACAACATACTGCATTGGAGGGGGCTTTTGCAGTATCACAATGAATGGGGTGTGCAGTGGTCACATCATACTGTGTTGGTGGTTGTGGGGGCATCATAATATCGTGTGGACACTGTTGCTGCATCATACTATGTTAGTGGTTGTGGGGTCATGATACTATGTTGTGGACACGGTTGCGTCATCATACTGTGTTAGTGGATGTGGGGGCATGATACTATGTTGTGGACACGGTTGCCGCATCATACTGTGTTAGTGGTTGTAGGAGCATGATACTATGTTGTGGACACAGTTGCTGCATCATACTGCTTTAATGGTAGTGGGGGCATGATACTATGGTGTGGACACAGTTGCAGCATCATACTGCGTTAGCGGTTGTGGCAGCATGATACTATGTCGTGGACACGGTTGCTGAATCACACTGCGTTAGTGGTTGTGGGGCCATGATACTATGTTGTGGACACGGTTGCAGCATCATGCTATGTTAATGGTTGTGGGGGCATGATACTATGATGTGGACACAGTTTCTGCATCATACTGTGTTAGTGGTTGTGGGGGCATGATACTATGTTGTGGACACGGTTGCTGCATCATACTGTGTTAGTGGTTGTGGGGGCATGATACTATGTTGTGGACACGGTTGCAGCATCATACTGCTTAGTGGTTGTGGGGTCATGATACTACGTTGTGGACACGGCTGCAGCATCATACTGTGTTGGTGGTTGTGGGGTCATGATACTATGTTGTGGACATGGTTGCAGCATCATACTGTGTTAGTGGTTGTGGGGGCATGATACTATATTGTGGACATGGTTGCAGCATCATACTGTGTTGGTGGTTGTGGGGTCATGATACTATGTTGTGGACACAGTTGCAGCATCATACTGTGTTAGTGGTTGTGGGGGCATGATACTATGCTGTGGACACGGTTGCAGCATCATACTGCGTTAGTGGTAGTGGGGGCATGATACTATGTTGTGGACACAGTTGCTGCATCATACTATGTTAGTGGTTGTGGGGGCATGATACTATGTTATGGACACGGTTGCTGCATCATACTGTATTGGTGGTTGTGGGGGCATGATACTATGTTGTGGACACGGTTGCAGCATCATACTGTATTGGTGGTTGTGGGGGCATGATACTATGTTATGGACACGGTTGCTGCATCATACTGTGTTAGTGGTTGTGGGGGCATGATACTATGTTTTGGAAACGGTTGCAGCATCATACTGCGTTAGTGGTTGTGGGGGCATGATACTATGTTGTGGACACGGTTGCAGCATCATACTGTGTTGGTGGTTGTGGGGACATGACACTATGTTAAGGACACGGTTGCTGCATCATACTGTGTTAGTGGTTGGGGCATGATACTATGTTATGGACATGGTTGCTGCATCATACTGCATTAGTAGTTGTGGGGGCATGATGCTAAGTTGTGGACACGGTTGCTGCATCATACTGTGTTAGTGGTTGTGGGGGCATAATACTATGTTATGGACACAGTTGAATACTGCGTTAGTGGTTGTGGGGGCATGATACTATGTTGTGGACACGGTTGCAGCATCATACTGTGTTGGTGGTTGTGGGGGCATGATACTATGTTGTGGACACGGTTGCAGCAACATACTGTGTTGGTGGTTGTGGGGGCATGATACTATGTTGTGGACACGGTTGCTGCATCATACTGCGTTAGTGGTTGTGGGGGCATGATACTACGTTGTGGACACGGCTGCAGCATCATACTTGGTTGGTAGTTGTGGGGTCATGATACTATGTTGTGGACACGGTTGCAGCATCATACTGTGTTAGTGGTTGTGGGGGCATGATACTATATTGTGGACATGGTTGCAGCATCGTACTGTGTTAGTGGTTGTGGGGTCATGATACTATGTTGTGGACACAGTTGCAGCATCATAATGTGTTAGTGGTTGTGGGGGCATGATACTATGCTGTGGACACGCTTGCAGCATCATACTGTATTAGTGGTTGTGGGGGCATGATACTATGTTGTGGACACGGCTGCAGCATCATACTGTGTTAGTGGTTGTGGGGTCATGATACTATGTTGTGGACACGGTTGCAGCATCATACTGTGTTAGTGGTTGTGGGTTCTTGATACTATGTTGTGGACACGGCTGCAGCATCATACTGTGTTAGTGGTTGTGGGGGCATGATACTATGTTGTGGACATGGTTGCAGCATCATAATGTGTTAGTGGTTGTGGGGGCATGATACTAGATTGTGGACAGGGTTGCTGCATCATACTGTTAATGGTTGTGGGGGCATGATACTATGCTGTGGACACGCTTGCAGCATCATACTGCATTAGTGGTTGTGGGGGCATGATACTATGTTGTGGACACGGTTGCAGCATCATACTGTGTTGGTGGTTGTGGGGTCATGATACTATGTTGTTGACAAAGTTGCAGCATCATACTGTGTTAGTGGTTGTGGGGGCATGATACTATGCTGTGGACACGCTTGCAGCATCATGCTGCATTAGTGGTTGTGGGGGCATGATACTATGTTGTGGACACGGCTGCAGCATCATACTGTGTTAGTGGTTGTGGGGTCATGATACTATGTTGTGGACACGGTTGCAGCATCACACTGTGTTAGTGGTTGTGGGGTCTTGATACTATGTTGTGGACACGGCTGCAGCATCATACTGTGTTAGTGGTTGTGGGGGCATGATACTATGTTGTGGACACGGTTGCAGCATCATACTGTGTTAGTGGTTGTGGGGGCATGATACTATATTGTGGACAGGGTTGCTGCATCATACTGTTAGTGGTTGTGGGGGCATGATACTATGGTGTGGACACGGTTGCAGCATCATACTGCTTAGTGGTTGTGGGTGCATGATACTATGTTGTGGACACGGTTGCTGCATCATACTGCGTTAGTGGTTGTGGGGGCATGATACTATGCTGTGGACACGGTTGCTGCATCATACTGTGTTAGTGGTTGTGGGGGCATGATACTATGTTATGGACATGGTTGCTGCATCATACTGTGTTAGTGGTTGTGGGGGCATGATACTATGTTGTGGACACGGTTGCTGCATCATACTGTGTTAGTGGTTGTGAGGGCATGATACTATGTTTTGGACACGGTTGCTGCATCATACTGCGTTAGTGGTTGTGGGGGCATGATACTATGTTGTGGACACAGTTGCAGCATCATACTGTGTTGGTGGTTGTGGTGGCATGATACTATGTTATGGACACGATTGCTGCATCATACTGTGTTAGTGGTTGGGGCATGATACTATGTTATGGACACGGTTGCTGCATCATACTGCATTAGTAGTTGTGGGGGCATGATACTAAGTTGTGGACACAGTTGCTGCATCATACTGCATTAGTGGTTGTGGGGGCATGATACTATGTTGTGGACACAGTTGCAACATCATACTGTGTTAGTGGTTTTGGGGGCATGAAACTATGTTGTGGACACGGTTGCTGCATCATACTGTGTTAGTGTTTGTGGGGGCATGATACTATGTTGTGGACACGGTTGCAGCATCATACTGTGTTAGTGGTTGTGGGGGCATGAAACTATGTTGTGGACACGATTGCGGCATCATACTGCATTAGTGGTTGTGGGGGCATGATACTATGTTGTGGACACAGTTGCTGCATCATACTGTGTTAGTGTTTGTGGGGGCATGATACAATGTTGTGGACACGGTTGCAGCATCATACTGTGTTAGTGGTTGTGGGGGCATGATACTATGTTGTGGACACGGTTGCAGCATCATACTGTGTTAGTGGTTGTGGGGACATGATACTATGTGATGGACACGGTTGCTGCATCATACTGCATTGGTGGTTGTGGGGGCATGATACTATGTTGTGGACATGGTTGCAGCATCATACTGTGTTGGAGGTTGTGGGGGCTTGATACTATGTTGTACTATGTTGTGGACACGGTTGCAGCATCATACTGTGTTAGTGGGGGCATGATACTATGTTGTGGACACGGTTGCAGCATCATACTGTGTTATGGACACTGTAGAGTCATCCTACTGTGCACGTGTTGGGTATTGCAGGGGCACATTGTGTGAGTTCACTGTGGGGGAATTGTTGTGTGTGTTGGAGGTGGAAGTTTTGAAGGAATCATACTCAATGAAGGCCATGGAAGGCGTATTGTACGAGTGAGAACAATAAAGGGCTGACTGGCGGTATTACTAGCAGCTCCTGTCATCACACGCACTGAGCAGTGTCCCATGCACAACCTCCATATGCCAGCTCACCCCTGTATATGCCATGCACAACCTCCATATGCCAGCTCACCCCTATATATGCCACGCACAACCTTCATATGCCAGCTCACCCCTATATATGCCACACACAACCTCCATATGCCAGCTCACCCTGTATATGCCATGCACAAACTCCAGCTCACCCCTGTATATGCCACGCACAACCTCCATATGCTTCTTCCCCCCTGACACATACCATCAACCACCTCTCATATTTTTGCCTCTGTACAAAAAGCAGTATTCATGGCCCTTCACCTTTGCAGCCATGATAGTTACCAGTGGATGATGTCACCACCCCACTCCTGTCATTGCTGCAGCACCCCTGGTATACAGCAGGTCGTCTTGTCTCCAGCAGTACCTCTGGTCTCCAGCAGCTTGTCGGGTCTCCAGCAGGCAGCAGCTCGTCGGGTCTACGGCAGGCAGCAGCTCGTCGGGTCTACGGCAGGCAGCAGCTCGTCGGGTCTTCAGCAGGCAGCAGCTCGTCGGGTCTACAGCAGGCAGCAGCTCGTCAGGCCTCTAGGAGCTCGTCCGGTATCCTGTCCTGATCTCCTCCAGCTCATCCGGTAGGCGCAACGTGACCATCCAAGACCTGTTATGCCGGAAGTGAACAGTACAGCATCAGGTATAATAGGGCTAGCGATAAGGTGTAAATGGAGCTCAGGGGATAGCGCTGGCCTCTAATAAAATGGCGCCTAGCCACAACTACAGCTGTGAATTGAGCAGCCCACAGAGGCGTACCCAGATCACAGCTGATGCGGCTGCAATATTAGAGATAGGGTCGGCATCCGATCGCTGTCTCCTATGCCCAGGGACTGCCGTATTTGAGGATGGAAAGTGATGTTCAGCAGCCATTACAGACCTGCAAGGTAAAATGGCAGCGCCCAGTGGCTGCACTAAAACAGTATAAAAAAACATAAACAGAACAGAGTCAAGCAAAAAAACCATCATTTTAGATAATATATTGTAAAAATGAAAATTATCAAAAATCATAGCACCTTCTCTTTAATCTCATTTCCACCTTGATAGTGACTCTCTCTTACAGTCATGGCCAAAAGTTTTGAGAATGACACAAATATTAATTTTTACAAAGTCTACTGCTTCATTTTTTCTAATGGCAATTTGCATATACTCCAGAATGTTATAAAGAGTGATCAGCTTAACAGCAATTACTTGCAAAGTCAATATTTGCCTAGAAAATGAACTTTATCCCCCAAAACACATTTCAACATCATTGCAGCCCTGCCTTAAAAGGACCAGCTAACATCGTTTCAGTGATTGCTCCATTAACACAGGTGTGGGTGTTGATGAGGACAGGGCTGGAGATCAATCTGTCATGATTAAGTAAGAATGACACCACTGGACACTTTAAAAGGAAGCTGGTGCTTGGCATCATTGTTTCTCTTCTGTTAACCATGGTTATCTCTAAATAAACACGTGCAGTCATCATTGCACTGCACAAAAATGTCCTAACAGGGAAGAGTATCGCAGCTAGAAAGATTGCACCTCAGTCAACAATCTATCGCATCATCAAGAACTTCAAGGAGAGAGGTTCCCTTGTTGCCAAAAAGGCTCCAGGGCGCCCAAGAAAGACCAGCAAGCGCCAGGACCGTCTCTTAAAAGTGTTTCAGCTGTGGGATCAGGCTACCAGCAGTGCAGAGCTTGCTCAGGAATGGCAGCAGGCAGGTGTGAGTGCATCTGCACGCACTGTGAGGCGGAGACTCTTGGAGCAAGGCCTGGTCTCAAGGAGGGCAGCAAAGAAGCCACTTCTCTCCAGAAAAAACATCATGGACAGACTGATATTCTGCAAGAGGTACAGGGAGTGGACTGCTGAGGACTGGGGTAAAGTCATTTTCTCTGATGAATCCCCTTTTCGATTGTTTGGGACATCTGGAAAATGGCTTATTCGGAGAAGATGAGGTGAGCGCTACCACCAGTCTTGTCTCATGCCAACTGTCAAGCATCCTGAAACCATTCATGTGTGGGGTTGCTTCTCAGCCAAGGGAATGGGCTCTCTCTCAGTCTTGCCTAAAAACACAGCCATGAATAAAGAATGGTACCAGAATGTCCTCCAAGAGCAACTTCTCCCAACCGTCCAAGAGCAGTTTGGCGATCAACAATGCCTTTTTCAACATGATGGAGCACCTTGCCATAAAGCAAAGGTGATAACTAAATGGCTCAGGGAACAAAACATAGAGATTTTGGGACCATGGCCTGGAAACTCCCCAGATCTTAATCCCATTGAGAACTTGTGGTCAATCATCAAGAGACGGGTGGACAAACAAAAACCTTCAAATTCAGACAAAATAAAAGCATTGATTTTGCAAGAATGGACTGTTATCAGTCAGGATTTGATCCAGAAGGTGATTGAGAGCATGCCAGGGAGAATTGCAGAGGTCCTGAAGAAGAAGGGTCAACACTGCAAATATTGACTTGCTGCATTAACTCATTCTTTTTTTTTTTTAAACCAGTTATTTTTATTTAGGTTTCAAAAGATTTTAAACAATAAACAGTGGATATCAATATACATGTAACAATTCACATATCTTGTAGTAATACAATCAAAGCCATCCCCCCCTCCCCCCTCCCCCAATACTCCTTATGCCGGGTATACTTGAGAGTCTTAGCAATCATATCACCGCCATCCAGGCGGACCATATTTTTTCGAAAGTGCTTTCACCATGCCTTCGCCTGTAAATGCTTTCCTCTAAATGCATTACCGTACGTGTCTGAGCAATAAATTCCCTCCTAGTGGGGGGTTCCGAATCCTTCCCTTTTCGTGCTATTAGTTTGCGTGCCACATACAGCAACCTCGCTATTGCCACTTTGTAATGTTCTGAGACAGGTATCCCATCCACCTCCCCCAAAACACACAGCACTGGATTCCTGTCGAGCGTACATGCATAAGCTCTCTCAATTTTGTTGATAACGACCAGCCAGTATGCCACCAGCCGCGGACACGACCATAACATATGTAACAGTCCGGCCTGGTCTGTGCCACATCTAGGGCAGCTAGAGTCTCCCCTCAAGCCCGCCTTGAATAGGACCAGCGGTGTTTTGTATGTTCTATGTATTACATATAATTGGGAGAGCCGTGCCTGCCCGCTTAGAGAGATCTTCGGGACATATTCAAGAATAGTCTCCCATTGTTCTGTTGTGAGGGTACCCACCTCCCTCTCCCATTTACTCTTTGCAGTGAGGTGATTGTCCCCCAGATAGGAGTGTAGTAGATCATGATATATGCTCGATATAACTCCCCTCGTCCCTCCTTTCATACACACAAATTCTAGTACAATGTCGCCCTGAACCGTCATGGCTCCCAATCTACACTGTGCCCTCCAAGCATGTCGAAGCATATAGTATTGAAACCCCCATACCGAAGGCAAATCAAATTCCTCTCTCAATGTCTCAAAGGTCTTCAGGTCCGTTCCACTCTGCAGCTGGCACACATCTCTTACTGCTTTCGCCTTCCAATTGCCCATTTGACGCAGCTTATTAAGTTCCGGCAGATGCTCATTGTCCCACACCGGTGAGTACCTAGTCAGCTCATCCACCCCTCTGATCCTTTTAATGGTGTCCCATACCTTCTGAATCATGCCTATGGTAGGATATGGTGCTCCCAGTTTCTTAAAGGTACCATCCTCTAGACCCTGGATAAGTGGGCGTCTCCCCGTCACATGTACCAGCACCCGGTGAGCTGCTCCTCCACAATCGAGCTCTCTCCATCCCCTGACATGCTGGCCCTGTACTGCCAAGAAATAGACCCATGGATTTGGTGCGGCCAGTCCTCCCTCTTCCTTTCCTTTTTGCAGAGTTCCAAATTTAATCCGTGCCTGCTTCTTGCCCCATATCAAGGATCTGAAGATAGAATCAATGCCCCGAAACCATTTTTTTTGGTAGCCATATCGGCGAATTGTGCAAAACGTACATTAGTTGTGGCATAAGGACCATCTTAATCAGGTTAGTTCTACCCGTTACCATTAAAGCCAATTTGCACCATGCACCTATTTTCCCTTTAAATTTCTCTAGCAGAGGAACCAAATTCAGATCCGTGAATCGGGACAGTGGAAGAGCTACCCATATCCCTAGGTATTTAAACTGTGAAACTAGCTGGAGTTGTTTCCCCCTCTCATCTATCTCCTCCGCTTCTATTGCTCTATCCACAGCCATGACATAAGACTTGTGCCAATTTATCTCCAGTCCCGAAATGCTCCCAAATTGTTTAATTACATCCATCGCGCACCCCAGTGTCTCTCCTGCACTTTCCAAAAACAACAGGATGTCGTCGGCATACAATGATATTTTTTCTTCCAGCTTCCCAAATTTAAATCCGACCACTCCCCTCTCAGCTCTAATCTTGGCCGCCAGGGGCTCCACTGCCACCGCGAACAATAGCGGGGACAGCGGACACCCCTGCCTTGTGCCCCTATGCAAGTCAAACATCCCGGACTGTTCTCCATTCACCTTAACTACCGCCTTTGGGGATGAGTACAATAACTTCACCCTGGCCATGAACGCGGAGCCGAATCCCATCAGTTCCATGATTTTCCATAAGTATTGCCATTCCACGCTATCAAATGCTTTCCTAGCATCCAATGACATCACTATTCTCCTGCCACCATTATCAGCAGGCAGTTGCATATTAAGAAATAATCTTCTTAAGTTAACAGCCGTGGAGCGGTTAGGCATAAAGCCCGACTGGTCCTCGTGTATAATGGTATGCGCAACCCCGGTGAGCCGGGTGGCCAGGATCTTAGCGAGTATTTTGACATCCGTTGTCAACAACGAAATGGGCCTGTACGACTCCGCATCCATGGGATCTTTTCCCTCCTTCGGCAGAACTACTATCACCGCTTCCTCCATTGATCTCGGCAGTGCCCCCGTCACTAAAGCCTCATCAAACACAGATCTCAATTTCGGAGCCAGCAGTTCCACTAACTCCCTGTACACCTCCCCAGGTAGACCATCAGCTCCCGGTGATTTGTTATTGGGCATAGACTGTATTGCACATTCCACCTCCTTCACACTCACAGGTTCTTCCAACCTCAACCTATCTTCCTCAGACAATTTAGGTAGTGAAATGCCTTCCAAAAATTTCTCCACATCCCCCTCTGTGTCCCGTGCTCTCGAAGTGTACAGTGCCATGTAATATGCCTTGAAGACCTCCAGTATGTCCTTTGTGTCTGTCAGAGTCGCCCCTGTTTGATCTCTCAGTTTATACACCCTGGAAGACTCCCTTTGTGCCGCAGATATCACCGCCAACAAGTGACCTACTCTCTCTCCTTCTTCAAAGAATTGAGCTTGCTGAAATGCCCTTTTCCTCTCAGCTTGCATCATGTGCAGTTTATCAACTGCCTCCTGAGCCAATTTTAGTCTATTGTGAGCTTCACTCGTTGGCGCCAAAATCATGTCTGCCTCCACTCTTGTCAGGTCATCCTTTATTTGTTGATCTGCCAATTTAGTTTTGGTCTTACACCTCGCAATCTCACTTATAAAAAGTCCCCTCATAAATGCCTTCATGGCATCCCATACCGTTGTGGCCTCAGTACTCCCTTCGTTCATTTGGAAGAAGTGCTCTAGCTCTTTGGTTATGCCACCCATGTCCACCACTTTAAGCCACGTCGGGTGTAGACGCCAACCTCCCCTCTGACCCCGAGCAGATCTCACCAGAAGCGTGACCACCATAGGACCATGATCCGAGAGAGTCCTCTGTAGGTATTCCACCTCCCCCACCATCCCGTCTATAGCGGTATCTGCATTAACTCATTCTAACTGTCAATATAACCTTTTGTTACTCATAATATTGTTGCAATTATATTTCTGTATGTGATAAAAACATCTGACAAACACACATAAAAACCAGAGGCCAGCAGATCATGTGAAAATATAATATTTGTGTCATTCTCAAAACTTTTGGCCATGACTGTAGGATACATGTTACTCTATGATGGCACTTCTGCACATAGCCACTAGATGGCGCTACATTTGACATTTGCCTGAATTTTTATATCTACACATGGTTTACACAAATTATATTTTCTTGTGGTAACTATATACTATTTATCATTAGAAGCTGTGTATTTTTGCAATTATTTGTATGTATACATGATTGATTACCAATTCTGTCTCTGTAAAAACAATTCCCTTTAACCCTTTACCGACATCGGGTGTAAGTGTATGCCGATGTCAGACTCCCTCCTTTTGTTGTCGGCTCCAGCGCTGAGCCCACATCTTTTCTGGCGGATGTCAGCAAGTGCGCCGGAAATCCCGCCCATTAGTGACCACGTCACATGATCGTGGGTCAACGATGGGTTGGCATGACAACCTGAGGCCTCCAGCAGAAGTCTATGCTTGTCACTGCCGGAATGCTGTGAGCGCCACCCACTAGCCGAAAACGCATGGACCAGGGATCATCCCGCCGAACTCCCACTCTCCTTTTAACATGGGCAAAACGCTACTCAGACAACACAGGGTGACGGTAAAACAGTGTGGCCATGCTTTATTGTACCACAAAACAGGCAGATAACACATAGAACAGTCCCAGCACAGTACTACTTATGGGGCAAATTACAGAGTTTCCCCCTTCCACTGACCCGCCGGGATAATAGCTGCTGTGACATCAGATCTTCCAGAGTCACTACCTCACCTTTGGCACACACAGAGAGGAGGTAACGACAAGCGTAGGAAGATGACAGTCCCGATAAGGCCAGTTGATCCAATGATCACAACCTCGCTTCTCCAAACGTATCCATGGTTCTGCAATGGTCAATGGAGCAGATCTGTATTCTTCCAACTGAGGCTGAAAACCCCTAGGTTGTTTCCCGTAGAATGATAGATCCGTGTCCCTCGTGATGGAGCCATGATGTAAAATGGCTGCTGTCCTGTCTCTTGTCCTTTGGATGTATAGATGTCTTGGCAGAATCTCTCTGGCTGTTTCTCTCTCTCAGTCTCTTTATACAGAGGCATGTCACCTATTTTTAGACTTAACAAGTGTCCCCCATTCAGTATTTACATAAAGGGTAAGAATGGAGATGAAATCAAGTAGCATTATTTGATTATTTAAAATATTTGCATAGTTTTTCCCTCTCTGCTTTAGAAATCAACAAACTGGCTCCATAACTGTTAAATATTAATAATCCGTTAAATATTTCTTATTACACCCAGTTCTGTACATTGCTAGCTGAAATGACATAGGCTATTTTTAAGCTTGGCTCATGGTAGAAAGACAGCTCCATATATGTAGAGACCACGTGCTTTAGGAGACGTAAATAATTCATGGCTAACTGTAGAGGTCGCTCTTACTCCCTCCTCATCATGAGACACAGACGCGAGGATGTCATCGCTGCATGGATATAGCATTGAATGGACAGACAGCTGGTATGTCACTTAACGGCTATGTGAGAAGACGAACTGAGAGACAGCAGCCATTTGCTATTCAGGATCCCGGAGAGAAGAAGAATACATTTTGCTTTGCTATGAACTAATGGACAATCTTTCTTTCATCTATTTTTATGTTTTTCTGTATTAATCTTTTACTTTGATGGAAGAATCCAAATAAACCACTATATTTTTATCTGTAACTAGTCCTGAGTATTTTACAGGAGAAGCATTATTTTACATTGGAGAGCCAGCCAGATCTGAATTTTTGTATTTTTTTTTTGTGGATTTCCCTCAACTTGCCCAAAAGGGGGATTGAACTTTGCTAGCGTCATATGTGCAAGTTGTCAGGAACTCCACTATTCACAAAAATCAGACAGAACCTAGACGTGAGGACTAAGAATTGCCAGATAGATTGAGAAGTACTACAAGTGCCAAAGTGCCAGACGTGTGAAGACCGGAACCCAGCGTTGTCCATCAAAGGAACAAGCTGAGACATTTCAAGGTAAGATAAAATGGATGTCATTAATTCTTATGCTAAGCAGAGTAAATTGAAATTTAAGTCTGTAGACAATTCTAATTCAGAAGTTTTATGGTTAAGTTTATATGCCGAGTGTGAACTCGAGAATCAGAAGTTAGATTGTAAGTTCTTCAATAGAGAAAGAGAGAGATTAAAAAATATTTTACTGATGGTAGATATATTTCATAGATCTGTGTCAGAGAAATCCAAAAATGATTGTGTGAAGGGAAATAGTGATGTTCCCGAGATTCACTGTAATGTGGAGAAACAGTTACAAGTAGCAGCAGCCATTCAAGGTGACCTTGCAGACGTGGAACAAGATGGAGAAGTAGGAGGAGACTTCAGAACTGACGTAGAGGACGTACAAGGGAAAGACGTACCACTAAAAATAGACGACTCACAGGCCCAAATCCGAAGGAAAGTAAGGAAAAGTTTGCTAAAGATATGCAAAATAATTCCTGCATATGACAATACAATCCATGTTTGTAGAAACTCTGAGGTTTTTGAAAGTTGTGTTGATAAATTTGATTTATCTAACGAGGAGAAGAATCAGTTGTTCAAAATGTGGATCCCTGTAAATTTTGCTAGGAGATTGTCTTTAAAGTTATCTGGTGAAACACATGAGAATTTAAATGATAAGGACAGATTAAAGATTCTTATCTTTTGTTCATCAAATGAAAATCATCCAGATATTGATATTCTTCAAAAATTAAGGATTGGTCAGAAGGAATGTACCTACACATTCATGTCTATATTTCACCGCTTGTATAGAACGGTCATGTAGAATGTCAAAACACAGTCCCTCATAAGGAGTTTTGTAAGCAAATTTTGGTTTTTAAATCCTGCATCTCGTGTTCTTGCGTCACAAAAAGATTCTTTATTTGAATGTGCGCAATCCCTTGATTTTGCCAGAAAACACGAGAATTGTGAGAGGAAAGTAAATTGTGCTAATTTTGTGAAGACAGGCGGAGTAAAATCTTATCAGAAGCCTGCATTAGCAAAACCTTCTAAAATGAGTTTTCCCCAAAATCAAATCTATGAAGAACGAAGAAAATCACATGTTTGTTATAAGCCTTATGGAATGATGCAAAGGATCACCGAAAAGACACAAATTGAGTTAAGAAAAATGATGAGTTCTAATTTTCTTTCTGTAACAAAGATGGCCGAATTTGACAGACAGAAGCAGGTGGTGAGTGACATCATGGCCTGTAAACTGAATACTCTGCTCCAAGAATCTATCAGCTTCAAAATGGCAAGAACTTTTCAGGATATTTTTTGCAGAGAAATAAGTATGGGTGTAGGAATTGGCTAGAAAAAGTAATATATATTGTGTAACAGTGTTATACAATTAGTGAGTTATATGTAATTATTTTATAGAGTATAATCCTGTAGTTTTATGGTTTGTGGATAGATACATATTCATACAGTATATATAGAGTGTTTGTAGAAGTAGAAATAGTAGAACTGTATTTTTTAATGAAAATTAAAATCTACATCAGTATTAATATTTAGAATTATGAATATGATATTAACCTTATCTTTTATGTTTCCTTAGAATTTTCATTTCAAAGCATGACTTAATCGGGAAAAATTCTCTTCCAAGGATTTATGCCTTTATTTACACAGGAAGTTGCAATAATTGCATGATTTTATATATATCTAACCCTTAAAAGGAAATAACTAATTGCATTTTAAAATGTGTTCTGTGTGTATGCATATAACTAACTGCATGGCTTGAATGACAACCACAGTATATGAAATTTGAACCTTGTTCTAATAATAAGTATACCAGACCAGTATATTATGTCCCTGTTCTTTAGGAAAAGAATTTTTAAGGGGGTCTCAACTTTTGCAAAGCAATGGAATTTTTTTTCAGGCCTAAATGTCAAGTATAGCTATACATATACATATATTTATGTCATGTGGGGAATATTCAAAGAAATATTAAGAGACTAAATTGAAATAGTTTACAATGCATTGATAATTAGGATAATTTGGGTTAAAATACGTGTATTCATCACACCTTCGTATGTGAGGTATTTGGTTTAAACTTAATATGTGACACAGTCTGAGTGACAGTGACTGAGTGTATGAGCAGCTGCTGAGCGAGTGATGTGATACGTTTGTATGAGGCCTCAGGATTCTGAATGAGAGAGAAAAAAAAAAAACCCCAAAAGCTTTTATCTTTAGGAGAAATATGCAGATCAGATAAATTATTAGAATATTAAGATACATAATGAAATATTATCTACACAACATATATTTCTATATTCCTATAGTAATTATTATTTCTTGATTTAGTTAATTGTGATAAGTGCAATCGCACATCAAAATGGTTTAAGGAAATCTACATTTAAATTAATTTTTCCAAAGGATAATTTTATGATATTCAAATTAATTTTAAAGGTTACACATCTTCAGACAAATAATGGTATAAGCAAGTATAATATTTACACAATTTATACATTAATTATTTTCATTTTGGTTTTGATAAATGAATTATTTTATGAAACAATATTTTTTGGTATTAAGGGGGAAAATATGTTTTTGATCCTGACTTCATCATCACATTTGATTAATACCTCTTCTTCACACATTTTAATAAAGAACAAATATAAATAAGGTACAATGGTATAAGTATTGGGTATAATAACATTAAGTATTATAAAGAGTCATTTCTTTACAGTAAGAGGAATATTATATGCAAAGTTGCATAATTTGAATATTTTGGTAACACAAGTTTATGACAATTATGAAATAATCCAGATCATGGAAATATTAAGGGTATATGTTACTGAAGACATAACTACTCTGCATCAACATAAAGGCCTTATTCTTATTTTTATTAGAATCATAGAATCGTAGAGTTGGAAGGGACCTCCTGGGCCATCTGGTCCAACCCCCTGCTCAAAGCAGGATTCGCTAAATCATCCCAGTTAGATGTCTGTCCAGCCTCTGTTTGAAGACTTCCATTGAAGGAGAACTCACCACTTCTCGTGGCAGCCTGTTCCACTCATTGATCACTCTAACTGTCAAAAAGTTTTTTCTAATATCTGATCTGTGTCTCCTCCCATTCAGCTTCATCCCATTGCTTCTAGTCTTTCCTTGTGCAAATGAGAATAAAGTTGATCCTTCTACAATGTGACAGCCCTTTAGATATTTGTAGACAGCTATTAAGTCTCCTCTCAGTCTTCTCTTTTGCAAACTAAACATTCCCAAATCCTGCAACCTTTCCTCATAAGACAGGGTTTGCAGACCGGTCACCATTCTGGTTGCTCTTTTCTGAACTTGCTCCAGTTTGTTGATGTCTTTTTTAAAATGTGGTGCCCAAAATTGGACACAATATTCCAGATGAGGTCTGACCAAAGAGGAGTAGAGGGAAATAATTACTTCACGTGATCTAGACTGTATGCTTCTGTTAATACATCCTAGAATTGCATTTGCCTTTTTTGCTGCTGCATCACACTGTTGACTCATATTCAGTCTGTGATCTATTAGTATACCCAAGTCTTTTTCACATGTGCTGTCACTTAGCCCTATTCCTCCCATTCTATATATGCTTTTTTCATTTTTATTGCCCAGATGTAGTACTTTGCATTTCTCCCTGTTAAAAACCATTCTGTTAGTTGCTGCCCACTTCTCCAGTTTATTTAAATCTTTTTGAATCCTCTCTCTCTCTTCTCTAGTATTAGCTATCCCTCCTAGCTTTGTGTCATCAGCAAATTTAATCAGTTTACCCTCAATTCCTTCATCTAAATCGTTGATAAAGATGTTGAACAATACAGGGCCCAGGACAGAGCCCTGTGGTACCCCACTTGAGACATTCTTCCAACTGGATGTGCAGCCATTTACGACCACTCTTTGGGTCCGATCACTAAGCCAGTTATGAATCCACCTAACAGTTGCCTTGTCCATTCCATACTTAGTCATTTTTTCAATAAGGATTGTATGAGAGACTTTGTCAAATGCTTTGCTGAAGTCAAGATATACTATATCTACAGCATTTCCTTGATCCACCCAATCAGTAATACCATCATAGAAGGAAATTAAATTAGTCTGACATGACTTATTAGTTACAAACCCATGCTGACTCTGTTTAATCACTTCATTCTTATCCAGGTATTGACATACATGTTGTTTAATAATTTGTTCAAAGATCTTTCCTGGTATAGAAGTCAGACTCACCGGCCTATAGTTGCCTGGGTCCACCTTCTTCCCCTTTTTGAAGATAGGAACAACATTTGCTCTTCTCCAGTCTTCTGGCACTTCTCCTGTTCTCCAAGAATTTTCAAAGATTATGGAGAGGGGTTCAAAAATTTCTTCTGCTATCTCCTTCAGTACTCTGGGGTGTAATTCATCTGGACCTGGAGACTTGAATACATTTAGGTTAGCTAAGTGTTTCCTCACTATCTTTCTGTTTATAGATATCCTGGATTCTTCTATTCCCTTAATAGGACAGTGAATAACAGTTGATGTTACATTTCCTTTCTGAGAGAAAACAGATGCAAAATAGGAATTTAAAAGTTCAGCCTTCTCAACATCCTGTCTTACCATTTCATCATTTTCATCCTGTAAAAATCCTATAGCATCTTTGACTTTTCTTTTACTTTTGACATATCCCCAAAATCCTTTATTATTGCTTTTGACATCTCTTGCAAGCCTCAATTCATTTTCAGCTTTAGATAATCTGATTTGTGCCTTGCAGGTTCTGCAGACAGCATTATACTCTTCTTTAGATATGCCTCCTTCTTTCCATTTTATAAACATTTTTTGCTTCCTTTTTAGCATGTGCTTAAGTTCTGTGTTCATCCATCCTGGTTTCCTTAAATGCTTCCTATTCTTCCCTCTTTTCGGAATTGTTAACAACTGTGCTTTGAGAATTTCATTTTTCAAGATTTCCCATCCTTCCTGGACATTTTTGTCTTTAAGGATATCCAGACATTGGATCCCTCCAATTCTCTTTCTGAATCCCTTAAAATCTGCCTTTCTGAAATCTAACCTTGACGTCTGAGTCTTCACAGGTCTTCCGCCTCTAGTTATCCAAAATTCTAAAATAGCATGGTCGCTACCTCCTAGGGTCCCAGCCACTTTTACCTCCTCAATTCTTATTCTTATTTTTAATTTTCAATTTTTTATTCTATTTTTTATTTTAATTCTTACATTTTTATTTTTTCTTTCATCAATAGTAAAGTAATATCTACTATAGAATTTTGCTTCATTAAATATAACAATGATACGGTTTCATTACAAAGAAAAATGTTTCACTTCTGAGTTATATGCAACAATTCTTTTATTCATTCATTCGCTCACTCATATATTCTTATTTTGGTTCATGGCTTTACATTCTTACATATTATTAGTATAATAAATATATTCCTTATTAATAAAGATGATAACACTGGTTACATAAAACACAGTGACACCTATGGGTTGAAAAAGGTAATTACACCTATGACATAAAAAAATGTTGTATCACATGGAAAAAATATGGATAATAATGTATTATCACTTATTATTGGTTTATTATTTCAAATATTGAAATCTATATATGGTACAAATTCTGATAATAATTATATGGATATTATTGATTGCTATGGTACACTGTGATATTATAGGATAGGAAAATTACCAGATTTGGTATAGAATAGGGAATGAAGACTTCAAGCAAGATATTGAAATTACGTTAATAAAGACTTTTCATATTTCTAAACTTTATTGATTCTTACCAGTTGCAAGAAGAAGAATGCCGCTATCCAGAAGTCCCAGAAGGTAACAAAGCTATGATTACTGAGTAACTGTTAATTACAAATGCAGTATCCATCACTGACAGCCACAAGTGCAGTATCCACCACTGACAGTCACAAGTGCAGTATCCACCACTGACAGTCACAATTAAAGTGTCTAACCTGACAACCAGAGGACGATGATCCTATGATGCTGAGATGAACTGTGTTATCACGTTCTTACCAAGTTCCAGAGGTTTCAATCACCTGAAAAGCTTCGATGAAGGCTGGTGAACAATAAGGTAATTGTCAGGAAAACCCCAACCCTGACATATGTCCTGTGCATTAGGACAAGGACTGGTTATGGTGCTATGTTTAGCAAGGAAGAGTCATCTTAACCCTTGCTTTGCTGACCAAAGACGTCACACCTGTTCAAAGACCAGTGCCGATGGAGGATTCCAGAATATCCAAGGCGAGCCAATGTAAGCCCAGGTTTTTAAAGATGACACTGCACAGATATTAAAGCTGCATAGACTTTGTTTTCGTATTAACATTTGAATTTATGAACTTTGATTTTATACACAACACGATTTCTACAACATCTATATGATAGAGAAAAACTGTGTTTTTAAAAGAACCAAGAAGAAGACAGAAGACATCAAAATGAAGACCAGATGACATCAGATGATGATGACTGGACCTGAGATGCTTCAATTTAGACTTAGGGAAGTATAATTATACATATTTTATATGAATATTGTTCACAGATTACCATAACATGAATTCACATCAATTATGTCATTGAGTACTTATAACAGTAATCTGATATTATTATCATTATTATTATTGATATTAAATTATTTTGTCAAAGAAGAAGAAAAGAAGAAGATCTTGTTATATTTTGAGGGTTCCAATTAATGTCGGTCTCCCTCAAAAGGGGGAATTGTTAAATATTAATAATCCGTTAAATATTTCTTATTACACCCAGTTCTGTACATTGCTAGCTGAAATGACATAGGCTATTTTTAAGCTTGGCTCATGGTAGAAAGACAGCTCCATATATGTAGAGACCACGTGCTTTAGGAGACGTATATAATTCATGGCTAACTGTAGAGGTCGCTCTTACTCCCTCCTCATCATGAGACACAGACGCCAGGATGTCATCGCTGCATGGATATAGCATTGAATGGACAGACAGCTGGTATGTCACTTAACGGCTATGTGAGAAGACGAACTGAGAGACAGCAGCCATTTGCTATTCAGGATCCCGGAGAGAGGAAGAATACATTTTGCTTTGCTATGAACTAATGGACAATCTCTCTTTCACCTATTTTTATGTTTTTCTGTAATAATCTTTTACTTTGATGGAAGAATCCAAATAAACCACTATATTTTTATCTGGTAACTAGTCCTGAGTATTTTACAGGATAAGCATTATTTTACAATAACACAATGCATAATTAGCATATCAGCAATCATCACTAGTGATCAAGGATAAGTGCACAATAAAAGTCAGTATTACCGGCTTACACAAAGAAAAGTCTGTTTTCTTGACCAACCAGAAATCTACACTTAAATTTGAAAGCCAACATACAGATAACATTCTATTATTCTTCGTCTACTAAAAATAGTCATCTGGTTAATTAAGATACGATGCGGTAAAAAAAAAAATAAAAAAAAATATAAAAGTTCAAATTACCCCCTTTTTGCCCCATTCAAACTAAAACAATAAAAAAAAATAGACATATTTCGTAACACCGCGTTCAGAATCGTTTGATCTATCAATATAAAATAAGAATTAACCCGATCGCTAAATGGCGTAACAAGAAAAAAGTCAAAACGCCACAGACTTTTTTTGGTCGGTGCAACATTGCATTTAAATGCAATAACGGATGATCAAAAGGTCGTATCTGCACCAAAATGGTATCACTAAAAACGTCAGCTCAGCACACAAAAAATAAGCCCTCACCCAACCCGAGACCATGAAAAATGGAGATGCTACCCTGGTATGCATGGCCCTCTCATCCCTACCCTGGTATGCATGGCCCTCTCATCCCTACCCTGGTATACATGGCCACCTCATCCCTACCCTGGTATACATGCCTCCTCATCGCTACCCTGGTATGCATGGCCCCCTCATCCCTACCCTGGTATGCATGGCCCTCTCATCCCTACCCTGGTATGCATGGCCCTCTCATCCCTACCCTGGTATGCATGGCCACCTCATCCCTACCCTGGTATACATGCCCCCTCATCGCTACCCTGGTATGCATGGCCCCCTCATCCCTATCCTGGTATGCACGGATCCCTCATCCCTTCCCTGGTATGCATGTCCTCTCATCCCTACCCTGGTATGCATGGCTCCCTCATCCCTACCATGATATGTATAACCCCCTCATCCCTACCCTGGTATGCATGACCCCCTCATCCCTATCCTGGTGTACAGTACATGACCCCCTCATCCCTATCCTGGTGTACATGACCCCCTCATCCCTATCCTGGTGTACATGACCCCCTCATACCTATCCTGGTGTACATGACCCCCTCATCCCTATCCTGGTATGCATGGCCCCCTCATCCCTATCCTGGTATGCATGGCCCCCTCATCCCTACCCTGGTATGCATGACCCCCTCATCCCTATCCTGGTATGCATGGCCCCCTCATCCCTATCCTGGTATGCATGGCCCCCTCATCCCTACCCTGGTATGCATGGCCCCCTCATCCCTACCCTGGTATGCATGCCCCCTCGTCCCTGCCCTGGTATGCATTGCCCAATCATCCCTACCCTGGTATGCATGCCCCCTCATCCCTGCCCTGGTATGCATGGCCCAATCATCCCTATCCTGGTATGAATGGATCCCTCATCCCTACCCTGGTATACATGCCCCCTCATCGCTACCCTGGTATGCATGGCCCCCTCATCTCTACCCCGATATGCATGCCCCCTCATCCCTACCCTGGTATGCATGGCCACATCATCCCTACCCTGGTATACATGCCCCCTCATCGCTACCCTGGTATGCATGGCCCCCTCATCCCTGCCCTGGTATGCATGGCCCCCTCATTCCTATCCTGGTATGCATGGATCCCTCATCCCTACCCTGGTATACATGGCCCCCTCATCCCTATCCTGGTATACATGGCCCCCTCATCCCTATCCTGGTATACATGGCCCCCTCATCCCTACCCTGGTATACATGCCCCCCTCATCCCTACCCTGGTATGCATGGCCCCCTCATCCCTACCCTGGTATGCATGACCCCCTCATCCCTATCCTGGTATGCATGGTCCCCTCATCTCTACCCCGATATGCATGCCCCCTCATCCCTACCCTGGTATGCATGGCCACGTCATCCCTATCCTGGTATACATGGCCCCCTCATCCCTATCCTGGTATACATGGCCCCCTCATCGCTACCCTGGTATGCATGGCCCCCTCATCCCTGCCCTGGTATGCATGGCCCCCTCATCCCTATCCTGGTATGCATGGATCCCTCATCCCTACCCTGGTATGCATGGCTCCCTCATCCCTATTCTGGTGTGCATGTTCCCCTCATCCTTATCCTGGTATGCATGGCCCCCTCATCCCTACCCTGGTATGCATGGCCCCCTCATCCCTACCCTGGTATGCCTGGCCCCCTCATCCCTACCCTGGTATGCATGACCCCCTCATCCCTAGCCTGGTATACATGGCCCCCTCATCCCTATCCTGGTATACATGGCCCCCTCATCCCTATCCTGGTATACATGGCCCCCTCATCCCTACCCTGGTATACATGGCCCCCTCATCCCTACCCTGGTATGCATGGCCCCCTCATCCCTACCCTGGTATGCATGACCCCCTCATCCCTATCCTGGTATACATGACCCCCTCATCCCTATCCTGGTATGCATGGATCCCTCATCCCTACCCTGGTATGCATGACCCCCTCATCCCTAGCCTGGTATACATGGCCCCCTCATCCCTATCTTGGCATACATGGCCCCCTCATCCCTATCCTGGTATACATGGCCCCCTCATCCCTACCCTGGTATGCATGGCCCCCTCATCCCTACCCTGGTATGCATGGCCCCCTCATCCCTACCCTGGTATGCATGACCCCCTCATCCCTATCCTGGTATACATGACTCCTTCATCCCTATCCTGGTATGCATGGATCCCTCAGCCCTATCCTGGTATGCATGGCCCCCTCATCCCTACCCTGGTATGCATGGCCCCCTCATCCCTATCCTGGTATGCATGGCCCCCTCATCCCTATCCTGGTATGCATGGCCCCTCATCCCTATCCTGGTATGCATGGCCCCCTCATCCCTATCCTGGTATGCATGGCCCCCTCATCCCTACCCTGGTATGCATGGCCCCTCATCCCTACCCTGGTATGCATGACCCTCTCATACCTATCCTGGTATGCATGGCCCCCTCATACCTATCCTGGTATGCATGGCCCCCTCATACCTATCCTGGTATGCATGGCCACCTCATCCGTATCCTGGTATGAATGGATCCCTCATCTCTACCCTGATATGCATGGCGCCTAATTCCTATCCTGGTATGCATGGACGTTCATTCCTATCGTGGCAGGAATTATCGCCCTCATCCCTATACTAGTATGCATGGCCCCATCTAATCCTGGTATGGAGGGCCCCCATCTTGGTCCTGATATGCATGGCGCAATCCTTATAATTGCCCACCACCCCCATCCTGGTATGTATGGCCCCATCAGAAAACATAAAAAAAAAACCACAAAATATTACACTTACCTATCCTGCGCTCCCTTACAGCATCTGCTCCGGTGCCAGCAACTGCTTTATACTTGTAAGTAGCACATGTCAGGGACGTCATGCGTTGCTCACAAGCAGAGCACAGCTGCCGGAGTACTCGCCAGGACTGTGCGCACAGAGAGCAGTGAGTATTCCTTCCTCATCAGTAGCACGCAGTGTCAGCCACTGGCTTCCTGCTGCTGCCGGCGGTCACGTGTGCCGCTACTTAAGAGAAATGAATATTCATTGGATTCATCATTCATTCATCAGGGAACACTTACCTTTCAGAGATAATTTCCATATTCATACTAAATAATGGCACAGATCCCCCAGACATTATGATAGCACATATCCCTAGTCTTTATAACGATATTACACTCATTCCCTGACAGACCGCAGCATGGCCATTAGTTAGAAGCTGCAAATGACCTTTGGAGCAGGTAAGGTTTCCCTGAGTGGTACAAATTGGGCCGTCTAGAACAATTTGTCTGCAGTACTAATTAACAAGATATAAGCAAATAGTGGCAAACATAACCCATGTATGAGGGAAATCAATATTAATTATAAGGCAAATTGCCACCTGCCACTCAAACATGTGTATATTAATAGATACGTGTAGGGCCAACTGCAAAAAGCATGCTAAGAAAACACTGAAAAACAGTCATAGGGTCCCATTAAAATTCAATACTTTATTAAATACAAAAATGTAAAGACGGGTACGGTACAACGGTAAGGGCAGGGAATATTGCACACACCTAGTGGTCACACAAGAAATATGGGCATCCGGACCAAGCACCTCTGCAACTACACATGTATTACATAAACAATGTAAAGTGATGCAGGCTGCATTAACATATAAATAATCAAGCATCATCAATGCAGTACAATTACCTGAAAGTGACAGGAGGTGTTGGCAGAGGAGCCGGACCGGGACAAGGAAGGAGCTTGTTCGCTCCGAAACGCGCGTCGGGGAAGGGCTGACGGTCCAGCTCCTCTGCCAACACCTCCTGTCACTTTCAGGTAATAGTACTGCATTGATGATGCTTGATTATTTGGCTGCTTGAAGTGTTAGTATATTTGCTCGAGATGCACCTGCAACTGCTGGGAGTCAGCTTAGCATGCTTCTACTCTTTCTATGGACGGCTGTCCTTGTAATACAATGCATTTTGTTATATGAGCACTCGCTCTTACTATAGTACATGTGTCCTTACATCATTATGATGGGTGGTTGCTTTTGGTGCCAATTAGATTCTATTCGTGCCATATGATTAATTATTTGTATGTTCCTATGATTGTTTTTTCAATACTAATTAACAGCAGTTACATTACCAAACTAGGGCAGTCACTATAGGAGAAAAAACACAAGAATTATGCTGTATTGTCACATACTATCTATTCCTGACACTGGAGTGGCTTATAAACTTACACAGTATATAGTCTGAGGTCTGGGGTCTGCCAATATGTGGCTAGTTTTCTGACTGTTTCGGATAACATGATACATGATTTTAGTTATATAGGTCAATATTAAATAGTCTCCTGATGAGTCGCCTTTGGTGAGAACGATGAAACCCATAGAAATGAGTGGCTTGGAGAGTGAGTGTGTATACGTCACCTCACCCTATGTACTGAGATGTGGGGTACATGTTTTTTCTATTAGTCACCTACTGACTAACCTTCAGGGGGTGAATTATGGGTATAGTTTTACATTTGGAATTAATAATGTTTAGTTTTATCCTTTTGTCAGCAAACATGAGGAATGACAAGAGAAAACCCATTTAAGAAGATTCAATTTTGGTTAAAACTATTCCAACATTATGAACATAAAAAAGGCTTCTCCCCTATGTGACGTCTCTGATGTTTATTCACAGTTGATTTCCAAGTAAAATATTTCCCACATTAAGAAAATGAAAAAGGCAACTCCCCTATGTGGGTTGTTTCGTGTTGCTCAAGATTCCCTTTACGCTTATAACATTTCCCACATTCTGAACATGAAAAAGGTTTCTTCCCTATGTGGGTTATTTGGTGTTGCGTAAGATTCCCTTTACAGTTAAAACATTTCCCACATTCTGAACATGAAAAAGGCTTCTCCCCTGTGTGAGTTCTATGGTGAGTAACAAGCAGTGATTTATATGCAAAACATTTCCCACATTCTGAACAGGCAAAAGGCTTCTCCCCTGTGTGAATTCTCTGGTGAGTAACAAAATGAAATTTCTTGTTAAAACATTTCCCACATTCTGAACATGTAAATGATTTATTTGCTTTAGGAGCAGTTTGTTTTTTATTGCCTCTATTGTGACTTTGATTTTCCTTAGTAGTCAGTAATGAATCAGAAGATGGGACCTGTTTCATAGGATCCGATGACAGATCTTTGCTGTGAATTGATGATGATATATCTGGAGTAACAGCAATCACTTTAGTTGTATCTTGAAGGATCTCAAGATGATCAGATTTAAAAATTGAAGATGTCAGCTGTCCCTCTGATCTCCTGGTACAGTCATCTGCTAAGATAAAAAACATTTTTAATAAAATATCCTTGAGTTTTATATTTTTGAACATTTCTACATAAACTGTCAATAAAAATGGCAAGCTATGTAAAAGCTTTAATTATTTACCAAGACAATGACAGTTCACAGTCTAATAGAAAACCTTGTTGGATGAGCCAGTAGTGTGCGGTGTTCAACTGTTTGTTCATTCTGCCTCCCAAATGTCAAATATAAAGAAACCAATTAATGATATGTAGATGAAAATAATACCAATTCTCATCTCACAAAAACAAGTCCCCACTCAGGTCCATCATCTGTCAATGGAAAAACAGAGGTTCCCACACGATTAGTGGCTCAAAGGCTGTTGAAAAGCAACAAGGTTTCCATAAACCAATCCAGCAAAATCCGCTCTCACTTCGGAGTCTTGCAGTGTGCGCAAACAACATTTAGGATCCCTGTATTTAGCAATATTATAGTGAGAAGAACCCACTTAATTTGCGATGTCTCCTGGAGAACAATCTGGGCACTATGTGCTGGGTAAGAAAATGGCAAATGTGTAATTTCCACTCCAACATCCACTGCGTGTTAATTTCCGGAAAGTTGCTGTAGAATCAAAATATTCACTTCTCCTACACACGTGGTCTAAATTGTTGGTACCCCTCGTTTAAGGCTACTTTCACACATCACGTTTTCGGCGTCAGGCGCGTTCCGGCGTCGTGCCATAGCGCCGGATCCGGCAAATGTTTAGTAAAACCGGATGTGACGGATCCGGTTTTCTGCCGGATCCGTCTTGCGCTTGATAGCCAAAACCGAATCCGTCTCATCCGGTTTTCGATCCGTTTTTCGACGGATTACGCCGGATCCGGTTTTTAAAATCGCCCCTTGTGGCCTTCCGAACGGGATTGGCTACTGGAAAACTATATATAGCGTGTTCCTACAGCCCTTCTTTGACAGGTTGTAAAGGAGAAAGTGCAGGTTGGAGAGAAGAGCAAGTTACTGGCGAAGATGGATGTTGTGATTGGAAATATTTTGAAGAATTTGGCAGATTTTATAGCGGAGGCGAATCGTTTGAGGGTGATTGTTCTGGAGAAGGAGAGAGCGAGACAGCAGCGCATCAGGCATCGTAGACGACGTTTGTGGATCCACCCTATCACAGCCAAGAGAATGACGCGTGGGGTCTATTCTACACTCTGCATGGACCTTAGACGAAACCCGGAGAAATTTTTCGCATATGTTCGGAAAAAATGGAGAATTTTGATTACTTGGTGGAGCGCATTGCACACCTCATAAGAAAAGCGGACACCTATTGCTGCTTCTCTGTTTCACCCGCAGAGCGTCTGATGGTGACTTTAAGGTAAGCCACATTTATTGGATCTGCTCGCTTCAGAGCACACTTTCACTGCAATCTTGTTGGTGGTAGTTTGTATCTCCAAGTGTTATAGGTCAGTTTTGGTATGTAATGCTGTGATTTAAAACTAATTTATTGTTTTTTAATTCCCCACAGATTTCTTGCAACTGGAGAATCCCTTTCGTCACTGCATTTCCAGTACAGACTCGGGATTTCCACCATATCTGGAATAGTGAAGTACACATGCTGTGCACTGTGGGACTCCTTAGCTGAAGAGTTTTTACCAGAGCCCACAACAGAGAGGTGGATTGAAATTTCTGAAAAGTTTCTACAGATATGTCAGTTTCCCAACTGCTTGGGCGCTGTGGACAGGAAACATATCCGCATTGTAAAGCCAGCCGGATCGGGATCGGAATATTTCAATTACAAGAAATATTTTTCAATTGTCCTCATGGCCATCGCTGACGCGGAATACAAATTTATTGCTGTTGATATTGGGGCCTATGGCCGCTCCAATGACTCTCAAGTTTTCAAACTGTCTGCCATGGGGCGTAAACTGTATGGAAACACCTTCCAGTTCCCACCCCCTAGACCGCTGCCGCAAACATCTGGTCCACCTATGCCATTTGTCTGTGTAGGGGATGAAGCCTTCCAGCTGTCAGAACACCTTTTGAAACCGTACGGTAGCAGAGGATTGTCAAGAACAAAACGCATTTTTAATTACCGCCTCACAAGAGCAAGAAGAATGGTTGAATGTACCTTTGGTATTCTGACAGCCAAATGGCGGGTCCTATTGACTGCGATCAACCTCAAGACAGAAACTGTTGACGAGGTGATCAAAGCTTGCGTAGTACTCCACAATTTTGTTATCTGCAAGGAACCCATTTCCATTGAGGACACCTCTGAAGAAACCACCTTGCAAGATTACCATGACATTACCACTAGAAGTTCTGTGACGGTTTCAGTAACGAGGGACAATTTTGCACAATACTTTATGTCACCTCAAGGCAGAGTACACTGGCAGGATGACAGAGGGTGAAAGATTTGTGCCCTTAACCAAACTTGTGTACCTTCTGTACCAACAGTATATACCTTTGCCAACCAAAGTTGGCTATCTTGTCATGGTCTTACTATTTTTAGCTTTAGGCCACAGGTGTGTACCTGGTTGTGTTTTATGCAAAGTATTTCACCTTTTAACAAAAGTTGTGTACATTGTTAGGAAATCACCAACAATAAACACAACTTTTTAGGTGAAATACTTTGCTTCAAACGCAACCAGGAACACAACTGTGGCAAAAAGCTAAAATTTACCCACAGTTATATACCTGGTTTTGAATACCTTTTTACCTTTGAAATACCCTGTATTTAACCTTTTTTTTAAACATAGTTCGCCGCAGAAAGAAATGACAGACAACCATTGTGAAACGATAATTTAACTTTTATTTAAAATATTTTTTTTTTGTAAAATGTTTTTAAAGTGCAAAAAACTTTTTTAATAAAGGTTTGAAGAAAAACTGGGCATTTTTATTACAAAACACACATTACAAATCTGTGTAGTGTGGGGTGGAAATACTGCTGGAGGGGCTGTGGGACACTTCGACACTGGGAGTGTGGAGAGAGGACTGGGATCGTGGTGGGGAAGGAACAGTTAGAGGTGAAGGTGTGGAAAAAGCTACAGAATGGGTGGACATGTGGGAGGCAGAAGAGGTGGTGGGCGGTGGAGTGGAGGGTTGGGCAGGGACTGTAGGAGCAGATGATGTTGATGGCAAGTTGTATGGGGAAGGAGTTTGGTACGGGGAAGGAGTTTGGTACGGGGAAGGAGTTTGGTACGGGGCAGGTTGCTGGAAGTGGGGAGATGTCTGGTACTGGGGAGGTTGCTGGTACTGGGGAGGTTGCTGGTACTGGGGAGGTTGCTGGTACTGGGGAGGTGGCTGGTACGTAATAGGAGGGGGAGGATGGAAAGTGGCTGGAGGGGGTGCAGGTGGAGGAACTACTGGGGTGGGAGGAGGAGGTTGGGAGGTAACCTGCTGGAGAGCACCGTGGCATGAATGCATTACATGCATCTGCTGGCTAGGAGAGAGCGTTTCCATGCGCTCCACAACAGACCTGAAAAAGGTGTGGTTTGGCGAAGATCTTGCTTCTGAATGCATGGTTTGCAGAAGTGTCTTCACCTCCAGAATGCTGGAGTTGATCTGCTGAAAGCCTGCGGAGATTTGCTCTGACAAGACTTTTAGACAGTTCTGGAAAGATGCATTCAGATGCAAGAACTCTGGCTCATAAGTCTTTTCCTGACCCCTCTGCCGCTGCCGCCCAGTACCCGCAGGTGTACTAGAGGTGGCAGGGGCAGAAGGGTGGGGTAAAGGGAAATCGATCTCCTCACCAGCAGCTTCATGTAATGTAGGCGGCCACGATGCTCCTGTGCTGGTGGATGGGACAGATGGGTTGAATGTGTGGGAAGGCTGGGAAGGTGCAGATTTACTGGGGCGGTCGAAGTGTCCCTCGGTGCCGGTCTCCTCAGGGATCACCTCAGAAGGGTCCAATCGTGCAGGCTCCCGAGTGCTGCTCACCGTGCTGTGGAATAAAGAGAAAAAAAACAATTAAAATACTGACATGGTATGGCCCTGGCTGAAAAATTTTTTTTTACATCTAAACATTTTTTTTTTACATGTGGTGTGTAATATTTACCTTCTGGTGAGCATTGTATCCCGGAGGAACAACAGGGCTCGTGCGTACTTGTACTTGCTCCTGCGTCCTCCAGATCCACTCGGGGCCCGCATCTCTTTATTGAACTCCTTCTTGAAACGATCCCTCACAGACCGCCACCGCTTCACAATTCTCTCCCCTGAAACGAGAAAGGACAAAGTGGTTAGTATACAACATCAGTGTTTCCCAAACTCCAGTCCTCATGGTCCCCAGGGGTCATGTTTTCAGGATTTCCATAGTAAATAGAAATCCTGAACACATGATCCGTGGGGACCACGAGGACTGGAGTTCGGGAAACACTGGTTTAAATCAAGCAACCGGTACTGTATATACTTACGCTCTTTAATCTGGGCCCGAGCATCGAGGTCCTCCCAGCGGGCCACAAGGAGCGAACAGATTTCCTCCCAGAGTCGTCGGGTAACAATCAGGTCAGCATGGTGGCGGTCAGCCATATTCCATAGCGGCTCCCTTTCTCTGACGAGATCGATGAGGTGGTCCACATCAATTCCTCCATCCTCACCGTCCGAGTCGGGAGCACGCTGTGAAGGCTGTTAAAGTAAAAGAGAAAAATAGCAAAATTAGTCACCACACTTAAGACATGAAATAAAAAGTGTACCAAAATTTCACTTAAATATTATACTTACACGCTGGTGACCGCCGCGTTGCTGTCACCGACGACCCTGGGAGGCACTGCGAGGACCTCTTGGCCGAGCACCAGATTGGGAAGACTAGAGAAGAAAAGAAAAAAATTTATGTGTTTGGATGTTGGCATTTGTTTGCTGTGTGAGGTCTGCGGTACATTGTTTTCTATGTGTTGTGTGTAGTGTGATGTTGTGTTTCTGCGTTTGATGCAAAAAACTTACCAATTGTGAGCCCACTCCAGGTGTCTGTCCACCCCTCCTTCTTCTTCTCAGAGCTCCTCTTCAGCTTGTGATTCCTGTTTTGAAATAAAAGGCAATGAATAGACATATATTACAGAGATGATAGATTTTGGAAATAAAAACTTACCGTCAAACGCTGACGATGCGAGGGAGGGCTCCCAGAAGAAAATGTGCTGTCCTCTTGCTGGCCAGACTCCATGGCTGTGGGTGCTGTTGCTGCATCTCTTGGGCGGCTGTTGAATAAAGAGAAACAAAGGGCCAATGAATATCTTGATATTCCTTGGCCCTAGTTTTGAGGAATGGGGGATTTGATAATTACCTTCTCTCATCTGCTGCTGGACTCCCCTCCCGTTGTTCAGCATGCTGCTCCATTTGGGGTGGTGGTGGTGGTGCTGATGGTGCTGCAGTGGTCTCCTGCCTTCTCATGCGTCTGGTTGCTGTCTTGGGTGGCATGTTGGGTGTGGCTGAGGGTCCCACTGTCATGCTTTTATATATGTGTCTTGTGGGCAGAGCTACTGAGCATGCTCAGACCCAAAAAATCCGGATCCGGCGCATTGCGGCGCTCATAGGCTTTCATTGTGTGAAAAAGCCGGACACGCCGGATCCGGCGTGTCCGGCTTTTTAGCCGGAGACAAAAAACGTTACAGTAGCCGTTTTTTCCAGATGCCGGATTGCGACACATTGCCGGATCCGGCGAAAACCGAATGAAACGCATGGCCATCCGGCCCGATCCGGCGCAAATGCAAGTCAATGGGGGGGAAAACCGGATCCGGCATTGCATTTCGCCGGATCCGGTTTTTGTCAAAAGTGCCGGATCGCGCCTGACGGCGAAAACCTGATGTGTGAAAGAGGCCTTAGGGGAAGGAATTTTTTTCCCTATGGAGAAAATTGGCTTCTACTGTGTGGGTTTTTTGCCTTCCCCAGGATCAACAATGCAGAACAGCTGCACTAAAAATAGGCTGAACTGGATGGACATAAGGTCACCCTTCAGCCTTCAAAACTATGTTGCTATGTTACTATGATAAGATCTCAGGGATCTAGGAAGCCAACAGCATCATTACCCTCCGCTTTCTCTTACAGGCCCAGCATAATATTTTTCTTCAAGTGATTTTCTATCTTGTCAGCACATTCTACGTACGCTGTCATTTGACTTTATAGTTACAAATCTGGGCAGGTAACGGTCCGCGTCTCCTAATGTGAAGGAGAGAATGGCTAATGAAATCAATTATTAAACCTTATATAAGTCAGTTCGGATATGGTGTTCAGTTCGGATATGGTGTACCAAGATGGCGTCTGTGTCTTCAGACAACACCCTGGAAGGAATCCTTGGAATGCAGAAGCTGAGATACTGGATACCATATATGGAGGTGAAGCTGAAATGGACCTATCATAGACTGACACTGGCTCCTCAGAAGATTGTGTGACACCCATTTCCTGTCTCTTTGTCTTGAGAATAAACTTCAGTTGTGTGCAAGCCTTTGCTGAGAAAGGAGTAGACATCTAACTCTGTGCTCAGTGTGACTCTTTAAGCGCACACTCGGCCTATATTGGGTCAGTACAAGCAATCATATAGATCTCGCTTTAAGGGATCACCCTCACACTAATACCAGGGGGTAGGTGCATCCTCCAGGTGGTAAGTTCTATAGAAAAGGGCTTTCAATGCCCAAAGTCATTTGAACAGTTTTGGGTGAGGAGAATGTTGTGGTCTAGAGGCAAAATGGTGATCATGGTAATACGGCTGGACTACACCACCGATAAAGCAGCCACAGCCGGTGACTGAGAGGAATCTGTGACTTCTCTGCATTCAGTGGTTACTACTCACCTGGGTAGTCATATGTGGGAATCTCCTCTTTACACCGCTCATCACCCCTCACATATGTCTCTGTAGTATTAATATGGGTCAGATCTTCACCCTGAAACAAATATTGTAAAAGTCACCGACAGATGGAGAAGTCCCATCTATGATCAGCTCTAATCCTGCCATCTCCACCGTTCTCATTACACAAGTATAAAACATATAATACTGGTGGATAAAACAAGACTGAGCACAAGACCTTCACAGCCGTCTACACATCATAGATATCCTGACACCTTCTCTCCATCTACCTGATGATCCTGAGGAACATTGGGATCTTCTTGGTTACAGTCCTGTGGAAGAAGAGGACGGGGACATCTCTCTGGTGTTGTCCTCTTACTGGATAGATCTGGAGCAAACACATACAGGGACTGAATTCATTCTCTACATACAGATAATTATAGGCCGTGTGTATTTAGTCCTGTCTATTACCTGGAGATGTGAGGGGCTGGGGAACCTCCATTATGACGTTCTTGTACAGATCTCTGTGTCCTTCTAAATACTCCCACTCCTCCATGGAGAAATAGACAGCGACATCATGACACCTTATAGGAATCTGACACATACAATGATACCGTCATCCCCCCGATCCCTTCATAGTGTTACTGTATAATGTCCCAGCATTCCCAGCAGTGTCACCTCTCCAGTCAGCAGCTCAATCATCTTGTAGATGATTTCTAGGATCTTCTGGTCATTGATGTCCTCATGGATCAGGGGGTGAGGTGGAGGCCCCGTGATTGGGCTCAGGGGTCTTCCCCATCCCTCAGACACAGGGTCCTGACAGCGATCACTAGAGGTCTTCTTCACCACTGTGTAATCCTGGTTATGGAGAGACACAGTAATAAATCTCACTACAGACATTTCCAGAGTCCTCACCTCTCCAGTTCTGTCCATCTGTTATTCCCATAGATAAGAATGATGTAATGTGACATCATCAGAATCTCTCACCTCTCCAGTGAGACGGAAGAGGATCTCTAGGGTGAGGTGTAACATCCTCTCCGCCATCTTGTCTCTGTCCATATCCATCCTTGATGGGTAAATCAGGAAAATTCTCTTCTGTAGAAGATCTTCACTGAGAGGATCCGATATTGTAGAGACCTGAATGAGAAGATGATCCGATGTAACATCATAAGAATCCTGTGTAATAATACAATTACTGGAGATAATAAGGGAAACATATGAGGAGATTTATTATCTTACAGGGTTTAGTTTTCTCCCCTGACATCTACTAATAAAACCTATATATTTAGGCCACAGACAACAAGCAGTTTCCTCCTCAGAGTCGGCAGCTGAACACGTTCCTCATAGACTCATCTTCCATAACGCTAATTCTCGTCTCATTACCGACACTGGAATCGGCATTAGCAATACTGCAGGAGATATTCATTACACGCGACATGAGAAATAACTCCTTCATGATGAGGACGACATCTTCATCTTCTACTGCGGCTCTAGAGACAGATGTGGCCAGAGTCGGTCACTGCCTCCATCCCCACCGGCCGTCTATATGAAGGTTTCCCGCCTTCCCCGCACTGGAATCTTCTCTCACGTTAGATCTCAGCTCTGAGTCACACACAGAAGTTTGAGGCTTTTCTGGAAGAACAGGACAGGAGAGATCTGAGGCCGATGTCTCCATGTACAGGGTTTCCCCTCGGGATAAGAGGCTTTTCTATCCCTTTCCCCCAATTAGAGGGGACACCTGTGGATATCAGGGTCTTTACCGGCTGCAGTCCTGGGGGGATTTACTCGGTAACGTGGACGTTGGACAAACGTCACCATCAATTCCCATCAGAGTGAAGGAACATCGCTCCTCTATTCAGCTCTATGGATCCAGGATGAAATCCACTGCGGCCCCTGCAAAAAAAGAGCGAAGTCTGGTGAGACCCCCGAGGCCGGAGATTTCTACAGCTGCTCTGCACGCACAGGACCTGTGATGAGGTCACAGGAGGGGAGGAGTCAGGGGTCACCTGATCAGGGGCCTCAGTGTGTGCAGGACTCTGCTGTGCTGGTTGTCATGGTGCTGGATGAGGGAAAGATTATGTGGGGGTCAGGAGGGGTTTACAGGGTGGATGTAGCAGAGCCGTGTATGTACGAGGTGTACGGAGCGGAGCCGTGTGTGTACGAGGTGTACGGAGCGGAGCCGTGTGTGTACGAGGTGTACGGAGCGGAGCCGTGTGTGTACGAGGTGTACGGAGCGGAGCCGTGTGTGTACGAGGTGTACGGAGCGGAGCCGTGTGTACGAGGTGTACGGAGCGGAGCCGTGTGTGTACGAGGTGTACGGAGCGGAGCCCTGTGTGTACGAGGTGTACGGAGCGGAGCTGCGTGTGTACGAGGTGTACGGAGCGGAGCCGTGTGTGTACGAGGTGTACGGAGCGGAGCCGTGTGTGTACGAGGTGTACGGAGCGGAGCCGTGTGTGTACGAGGTGTACGGAGCGGAGCCGTGTGTATACGAGGTGTACGGAGCGGAGCCGTGTGTGTACGAGGTGTACGGAGCGGAGCCCTAGGTGTACGGAGCGGAGCCCTGTGTGTACGAGGTGTACGGAGCGGAGCCGTGTGTGTACGAGGTGTACGGAGCGGAGCCCTAGGTGTACGGAGCGGAGCCCTGTGTGTACGAGGTGTACGGAGCGGAGGTGTGTGTGTACGAGGTGTACGGAGCGGAGCCGTGTGTGTAGGAGGTGTACGGAGCGGAGCCGTGTGTATGCGAGGTGTACGGAGCGGAGCCGTGTGTGTACGAGGTGTATGGAGCGGAGCCGTGTGTGTACGAGGTGTACGGAGCGGAGCCGTGTGTGTACGAGGTGTACGGAGCGGAGCCCTGTGTGTACAGAGCGGAGCCGTGTGTGTACGAGGTGTACGGAGCGGAGCCCTGTGTGTACGAGGTGTACGGAGCAGAGCCCTGTGTGTACGAGGTGTACGGAGCGGAGCCGTGTGTGTACGAGGTTTACGGAGCGGAGCCGTGTGTGTACGAGGTGTACGGAGCGGAGCCGCGTGTGTACGAGGTGTAGGGAGCGGAGCCGCGTGTGTACGAGGTGTACGGAGCGGAGCCGCGTGTGTACGAGGTGTACGGAGCGGAGCCGCGTGTGTACGAGGTGTACGGAGCGGAGCCGCGTGTGTACGAGGTGTACGGAGCGGAGCCGCGTGTGTACGAGGTGTACGGAGCGGAGCCGCGTGTGTACGAGGTGTACGGAGCGGAGCCGTGTGTATGCGAGGTGTACGGAGCGGAGCCGTGTGTGTACGAGGTGTATGGAGCGGAGCCGTGTGTGTACGAGGTGTACGGAGCGGAGCCGTGTGTGTACGAGGTGTACGGAGCGGAGCCCTGTGTGTACAGAGCGGAGCCGTGTGTGTACGAGGTGTACGGAGCGGAGCCCTGTGTGTACGAGGTGTACGGAGCGGAGCCCTGTGTGTACGAGGTGTACGGAGCGGAGCCGTGTGTGTACGAGGTTTACGGAGCGGAGCCGTGTGTGTACGAGGTGTACGGAGCGGAGCCGCGTGTGTACGAGGTGTAGGGAGCGGAGCCGCGTGTGTACGAGGTGTACGGAGCGGAGCCGCGTGTGTACGAGGTGTACGGAGCGGAGCCGCGTGTGTACGAGGTGTACGGAGCGGAGCCGCGTGTGTACGAGGTGTACGGAGCGGAGCCGCGTGTGTACGAGGTGTACGGAGCGGAGCCGCGTGTGTACGAGGTGTACGGAGCGGAGCCACGTGTGTACAAGGTGTACAGAGCAGTGTGTGTACGAGGTGTGCTCTGTATACACCCATATACCCCCAGCCTCAGTCGCAGACGCCTCTGTGTATGCTGTATACACCCGTGTACCCCCAGCTTCAGTCGCAGATCCCTCAGTGTACGCTGTATACACCTGTATACCCCAACTTCGGTCACAGGCGCCTCTGTGTACGCTGTATACACCCGTATACCCCCAGCTTTGGTCGCAGACCCCTGTGTACACGATTCAAGATTCAAGGAAGCTTTATTGGCAGGACTAAATACACATTAGTTTTGCCAAAGCAAGTGTACAAAAGGGAATAGGGATAGGGACTGTAGGGATGTTGGGTAGGGGTTGTAGGAAAGGTGGATGGGGGCAGATCCAGGATGGGGATATAGAAGTCCATGGCATAGGGAAGGTGAATGGGGGGCATGGGGCAGATCCAGGGTAGGGGCTATAGAAGTCCATGGCATATCATAGTTCTCTTTCTCGCAGTCTATGACATTCGCTCACACACTGCCCTGCTATCTCCACTGCTCTCTCTTCTCCCCCAGCAGGATATATGTTTTCTCTTCCTCCATGGTGATGAAATCCGGGAAGAGATGTGAGAGTCTCCTGAAGTGAGTGTCCCTCACTGCTGAGTATTTGGAGCAGTGTAGCAGGAAGTGGGTCTCATCCTCCAGGGCCTCCTGTTCACAGTGTTGGCACAGTCTTTCCTCCCTGGGCTTGTAGCTCTGCCTGTGTCAGCCGGATTTGATGGCCAGACTGTGGGCACTGAGTCTATACCGGCTCAGGATCTTGCGGTCTCTGGGGTTCGGGAGTCTCTCCAGATATGGGGCCAGTCTGTAGTCTCTCTGTAGACTCTGGTGCATGGTCAGTTTCTGTGAGCTGATAATGTCGTTCTTCCAGTCACTTACGTACCTCTCCTGGCCTTCGTCTACCATCTTCCTGATTCCGGCTTTTGTTAGGTTGCTGTGATTGGTGTTCTGGTCAGGTTGGGTTTGGGTGAGCTGTTCCGAGGGTCCTGGTTTTTCTGTTTCACCTACATGTGTCAGGGCTTTATGGTGATGGGAGCTTGGATTGCTTCTTTGTAGGTGAGCCCGGAATGACAGTGCCCTCTTTAGAATCGTTAGGTGTAGAGGGAATCTGCCCAGCTCGGCCCGGCAGGCACTGTTGGAGGTGCTCCGATGGACTTGGAGAAGGTGATTGCAGAATTCCAGGTGGAATATTTCTGTTGGGCTGGAATCCCACCTTGACCAGTCTGGGTAGGTGTGAGGGCCCCAGACTTCATTGGCATACAGGAGGATTGGGGCAATGATAGATTCGAAGATTTTTAACCAGAGCCTCACTGGTGGCTTCAGATAGCAGTTTCCTTCGGATGGCATAGAAGGTTTTGCAGGCCTTGTCTTTCAGGGTCTCTATGGCTTGTTTGAAGCTCCCTGACCAGTGAATCTCTAGGCCCAGGTAGGTATATTTGTCCATTCCTGTAAGGGCGCAGTTGTTGAGGAAAAATGAAGGGTGCTGGTCTGATTTTCTCTTTCTCTTCTGTAACACCATGATGTTGGTTTTCTTTGCGTTGACCGGTAGTGCTCAGGTGGAGCTGAATTTCTCTAAGATTTTCAGGTTTTCTTGGAGACCTTTCTCGGTTGGTGACAGAAGCAGCAGGTCATCTGCATACAGCAGGAATTTCACCTGCACGTCGTGGAGGGTTAGATCTGGTGCTGTGGAAGATTCCAGAGCGGTAGCCAGCTCGTTGATGTAAATGTTGAAGAGCATTGGGCTTAGGCTACAGCCTTGTCTGACTCCACGGCTCTGCCGGAAATAGGCCGTTCTTCTACCGTTCACACTCACACTGCAGAGGTTCTCGGTGTAGGAGCTTTTGATAACATCGTAGGTCTTTCCTCCTATTCCGCTCTCCAGCAGTTTCAGGAATAAGCCTGGGTGCCACACCGAATCAAATGCCTTTTTAAAGTCTACGAAACAGGCGTATATCTTCCCGTTCTTTGTATTGTGGACGTGTCTCTGAATGAGGCTGTGCAGGGTATAGATGTGGTCGTTAGTGCGGTGGTTTGGCATGAACCCTGCTTGGCTCTTGCTGAGGACGTTGTGCTCGGTGAGAAAACTGAGGATCCTCTTGTTCAGGATGCTGTTGAACAGTTTTCCCAGGTTGCTGCTGACACATATTCCTCTGCAGTTGGCATGGTCATACCTGTCCCCATTCTTGTGGATGGGTGTGATGAGGCCTTGGTTCCAGGTACGAGGGAAGTAGCCGGCACTTAGCACAATATTGAAGAGTTTAACCATTGCGGCCTGTATTTCTGGTGGGCTGTACTTCAGCATTTCTGGTAGGATTCCATCCAGGCCACCGGCTTTTCTACATCTTATGGAAGAGATTCTCTCTGCTACTTCTTGTAATGTAATAGGTGTATCCACGGGGTTTTGGAAATTTTTTACTTTTTCCTCCATTGCTTTTAGTTTTGCCATTAAGCTTTCCTGTTCTTGGCTTAGTTCTTCCTTTGGAATGTCTTTATAGAGGTCTCTGAAGTACTGGAGCCAGATGTTGCCATTTTGGATATGGATGTTGCGTTTTCTTGTCTTTTGTGCCCATGTGGTTCCATAGTTCCCAGAAGGAGTTGTCTTGGAGGGCATCTTGGAGTTGGTTGAGCTTGGAAGAGATGTAACTCTGCTTCTTCCTCCTGAGGATGGTTTTGTACTACCTTTGTATAGCTTCATAGGCTTCCCTCAGACCCGGGTGGTTGGGGTCTCTGTGTTTCTTGTTTGAGGCTGTTCTCAGGGTCTTCCATACGGCTTTACATTCTCTGTAAACCATCCATTGATCTGTTTTTATTTTGGCCTCTTGTAGTTGATTTTTTAAGGTTGGACAGTCTGGCCATTGCATAGAATATATTGTTGAGGTCTTTGGCAGCTTGACTCACTCCCTTTGGGTTAGGCTGGTACTCATAGTTGTAGAAGTGGTGGAGCATCCGCTGTATTTCAGGTCTGCTGGGAGCCTCTTTATACTTTAATGCTGACATTTTGTGCCATTTTTTAGGATGGAGGCCGGGTGAAGAGGCCACTCTGCTGTGGCTTTTGAGTGGATGGTTTCTCTGTAGATTTCAGGTACAGAAGAAGTTGGCTGTGGTCTGACAGGTGCGTTTGTGGGGAGACTATGAAGGCGCTGATATTTGCCAGGTTCATATCTGTAATGGCATAATCTACTACACTTCTCCCAACATGGGAGTTTAGTGTACACCTCCCTAAGGAGTCCCCTTTGGTTTGTCCATTAAGAATATGAAGTCCTAAACTTCTACATACGTTCAGGAGCTTTTTACCACTTTTGTTGACTGTACTGTCGTTTTCTCTCCCTGTTCTTGCATTGAGGTCTCCAAAGATGAGAACTTTGCCCAGGCCCTGATAGTGGGCGGCTTCTCTTTGTAGGATCTCGAAGCAGTCTGGATTGAAGTAGGGTGACTCTGGTGGTGGTATATAGGTGGCGCAGAGGTGGACATCAGACTGAGAGGTGAGGATGGAGCTGCTGATCCTGATCCATATGTGGCTGCCTCCTCTCTTCACCGGTTTGATGTACTGGGGGAGCTCCTCTTTATACCAGATCAGTATTCCTCCTGAGCTCTGGCCCTGTTTGATGTTTTTATTTTTCAGGGCAGGGACAGAGATTTCCCTGTATCCGATGGGCACCAGAGATTCGTTTTCGGCTCTGGTCCATGTTTCCAGGAGGATCTGAACGTCTATATTTCTCAGTCTTTGTATAATGTCAGGGTCATTTGTTTTACATCCAAAGGTCGAGGTGTTGAGACCCTGAATATTCCAGCTGCTGATTGTAAGTGAAGTCATGTTTCTATATATCTTGGGTGTATATACCTTGTAATGAGTATAGCTGTGTAGATCAAACTGGATTTCTGACTGTTCTGTAGATGTGCTTGGTTCCATCCAGTCACATTAGTTTCCTGCATATTGCGCTGAGCAGGGTCTTTATCTCATTCATATCTCTGCTCTGCATGTATCTGTGTGGGGTCGGTGGACCCCTCCGTGGAGGTCTCCACCTCTGATGGTCTGATTTTGGGTGAAGAGCTTTGTTTCCAGCTTCTGGAGATAGGATTGGGGTTTTCTGCCTTTTTATTGTTGGGGCTCTTTCAGTGTGATTATGGTCACTGTTGAGTCCAGGCCTCGGTCCTCTGTTTAGTATAATGTCTTTCAGCTCTTTGGCCAGGAGGCTGACCCCTTGTTTGTTGAGGTGTTTATTATCATACAGGTGATGGTGGTTTATGGAAAGGTGTTGTGCCAGGGTCACGTTTGGGACAGTCTTGACCCTTTCTGTCAGTTCCATATTGATACTTTGGGTGGTTTGCCTGGATATATCCTTTGTTGGGAGCAGAGATGACAGAATGATTTTGCTGTCTGGGAATGTTAGTTTTGCCGTCTTTGCTAATTGGATAAGTTGTCCTGCGATCTGCTGGTGCTGGTCTGGCAGATTGTTTGTATGATAATATGGTTTGGGTTGGTAAACCGTGGATTACTGATGACCTCTGTCACCTGTTCAATAGTTGCACAGTGAACTTTTCTGACCCGTTTTCCTGGGAATAGCCATCGTGTATTTAGGTACTTCCCATTTGAGTCCATTATTAGGACAATGTCAGGACTTTGTGATGTCTGGGGTGGGTTAAGTGGCCGCTGATGGGGGTCTGTGATGCTGGCTTTGCTGGTGGTTGGTTCTCTTCTCTTTTCTATCTCTCTCGTTTCTGGTTCACTTTTATTGGTTTCAGGATTGGTCGTATTGGTTATTGTTGTGCTGTTATTTGGCATCTTCACATTCTGGTCAGTGGAGGCCATGTTGTCTGCTCTCTGGCTTGCTTCCTTTGCCCCCTGCTGGGTCAGATGGTGAGGGGTCTGTGTTTTTAGTTCTGCGGTCTCCTTTATGAGTCTCTCATTGTCATTTTGTAATTCACGCATTTCTTCTATCTTCTGTAGAGCTGACTTGTACTCACATTTCAGTTTATTGATCTCACTTGTTACTTGGTCATTTGCATTTCTATGCGAGTTTCTTTGAAGCTCTTCCCTAATTTGGAGTGGTTCTCTTTCTAATTGGGATAGGCAGTCTCTGATGGCCTCAGGGGAGAGGTGTGAAGTGTTGGGGGTTGAGGAGCTGAACCTAGAGATCTCTGTAGAGATGTGAGCATTAGAAGTGGCCTCTAGGGGTTGTTTTTTAAAGATTTGTGCCTGTTCTCTGATATGAGTAAAATGGTTTTCAAACTGCTGCAGATTGTCCTCGTCCCTTGCACCATGACGGTGCCATTGTTGTATAGGCTTATGGTAAGTGAGTTGGTGTCATCATCTGCTTGGCTTCTGATTTTAATCTGCCGGCCATTATTAGTGTTGCACTTAAATATATATTTATAATGTTTGCACAGGGTGGTGTGCCAGGCCGAGAGTTGATCTGTGTAGAATAGCAGGTTGGTTTTTCTTTTATCTTCCTCTTTGGTGTAATCAGCAATAAGAGTTTCTGGTTTCTCTCTGATTGTGATTCCTTTCCTAGCTTTACTGCTCCTCTGCCCATGTGTTGTCTCCATGTCTGACCCCCAGGTGTCCTGTGTCTCCAGCTCTGTGCTTTGCTCATTTACTCCTTCTAAATTTTGTTTTTCCATTTTTGTGGTTATATAGTAATTATAATCCTTATTTCTAAGAGGGTTAATTTGTAAGAAGCCTATAGGTTGTTTGGGGTTGCAGGATGGTCCTAGCTTTGGATGCTCAGGTCTCTGGATGTCCAATGAATGCTGCCTGTTGTTTGCAGTCTGTCCTACAAGAGATTCTTGCTTGGTCCTTTAAATCCTCAATTTCTTCCTCTTTCATAAATAACCTAAAGTCCAGCTCAGACCAGATCCCTTTTCTGTTCCACGGAGTTGATTTTTTCCAGGTTTTGTCTTACAGTTGGCTCATTGCAAGGTATAACAAGAAAACACAGAATGACAGATTTGCAAAAATACTCTGCAATAAAAAATGGCAGTAATCAGCAAGTGATGGATAACAAATACAGGGTATTCAGGTGATACTTTTTTTGCGCAAAAAAAATGTACATCAAGCTGCTCCACCACGTCAAGGTAACCCCTATCGAAGCAGTCCCTATCTAATGTATTAAAAACCTGAACATGTGAACAGTGTCTAATATGAACAGGATTCAGACAGGCCGCTCCCTAGTATGGGCTTGTGGTCTGAGACAGCTCTTATGTGCATGTCTCCCAAACCATGCAAAGCAAGGAAAAAAACGGATTAAAAACACAAATGTGACATGCACAATTCTGAACACGTCGATCAGACAATGCTCACACCACCCACTAACTGAGATTCAACAAGAAAACACAGAATGACAGATGTGCAAAAATACTCTGCAATAAAAAATGGCAGTAATCAGCAAGTGCTGGATAACAAATACAGGGTGTTATGAATGAGTCACCGTAGGAGGCAAAAGCAGAAATACAAGCTAAGTCCAGAAAACCAGAGAAGTTGGCAACTATCAGATTGCAGACCCCTGAACCTATCAACACAACTAGCAGTAGCCGTGGGGGGTTCCTACGATGCCCTAGACCCCTCGATCACAGCCGGAGAATTACATAGGCCTAAAGAAAGAAAGGGGAAATCTAAACTGCCCCAGAGCAGACCCCAAAGCAATAGGCAGCCCCCAACATATAATGACGGTGAAGCAAGATGAAAATACTAACACAGACAGAAAGATAGACTGAGCAAAGATGGGGCCCAAAACTACCTAGATAGGAAAGGACAGGAAGGCTGCTGTCTGCAATCTGCCAAAACCCTATCAAAGACATAAGCCAACAAGCTGATATGAAAAAGGCCCTGAAGCAGCTAGGCTTCAAAAACTAAATCAGCACTCAGGTATTTTCAGAAGACAGAGCTAAATGAATTCAGCACACCCCAGCAGGGAATGGCAGAAATCCAGAAAAACAAAACAAAGTCAAAGCACCAAAGGCCGAGAAGCAAACTTAGCTTTAGAGGAGCAGGAATTCAGACTGGTCTCCAAGGATCCCACAGAGAAATCACCCGCAGGGCAGAAGGGCGTCGGCAGCCTTATATCCAGTCAGTAACTCCACTCAGCCAGTCATCATCATCAGCCTCAGATGTTTGATAATCAGGCTCACTACCTTTCTTTACCAGAAGAGGGAGTTCCTTGGGCCTCAGTAATGAAGGGGAAAATGAACTCACAACAGTACCTCCCCCTTGAGGAGGGGTCACCGAACCCTCAAGTACGCCACCAGGGCGATCAGGGTGAGCCCGATGAAAGGCACGCACCAATCTTTTGGCATGAATATCAGAGGCAGAGACCCAGGAATTATCCTCCTGACCATAACCCTTCCACTTAACCAAATACTGAAGTCTTCGTCTAGCCAGACGAGAATCCAGTACTTTCTCTACCTCATATTCCATGTTACCTTCAACCAATACAGGGTCTGGAGGTGCCACCCCCGGAACAACAGGTTCAACAAACCTCTTCAACAAAGATTTATGGAACACATTATGGATTTTAAATGTGACAGGAAGAGCCAAACGAAAAGAGACCGGATTAATAATCTCCACAATCTTGTAAGGTCCAATAAATCTAGGCTTAAACTTAGGAGAAGCCACCTTCATAACAATATTTTTTGATGATAAACACACCATATCACCAACCTTAAACTGGGGACCAGTGATCCTATGTCGGCTGGAAAACCGCTGGGCCTTTTCCTGGGAGAGAGATAACTTATCCACCACTTGGTCCCAGATCTGGTGCATTCTCTCCACCACAGTGTCAACACCTGGGCAGGCAGAGGGCTCCACCTGCCCTGAAGAAAATCGAGGATGAAACCCAAAGTTACAAAAAAAAGGTGACATCAAAGTGGCAGAACTAGCTCTATTATTTAAAGCAAATTCGGCCAAGGGCAAAAATGAAACCCAATCATCCTGATCAGCAGAAATAAAACATCTCAAATATGACTCCAAGGTCTGGTTTGGTCTCTCTGTCTGCCCATTGGTCTGAGGGTGAAAAGCAGAGGAGAAGGACAACTGAATTCCCAGCCTGGAACAGAAAGTTCTCCAAAATCTAGACACAAACTGGACTCCTCTGTCAGATACAATGTTCTCAGGAATCCCGTGCAAACGAACCACCTGTTGTAAAAACAGGGGCACCAACTCAGAGGAAGACGGCAACTTAGGGAGTGGTACAAGATGAACCATCTTAGAGAACCTATCACAAATCACCCAAATAACAGTCATCCCCTGAGAGACAGGCATATCAGAGATGAAATCCATTGAAATATGGGTCCATGGCCTCTTGGGGACAGGCAAAGGCATCAACAACCCACTAGAGCGAGAACACAATTTAGACCGGGAGCACGTCCCACAGGACTGCACAAAATTCCTGACATCACGAGACAAGGAGGGCCACCAAAAAAACCGACTCACCAGATCTCTAGTACCAAAAATACCTGGATGACCAGCCAAAGCAGAGCAATGAACTTCAGACATCACTCTCTTCTTCCACTGGTCAGGAACATACAACTTTCAACTGGGACAACGCTCAGGTTTGTCCTCCTGGAACTCTTCCAGAGCACGTCTCAAATCGGGCGAGATGGCAGAAAGAACTACCCCTTCGCCTAAGATGGTAGCAGGCTTGGTCACCACAGGAGAATCAGCAAAGAAGCTCCTAGAGAGGGCGTCTGCCTTGACATTCTTAGTGCCCGGAAGAAAAGAGACCACAAAATCAAAACGTGTGAAAAACAAGGCCCACCTAGCCTGTCTAGGATTCAAGCGCTTAGCCGACTCTAGGTAAATCAAATTCTTGTGGTCAGTGAGGACCACGACTTGATGCTTAGCTCCCTTCAACCAATGTCTCCACTCCTCAAATGCCCATTTCATGGCTAACAGTTCCCTATTCCCCACATCATAGTTACGTTCAGATGGAGAGAACTTTCGGGAAAAGAAAGCACAGGGATTCATTTTAGAAGTTACAGGATCCTTTTGGGACAAAACAGCTCCTGCACCAATCTCAGAAGCATCCACCTCTACCTGGAATGGAAGTGAGACATCAGGTTGCTGCAAAACCGGGGCGGAGGTGAATCTTCGCTTCAGCTTCTGAAAGGAAGAAACAGCCTCCGGAGACCAATTTAACACATCAGCACCCTTTTTAGTCAAATCAGTCAATGGCTTGGCAATACTAGAAAATTTTGCTATAAATTTCCGATAAAAATTAGCAAAACCCAAAAACTTCTGGAGGGCCTTCAAAGAAGTGGGCTGAACCCAATCGTGAATGGCCTGTACCTTGGCCGGGTCCATTTCAATAGTTGACGGGGACAAAATAAATCCCAAAAAAGAAATCCTCTGTACTCCAAAAAGGCATTTAGATCCTTTGACACACAGGGAATTCTCCCTCAAAATCCGGAACACAGTCCGAACATGTTCCACATGAGAGTCCCAATCCCTGGAAAAGATCAAAATATCATCCAGATAGATGATAAAAATGTATCCACAAAGTTCCGGAAAATATCATTCATGAAGCACTGGAAGACAGAAGGGGCATTAGTGAGCCCAAAAGGCATCACCAGGTACTCAAAATGTCCCTCCGGAGTATTAAACGCCGTCTCTCTCTCAGGAAAAGGCCCAGCGGTTTTCCAACCGGCATAGGACCATTGGTCCCCGGTTTAAGGTGGGTGATATGGTTTGGTTGTCATCAAAGAATATCTCTATGAAGGTGGCTTCACCAAAGTTTAAACCTAGATTTATTGGACCTTACAAGATTTTGGAGATTCTTAATCCGGTCTCTTTTCGATTGGCTCTTCCTGTTACATTTAAGATCCATAACGTGTTTCATAAGTCTCTGTTGAAGAGGTTTGTTGAGCCAGTAGTTCCTGTGGTGGCACCTCCTGACCCTGTATTGGTTGAAGGTAATGTGGAATATGAGGTTGAGAAGATACTAGATTCTTGTCTAGTTAGTTGGGCCCCATCATTTGCGCTGCCTGTCTTTCTATCTGTGTTTGTGTTTTCATCTGTTTTCACCGACAATACATGTTTTGGGCTGTCTATTGCTTTGGGGTCTGCTCTGGGGCAGTTTAGATTACCCCTTTCTTTCTTTAGGCTTATTTAGTTCTCCGGCTGTGAAGAGGCGTCTAGGACCACCGTAGGAATGCTCCACGGCTACTGTTAGTTGTTGTGAATAGGATCAGGGGTCTGCAATCCACTAGCTACCAACCTCTCTTGTTTTCTGGACTTAGCTTGCATTTTTGTTTTTTCCTCCTCCGGTGACTCATTCATAACAGGTTACCTTGACGTGGTGGAGCAGCTTGATGTACATTTTTTTGCCCCCCTGAGGTCAAGCTTGGTAAACCAGCAAGCACCTTTAACTCTGGAAAATAGATCAGAAATCAGGGGTAATGGATACTGATATTTAACAGTAATTTTGTTGAGGGCACGATAATCAATGCAAGGTCTTAATGATCCATCCTTTTTGGCTACAAAAAAAAACCCGGCACCTAAGGGTGACGAGGATGGTCTAATATGACCCTTCTCCAACGCCTCCTTAATATAGGATCGCATAGCCTCGTGCTTGGGTACAGATAAATTGAAGAGCCGAACCTTGGGAAATTTACACCCCGGGCTCAGTTCAATTGCACAGTCATAACTCCTATGAGGAGGCAGAGACGCAGACTCATTCTCACTAAATACATCATAAAAGTCCGCCAAATAATCAGGAACATCATGCGACTGAGGAGAGGTGGAAAACACCAGGGCCTCACTAAAGGCACACCGACAACCCCAACTCACCACAGACACAGATTTCCAATCCAACACTGGATTATGAATCTGTAACCAGGGAAACCCCAGAACAATAGTATCATGCAGATTATGCAACACCAAAAATCTGCAATTTTCTTGATGGTCTGGGGCGACCCGCATTACCACCTGGGTCCAAAACTGGGGTTTATTTTTAGCCAAAGGAGTAGCATCAATCCCCCTCAAAGGGATAGGCTTCTGCAGAGGTGTTATCGGAAATCCACAACGTTTAGCAAAATCCAAGTCCATTAGGTTTAGGGCTGCTCCCGAATCCACAAAAGCCTTGGCGGAAAATGTGGACAGGGAGCATATCAGAGTAATAGCCAGAAGAAACTTAGGTTGAACACCCCCAACAGAAAACGTGTGTGCAAAGCGTTTATCTCGTTTAGGACAGACAGAAATAATATGCGAGGCATCTCCACAGAAAAAACACAACTTATTACGCCTTCTGAACTCCTGACGCTGCTCTCTGGAAAAAACTCTATCACATTGCATAGGTTCAGACATTTGTTCAACAGGTGGCAACACCTCTCGTGCAGCTTTGCGTTCGCGCAAACGCCGATCAACCTGAATGGCTAATGACATAGAATCGTCAAGACCAGAGGGAACAGGAAATCCCACCATAGTATCTTTTACGGCTTCTGACAACCCCTTCCGAAAGAGAGCAGCCAAGGCATTATCATTCCAGGTAGTAAGTACTGCCCACTTTCGGAATTTTTGACAGTACAATTCTGCAGAATCACGACCCTGGCTCAATGCCAGCAGGGTCTTTTCAGCCTGATCAATGGCATTAGGTTCGTCATACAACAACCCCAAAGCTTGAAAGAATGCGTTCACATTAGTCAGAATAGGATCATCTGGTTTCAAAGAAAACGCCCAATCCTGGGGATCGCCACGCAGCAAAGAGATGACAATTTTAACCTGCTGCGCGGAGCTCCCTGACGAGTTAGGCTTCAAGGCAAAAAATAATTTACAATTATTTTTGAAATTCAAAAATTTAGACCGATCCCCAAAAAATACATCAGTTGTAGGAATCTTTGGTTCAGCAGCATGTGAATGAGCAAGATAGGCGGAAATTCCCCGCACTTCAGCAGCGAGCTGCTCCACACGATCAGACAATTGCTTAATCTCCATCAAGAAAATATTCCTCCTACGGCCCCAGAGAAAAAGAGGAAAAAATATACATTAAAAAAAAATAAAAATTCTGACACTTTTTTTTTTTTTTTTTTACAATTCTTTCCTGCTATTGAGTACCCTAGGATCTGTGGTATGGCTGGTGATTCTGTTATTTTGAGTCACCGGAGGAGGAAAAAACAAAAATGCAAGCTAAGTCCAGAAAGCCAGAGAGGTTGGTAGCTAGCGGATTGCAGACCCCTGATCCTATTCACAACAACTAACAGTAGCCATGGAGTGATCCTACGGTGGTCCTAGATGCCTCTTCACAGCCGGAGAACTAAATAAGCCTAAAGAAAGAAAGGGGTAATCTAAACTGTCCCAGAGCAGACCCCAAAGCAATAGACAGCCCCCAACATGTATTGTCGGTGAAAACAGATGAAAACACAAACACAGACAGAAAGACAGGAGAGTAAACGATGGGGCCCAACTAACTAAATAGGAAAGGACAGAAAAAACCCTACCAAAAATGTCCCAACACGTCTGATAGGAAAAACGGCCCTGAAGTCACTAGACTTCAAAATCCCTATATCAGCACTCCGATATATTCTGAAGACAGAGCAAAAGAGATTTAACCGATCAGGGACAAAAATGGAAATTCAGTAGAGCCCCAGCCGGGGCTGGCAGAACACAAAACTAAGCAAATCAGACAAAATCTCATGGAACAATAACAGAGCAAAACTTAGCTTTAGAAGACAGGAAATGAACTGGAGGCCAGAGCTCAGAGCAGAGAAATCACCAGCAACCCTACAGGGCGTCGGCTGCCTCATGTCCACTCAGAGATTCCGGATGTCCAATCGCAATCCACCTGTTCAGGTGACAGGTTTCTCCCATCCAAATCAGTTTCACCACCTCCTTTCACCAGCAGAGGGAGTTCATTGGACATCAAAGGTGAACGAGAAAATGAGCTCACAACAGTAACTCCTATTGAAGCAGTCCCTATCTAATGTATTAAAAACCTGAACATGTGAACAGTGTCTAATATGAACAAGATTCAGACAGGCCGCTCCATAGCATGTGACATGCACAATTGTGAACACGTCAATCAGACAATGCTCACACCACCCACTAACTGAGATACAACAAGAAAACACAGAATGACAGATTTGCAAAAATACTCTGCAAAAAAAAATGGCAGTAATCAGCAAGTGCTGGATAACAAATACAGGGTATTTAGTTGAAACTTTTTTTGCGCAAAAAAATGTACATCAAGCTGCTCCACCACGTCAAGGTAACCCCTATCGAAGCAGTCCCTACCTAATATATTAAAAACCTGAACATGTTAACAGTGTCTAATATGAACAGGATTCAGACAGGCCGCTCCCTAATATGGGCTTGTGGTCTGAGACAGCTCTTATGTGCACGTCACGCAAGAGAGGGGTAGGGTCTCCCAAACCATGCAAAGCAAGGAAAAAACGGATTAAAAACACAAATATGACATGCACAATTGTGAACACGTCGATCACATGCGGCTCCGCTCCGTACACCTCGTACTGTACACATGCGGCTCTGCTCCGTATACCTCGTACACACGTGGCTCCGGTCCGTACACCTCGTACACACAGGACTCCGCTCCATACACCTCGTACACACGTGGCTCCGGTCCGTACACCTCGTACACACAGGACTCCGCTCCGTACACCTCGTACACACACGGCTCGGTTCCATACACCTCGTACACACAGGGCTCCGCTCCGTACACCTCGTACACACACGGCTCCGCTCCGTACACCTAGTACACACACGGCATCGCTCCGTACACCTCGTACACACACGGCTCCGCTCCGTACACCTCGTACACACACGGCTCCGCACCGTACATCTCGTACACACGCGGCTCTGCTCTGTACACCTCATACACACACGGCTCCACTCCGTACACCTCGTACACACGGCTCCGCTCTGTACACCTCGTACACACACGGCTCCGCTCACCTCGTACACACACGGCTCCGCTCCGTACACCTCGTACACACAGGGCTCCGCTCCGTACACCTCGTACACACACGGCTCCGCACCGTACATCTCGTACACACGCGGCTCCGCTCTGTACACCTCATACACACACGGCTCCGCTCCGTACACCTCGTACACACGGCTCCGCTCTGTACTCCTCGTACACACACGGCTCCGCTCACCTCGTACACACACGGCTCCGCTCCGTACACCTCGTACACACGCGGCTCCGCACCGTACACCTCGTACACACGCGGCTCCGCTCCGTACACCTCGTACACACACGGCTCCGCTCCGTACACATCGTACACACACGGCTCCGCACCGTACACCTCGTACACACATGGCTCCGCCCCGTACACCTCGTACACACATGGCTCCGCCCCGTACACCTCGTACAGACAGGGCTCCGCTCCGTACACCTCGTACACACACGGCTCCGCTCCGTACACCTCGTACACACACGGCTCCGCTCCGTACACCTTGTACACACAGGGCTCCGCACCGTACACCTCGTAAACACACGGCTCCGCTCCGTACACCTCGTACAGACACGGCTCCGCTCCGTACACCTCGTACACACAAGGCTCCACTCCGTACACCTCGTACACACACGGTTCCGCTCCGTACACCTCGTACACACACGGTTCCGCTCCGTACACCTCGTACACACGCGGCTCCGCTCCGTACACCTCGTACACACGGTTCTGCTCCATACACCTCGTACACACACGGCTCCGCTCCATACACCTCGTACACACACGGCTCCGCTCCGTACACACACGGCTCCGCTCCGTACACCTCGCACACACACGCCTCTGCTACATCCACCCTGTAAACCCCTCCTGACCCCACACAGAAACTTCCCCTCATCCAGCACCATGACAACCAGCACAGCAGAGTCCTGCACACACTGAGGCCCCTGATCATGTGACCCCTGACTCCTCCCCTCCTGTGACCTTATCACAGGTCCTGTGCGCACAGAGCAGTCATATATGTGGAGGGCGGCTCTGCAGGTTAGTGACGGGCAGTCCGACTCTTCTGGCTCCTTTCTCCACTGTTCTCACTCCTGTCCCTTCACTATAAAGCCTGGGCCTCATTATACAGCTGTACAGGGGTCTAGTGAAGGCTTTTTAGCCCTTTCCTCAGTCTGTAGCTCCTGGGAACAGGCCCTCACTCCTGTCCCTTCACTATAAAGCCTGGGCCTCATTATACAGCTGTACAGGGGTCTAGTGAAGGCTTTTTAGCTCTTTCCTCAGACTGTAGCTCCTGGGAACAGGCCCTCACTCCTGTCCCTTCACTATAAAGCCTGGGCCTCATTATACAGCTGTACAGGGGTCTAGTGAAGGCTTTTTAGCCCTTTCCTCAGACTGTAGCTCCTGGGAACAGGCCCTCACTCCTGTCCCTTCACTATAAAGCCTGGGCCTCATTATACAGCTGTACAGGGGTCTAGTGAAGGCTTTTTAGCCCTTTCCTCAGACTGTAGCTCCTGGGAACAGGCCCTCACTCCTGTCCCCTCACTATAAAGCCTGGGCCTCATTATACAGCTGTACAGGGGTTTAGTGAAGGCTTTTTAGCCCTTTCCTCAGACTGTAGCTCCTGGGAACAGGCCCTCACTCCTGTCCCTTCACTATAAAGCCTGGGCCTCATCATACAGCTGTACAGGGGTCTAGTGAAGGCTTTTTAGCCCTTTCCTCAGACTGTAGCTCCTGGGAACAGGCCCTCACTCCTGTCCCTTCACTATAAAGCCTGGGCCTCATCATACAGCTGTACAGGGGTTTAGTGAAGGCTTTTTAGCCCTTTCCTCAGACTGTAGCTCCTGGGCACAGACCCTCACTTCTTCTCCTTCACTATAAAGCCTGGGCCTCATTATACAGCTGTACAGGGGTCTAGTGAAGGCTTTTTAGCCCTTTCCTCAGACTGTAGCTCCTGGGAACAGGCCCTCACTCCTGTCCCTTCACTATAAAGCCTGGGCCTCATTATACAGCTGTACAGGGGTCTAGTGAAGGCTTTTTAGCCCTTTCCTCAGACTGTGGCTCCTGGTCACCATGTGATCTCACCATAACCCTAACAAGCTAATTAAGGTGTGAAATCTTGATAAAAATTATCTGAGTACACAAATCCCTAAAGGTGCCCAAAGTTTTGCATCGCCCTTTTTCCTTTTTGCAATTATGAAATTGTAAAAAAGTCTATAGATATATATTTTATTATTATTTTTGAGTGAAATACAAAGGCCATGTGTCATCTTAGAGATTCGGCCTTTTAGAGATCATTTCATCTTCATCTTACTACTGCTCACAATAACGGTCATTTTGACCAGGGGCGCCCACACTTTTACATGCCGCTGTCAATGCTTCGTCCCGCTGGTGCTCAATATTTAATAGGGTCTTACTATTAAACTTAATGAAAAGTTTGGTGAATTTCTTTGAGCTGTTAATACTAGAGATGAGCGAATATCGTCGGAGAGGTTGTTATTGGCTGATATCACTTACCGAATAGCTGCATCGGGACCCCGGATCCCTGGAGCGCTCCCGATAATCAGCTGCATGTGTCGCCCTCCATGCAGGTGCTGTGACTATCACACAGCGCGACACACGCAGCTGATTATCGGGAGCGCTCCAGCACACTGAGTCCTGCACACACTGAGGCCCCTGATCATGTGACCCCTGACTCCTCCCCTCCTGTGACCTCATCACAGGTCCTGTGCACAGAGCAGCCATATATGTGGCAGACACTCCTGGATCTTCTGCTTTCTGGGCCGGTTCCTCCTGTGAGTCCTATTAACCCTTTCGCTCCCTGTATTCTCCTTTCTGACAGGACAATATCTGAATTCGGATAGTGTGACAGGAATTTTAGCAATGTGGAAGGAAAAAATGACAATAGTACTTTATTTCCTCACAAAAATGTGACTTTACCCCAAAATTGGCAGCGTAACAAATCCTTATTTCCCCACTGTAGTTTGTAGACTCCATATACAGATCCCTTAAGTGTGAAAAGAGCTGAATTCCCCACTTAAGTTATTGCATTTTGGAAATTGCCCCCACTGGGAATTTATCTCCAGGTAAAGGCACAATTGTGTCTCCATGGGGGTTGTGCTCACAGCCCAACATCGTGTGGCCTCCAAAGAAATGCCACCCCGCACCATTACTGACCACTGCCAAACCGGTCATGCTGAAGGATGTGGCAGGCAGCAGATTGCTCTCCACGGCGTCTCCAGACTCTGTCACGTCTGTCACATGTGCTCAGTGTGAACCTGCTTCCATCTGTGAAGAGCACAGGGCGCCAGTGGTGAATTTGCCAATCCTGGTGTTCTGTGGAAAATGCCAAGCGTCCTGTATGGTGTTGGGCTGTGAGCACAACCCCCATCTGTGGACGTCGGGCCCTCAGACCATCCTCATGGAGTCAGTTTCTAACCATTTGTGCAGACACATGAACATTTGTGGCCTGCTGAAGATCATTTTGCAGGGCTCTGGCAGTGCTCCTCCTGTTCCTTCTTGCATAAAGGTGGAGGTAGCGATGCTGCTGCTGGGTTGTTGCCTTCATACGACCCCCTCCACATCTCCTAGTGTACTGGCCTGTCTCCTGGTAGCGCCTCCAGCCTCTGGACACTACGCTGACAGACACATAGAATAGAATCATAGAATCGTAGAGTTGGAAGGGACCTCCTGGGCCATCTGGTCCAACCCCCTGCTCAAAGTAGGATTCGCTAAATCATCCCAGTCAGATGTCTGTCCAGCCTCTGTTTGAAGACTTCCATTGAAGGAGAACTCACCACTTCTCGTGGCAGCCTGTTCCACTCATTGATCACTCTAACTGTCAAAAAGTTTTTTCTAATATCTAATCTGTGTCTCCTCCCATTCAGTTTCATCCCATTGCTTCTAGTCTTTCCTTGTGCAAATGAGAATAAAGTTGATCCTTCTACAATGTGACAGCCCTTTAGATATTTGTAGACAGCTATTAAGTCTCCTCTCAGTCTTCTCTTTTGCAAACTAAACATTCCCAAATCCTGCAACCTTTCCTCATAAGACAGGGTTTGCAGACCGGTCACCATTCTGGTCGCTCTTTTCTGAACTTGCTCCAGTTTGTTGATGTCTTTTTTAAAATGTGGTGCCCAAAACTGGACACAGTATTCCAGATGAGGTCTGACCAAAGAGGAGTAGAGGGAAATAATGACTTCACGTGATCTAGACTGTATGCTTCTGTTAATACTTCCCATACATCCTAGAATTGCATTTGCCTTTTTTGCTGCTGCATCACACTGTTGACTCATATTCAGTCTGTGATCTATTAGTATACCCAAGTCTTTTTCACATGTGCTGTCACTTAGCCCTATTCCTCCCATTCTGTATATGCTTTTTTCATTTTTATTGTCCAGATGTAGTACTTTGCATTTCTCCCTGTTAAAAACCATTCTGTTAGCTGCTGCCCACTGCTCCAGTTTATTTATATCTTTTTGAATCCTCTCTCTCTCTTCTCTAGTGTTAGCTATCCCTCCTAGCTTTGTGTCATCAGCAAATTTAATCAGTTTACCCTCAATTCCTTCATCTAAATCGTTGATAAAGATGTTGAACAATACAGGGCCCAGGACAGAGCCCTGTGGTACCCCACTTGAGACATTCTTCCAACTGGATGTGCAGCCATTTACGACCACTCTTTGGGTCCGATCACTAAGCCAGTTATGAATCCACCTAACAGTTGCCTTGTCCATTCCATACTTAATCATTTTTTCAATAAGGATTGTATGAGAGACTTTGTCAAATGCTTTGCTGAAGTCAAGATATACTATATCTACAGCATTTCCTTGATCCACCCAATCAGTAATACCGTCATAGAAGAAAATTAAATTAGTCTGACATGACTTATTAGTTACAAACCCATGCTGACTCTGTTTAATCACTTCATTCTTATCCAGGTATTGACATACATGTTGTTTAATAATTTGTTCAAAGATCTTTCCTGGTATAGAAGTCAGACTCACCGGCCTATAGTTGCCTGGGTCCACCTTCTTCCCCTTTTTGAAGATAGGAGCAACATTTGCTCTTCTCCAGTCTTCTGGCACTTCTCCTGTTCTCCAAAAATTTTCAAAGATTATGGAGAGGGGTTCAAAAATTTCTTCTGCTATCTCCTTCAGTACTCTGGGGTGTAATTCATCTGGACCTGGAGACTTGAATTCATTTAGGTTAGCTAAGTGTTTCCTCACTATCTTTCTGTTTATAGATATCCTGGATTCTTCTATTCCCTTAATAGGACAGTGAAGAACAGTTGATGTTACATTTCCTTTCTGAGAGAAAACAGATGCAAAATAGGAATTTAAAAGTTCGGCCTTCTCAACATCCTGTTTTACCATTTCATAATTTTCATCCTGTAAAAATCCTATAGCATCTTTGACTTTTCTTTTACTTTTGACATATCCCCAAAATCCTTTATTATTGCTTTTGACATCTCTTGCAAGCCTCAATTCATTTTCAGCTTTAGATAATCTGATTTGTGCCCTGCAGGTTCTGCAGACAGCATTATATTCTTCTTTAGATATGCCTCCCTCTTTCCATTTTATAAACATTTTTTTCTTCCTTTTTAGCATGTGCTTAAGTTCTGTGTTCATCCATCCTGGTTTCCTTAAATGCTTCCTATTCTTCCCTCTTTTCGGAATTGTTAACAACTGTGCTTTGAGAATTTCATTTTTCAAGATTTCCCATCCTTCCTGGACATTTTTGTCTTTAAGGATATCCAGCCATTGGATCCCTCCAATTCTCTTTCTGAATCCCTTAAAATCTGCCTTTCTGAAATCTAACCTTGACGTCTGCGTCTTCACAGGTCTTCCGCCTCTAGTTATCCAAAATTCTAAAATAGCATGGTCGCTACCTCCTAGGGTCCCAGCCACTTTTACCTCCTCAACCATTTCCTCCCTGTTTATAAGGATTAGATCCAAGGTAGCAGTTCCCCTTGTTTTCTCCCTTACCTTTTGGAAGATAAAGTTGTCAGCAAGAGAGGATAAGAATTTCCTTGACCTGTTAGTTTTGCCTGAGAGAGATTCCCAACAAATGTCTGGATAGTTGAAATCTCCCATGACAACTATGTCATATTTTTTGGAGAACTTGGCCATTTGATGCATAAAGAGTTCATCCATATCTTCAGCTTGCACAGGCGGCCTGTAGTAAATGCCTACAATGGTGTCCTTTCCATTGTTCTGTCCTTGTATTCTTACCCAAACAGTTTCCACAGAACTCCCAGTCTCTGAAGCTTCAATCTCTGTGCAGATATACGCGTTTCTAACATACAATGCGACACCCCCTCCTCGTTTATCAAGTCTGTTTCTTGCAAATAAGTTGTATCCTTCTAGTCTTGTATTCCAATCATGTGTATTGTCCCACCAAGTTTCAGTGATTCCAATGACATCATATTTCTTTTCCTGTGTTAGTAGTTCCAATTCTCCTTGTTTGTTGCCCATGCTTTGTGCATTAGTATAGAAACATTTTAGTTTGGATAGGTTTCTCTTTCTCCAATATTTTTATTAATTAGATTCTTTCGTCTTTGTTCTTCCTTTCCACTTCTAATAGCAGAGTTCTCAATAGCATTTGTCAGGTGTATGGCTTTTTCTGGTCTTTTGCTTCCCTTCCCATGTGGTTCTAGTTTAAAGCTCTCCTTACAAGTGTAGCAAGGCGACTTCCAAATACATGCTTTCCAGTCTTCGTAAGGTGCACCCCATCTCTAGCAAGTAGTCCATCGTATAAGTAGTTCACTCCGTGATCCAGAAATCCAAATAGTTGCTGACGGCACCATCGACGTAGCCAGTTGTTCACCTGCAGAATCTTATTCCACCTCCTTGTTCCATGGCCATCCACTGGGAGGATGGAAGAGAAGACCACCTGCGCTCCCAGTTCTTTCACTTTCTTGCCTAAGTCTTCAAAGTCTCTGCAGATGGTTTCCAGGTCGTTTCTTGCGGTGTCATTTGTCCCCACATGTAGTAGCAGGAATGGGTAGTCATCTGTAGGTCTGAAGAGTCCTGATATCCTGTCAGACACATCTTTAATTTTTGCACCTGGAAGACAGCACATTTCTCTTGAAGATATATCCGGTCTGCAGATAGCGGCCTCTGTTCCTCTCAACAGGGAATCCCCCATGACCACCACTCTCCGTTTCTTCTTCACAACATTTTTCTTTCTCCATCCAGGAGGACTCTGAAGGCGTACAAGGTTGCTGTTTGTTGGCAAAGTCTTATCCTGATGTATTTCTTCATCGTTTTCCTGCGTGAGAGCCTGGTACTGGTTCCTGAGCAGTATGGGTGCTGACTGCCTCCTGATCCTCCTGCTTCTCTGGGTCACATGTCTCCATTCCTCTGTTTATTCAGGTGCACTTCGAATGTCTTCTCTTTCTGTAACATGAAGAGATAATTCTGCTCTGTCCAAGAACTCTTCACCTTCCTTAATGATCTTCAACGTAGCTAACCTCTCTTCGAGATTTTGCAACTTTTCCTCCAACAGGGTCACAAGCTTGCATTTGTGGCATGTGAAGTTTGGCTTTTCCACTGGTAAGTCTGTGAACATGTAGCAAGAAATGCAGCTCACCAAATGGCTCCTGGCCTCTTCCATCTTGAGACGGTTTTTCCGATTTCCTCTTTTCAGCTGCAACGGCCAAAACCCAGTGATCGTTGAGCTCGCGGAGACTCTTCACTTATCCCAGAAGGCACTGGGAATATGCAAATGATCTCCTCAAGACTCTTCCCCTGGTTTTCCGATTTCCTCTTTTCAGCTGCAACGGCCAAAACCCAGTGATCGTTGAGCTCGCGGAGACTCTTCACTTATCCCAGAAGGCACTGGGAATATGCAAATGATCTCCTCAAGACTCTTCCCTTGAACTTTCTTGCCACAGCTCGCATTGATGTGCCATCCTGGATGAGCTGCACTACCTGAGCTACTTGTGTGGGTTGTAGAGTCCGTCTCATGTTACCACGAGTATGAAAGCACAACCAACATTCAAAAATGACCAAAACATCAGCCAGAAAGCATTGGTACTGAGATGTGGTCTGTGGTCCCCACCTGCAGAACCACTCCTTTATTGAGGGTGTCTTGATAATTGCCAATAATTTACATCTGTTGTCTATTCCATTTGCACAAGAGCATGTGAAATTGATTGTCAGTCAGTGTTGCTTCCTAAGTGGACCATTTGATTTCACAGAAGTTTGATTTACTTGGAGTTATATTCTGTTGTTTAAGTGTTCCCTTTATTTTTTTGAACCGTGTATATATTTCACGTCGCCGCCAGATTCGGGGCCTGCTGGTCCGGCCTCGGCCACTAGGAGGCGCCGGACTGATACGTCGCCGCCAGACCGGGGCCTGATGTTCCGGTCTCGGCCACTAGGAGGAGCCGGACCGTCGGTTCGCCGTCGGACTCGGGGATGGCTGTTCCTGCCTCGGCCACTGGGAAGAACCGTGGTTCACCCCTGGGTGAGGGTGGTGACAGAGAAGAGGCTCCTGCGCAGGCATCTGGTGGGCGCAGGCCCTGCCCCTCTGTCAGTCATGTAGGGCTTACTGCATCACCAACTGGCCTGGTCCTGGGGGCGGTCGTAATTACATCATCAGTCCGGGATCCTGTGAGGGATGACCTGATCCCTCAAATACCTTGGGACTCGTCCTTCAAGCCGCCGGATATATTCTTGGTTCCCCTGCGTGTTACTGTGTGAATTGCTATAGTTAACTCTGACCTCAGCCTGGATTTCGGACCATTCTATTGCCTGCCTTTTTTCTACCTCTGCCTCTCTTCCGATATTTTGACGCTGACATTCGCTTGGATTTCTGACCCTTCTGCTGCCTGCTGATTCTGTACCTTTGCTGCCCTTCTGGTTTTACTGACCTTGGCCCACATTTTTGACTCTTCCTCTGCCTGCTGATTTTGCACCTCTGCTGCCCTCCGGCCTCAGACTCCTGCCTCCTGACGTCGATTACGGGTTTTAGTTTTAACCCCTTGGTGGCTGTCCTGCTCTGGTCCACTGCTCCACCAAACAGCTACCCCCTGGGTCTTGCTACAATTCCAGATCCCTGTATAGGGGTTAAGGGTCTTGGGGTTACTCGGGGTGCTGTTCCTACTGCAGCCCAGATTCGCAGACGGCCGTTACAATAAAGATAGAGAGATTTTTTTTCTTTACGTTGGAGGGTCCAATTCCAGCTATTGCTGTGGGACCTGTGATTTCTATCTATTCCACTGTGTACAGGATAATAGAGTATAATAAAGTACATCTATGTTCTGGGGCACAAAAAGCTTAATTTCTTTTTAATAGATGTTCAACATGTTAATTATTGTAAAATGTGTCTTCTGCTTTTTGCATATTGTTTTCTTCTTACAAGAACTGTTGGAGCCAATTTTTCTTTAGAAACATTTTAATATCGGCTTTTTCTGGAGTTTTTCTTGTAATATAGGAAAGCCTAAGGCCAGAAATAAACCCCATAAATCACTGTACATGGAGACTTTGGGATCAGATCATTTCTGTCCACGTTGATTGTGGAAGCAAAAGATCTTTTTTAAAGCCTCAAACTTCTGGGTGTGACTCAGAGCTGAGATCTAACATGATAGAAGATTCCAGTGCGGGGAAGACGGGAAACCTTCATATAGACGGCTGGTGGGGATGGAGGCAGTGACCGACTCTGGCCAAATCTGTCTCTAGAGCCGCAGTAGAAGATGAAGATGTCGTCCTCATCATGAAGGAGTTATTTCTCATGTCGCGTGTAATGAATCTCTCCTGCAGTATTGCTAATGCCGATTCCAGTGTCGGTAATGAGACGAGAATTAGCGTTATGGAAGATGAGTCTATGAGGAACGTGTTCAGCTGCCGACTCCGAGGAGGAAACTGCTTGTTGTCTGTGGCCTAAATATATAGGTTTTATTAGTAGATGTCAGGGAAGAAAACTAAACCCTGTAAGATAATAAATCTCCTCATATGTTTCCCTTATTATCTCCAGTAATTGTATTATTACACAGGATTCTTATGATGTTACATCGGATCATCTTCTTCTCATTCAGGTCTCTACAATATCGGATTCTCTCAGTGAAGATCTTCTACAAAAGAGAATTTTCCTGATTTACCCATCAAAGATGGATATGGACAGAGACAAGATGGCGGAGAGGATGTTACACCTCACCCTAGAGGTCCTCTTCCGTCTCACTGGAGAGGTGAGAGATTCTGATGACGTCACATTACATCATTCTTATCTATGGGAATAACAGACGGACAGAACTGGAGAGGTGAGGACTCTGGGAATGTCTGTAGTGAGATTTATTAATGTGTCTCTCCATAACCAGGATTACACAGTGGTGAAGAAGACCTCTAGTGATCGCTGTCAGGACCCTGTGTCTGAGGGATGGGGAAGACCCCTAAGCCCAATCACGGGGCCTCCACCTCACCCACTGATCCATAAGGACGTCAGTGACCAAAAGATCCTAGAACTCATCTACAAGATGATTGAGCTGCTGACTGGAGAGGTGACACTGCTGGGAATGCTGGGACATTATACAGTAACGCTATGAAGGGATCGGGGAGATGACGGTATCATTGTATGTGTCAGGTTCCTCTAAGGTGTCAGGATGTCGCTGTCTATTTCTCCATGGAGGAGTGGGAGTATTTAGAAGGACACAGAGATCTGTACAAGAACGTCATAATGGAGGTTCCCCAGCCCCTCACATCACCAGGTAATAGACAGGACTAAATACACACGGCCTATAATTATCTGTATGTAGAGAACGAATTCAGTCCCTGTATGTGTTTCCTCCAGATCTATCCAGTAAGAGGACAACACCAGAGAGATGTCCCCGTCCTCTTCTTCCACAGGACTGTAACCAAGAAGATCCCAATGTTCCTCAGGATCATCAGGTAGATGGAGAGAAGGTGTCAAGAGATCTCCCCTATGATGTGTAGGCGGCTGTGAAGGTCTTGTGCTCAGTCTTGTTTTATCCACCAGTATTATATGTTTTATACTTGTGTAATGAGAACGGTGGAGATGGCAGGATTAGAGCTGATCATAGATGGGACTTCTCCATCTGTCTGTGACTTTTACAATATTTGTTTCAGGGTGAAGATCTGACCCATATTAATACTACAGAGACATATGTGAGAGATGATGAGTGGTGTAAAGAGGAGATTCCCACATATGACTACCCAGGTGAGTAGTAACCACTGAATGCAGAGAAGTCACAGATTCCTCTCAGTCACCGGCTGTGGCTGCTTTATCGGTGGTGTAGTCCGGCCGTATTACCATGATCACCATTTTGCCTCTAGACCACAACATTCTCCTCCACCCAAAACTGTTCAAATGACTTTGGGCATTGAAAGCCCTTTTCTATAGAACTTACAACCTGGAGGATCCACCTACCCCCTGGGATTAGTGTGAGGGTGATCTCTTAAAGCAAGATCTATATGATTGCTTGTACTGACCCAATATAGGCCAAGTGCGCGCTTAAAGAGTCACACCGAACACAGAGTTAGATGTCTACTCCTTTCTCAGCAAAGGCTTGCACACAACTGAAGTTTATTCTCAAGACAAAGAGACAGGAAATGGGTGTCACACAATCTTCTGAGTAGCCAGTGTCAGTCTATGATAGGTCCATTTCAGCTTCACTTCCATATATGGTATCCAGTATCTCAGCTTCTGCATTCCAAGGATTCCTTCCAAGGTGTTGTCTGAAGACACAGACGCCATCTTGGTACACCATATTTGAACTGACTTATATAAGGTTTAATAATTGATTTAGTAGCCATTCTCTCCTTCACATTAGGAGACGCTGACCGTTACCTGCCCAGATCTGTAACTATAAAGCCAAATTACAGCGTATGTAGAATGTGCTGACAAGATAGAAAATCACTTGTAGAAAAATATGTGCTTTATGTGGTGCTCTGATTACATATTCATCTGTATTACATCCAGCAAAATGTCACCGGCTATGGCGGCGCCCTGCGCAGTAGTATCTATAAGTAAGAGATAGAGGCTACTGCGCAGGCGCCGTTGGTGTCATTTTGCTGGATGTAATTTTTTTTCTAAGCCTCACAATAGCCACAATATTATAGGCATTATCAATAATAATATCAATGTTATTATATGCATTATGTAATAATGGGGGCAGGTCAGTGAGGGGTCAGCAACCTGTCATAAGCCAATACAGAGGAATATGTAATCAGAGCACCACATAAAGCCCCGCCCACAGCCCCGCCCCAGAGCACGAGAATATCATTAACTGAAAACTACAAATACGCATTACACAACAACCACAAGACGGATTTCATCACCAGGTATCATTGTAATCGGTATATCGGCGCTGACCTGACAGTGTCTGTAGGTTACTGTGCACAATCCTGCTGACAGGTTCCTTTAAGACATCTCAGCTCTGCACTATTATACACAGTTCTCTATAAATGTGTAATATTTCTCCATGAATCTTATCTGACAGAAAATATTGGCCCTTACGATAGTTTAGATTGTGACGTCACCGAGCCCCATACTCTAATTACCCCAGAGAGGTTTCACCACTAGCTGCTCATTTATTACTGATGGAGACTGTGGAGTTTGATCATTTCAGTAGATGTTATTGTCTATAGTCACAGTGTTTGATTACAGTAGTGTCCAAAATCCTCTGATTTAACCTCTTCCTGCAGCCAGTTTTGTGTTCTTAATCAGGCCCCATTATTAATATCTGACGTGTGTCACTTTGTGGTGATAAATTATTCACAAAGGATAATAGAAAACAAATGGATCTTACAAATTATTCTCCAGCTTCGCACTATACCCTACATACGGTTGTACACTACTGTCTGGGCACATGGCAGTGTTCAGAAGGGAAGGAGCGCCATTTAGCTATATGAATGCAGATCTAGCTGGAATAGTTTGCAGACACAATGTATTGGGAGCACTGTTCATGGTCACCTGGCAGCTCAAAAGATGTCCACCATGAACATGCTTGGCGCTATCTTCTCTGCTTTCCATATCCCAAGGATTGACTTGCTCATCGCCCTTTAACACCCTCACATGGATCTGGACTTACACTGGGACCCCTAGGCTTGGACCATGGTGTTACCTGCTACTCTGTGGTGTTAGATGCCAAGAAGAATAGTCAGGTAGCTGGGTCAGAACCAGAAGGACAGAACACAGAATCAGAAGACACAAGAGTAGTCAGTAAACGGGCCACGGTCACAGCAGGAAACAAATACACAAGCCGCAAGCTGAGCACAGAGGACTGAACCAGAGGAGAACAGCGCTGTATCTGGCAGATTCCGGCCATGTGCTTTGCGCTTTAGTAGGGTGTGGTACTTTCCAGTTGGCTGAAGTAGGGAGCAGATTACTCCAGCTGGACAGCAGGAACAGATCCCAGATGAGATTGGACACACCATATGCAGAAGCTCTAATATAACTAAATGACAGAAAACCAGAATAGTCGAAATACCCATAAAGTGATTCCATGTTATTAATTAATTCACTGATGGTTGTAAACTATACACACGGGGTCAAAATTGTTCTTACCCCTCGTTTAATGACAGAAAAACCCACAATGGTCACAGAAATAACTTGAATCTGACAAAAGTAATAATAAAAAATCTATGAAAATGAAAGTCAGACATTGCTTTTCAATCAAGCTTCCACAGAATGTGTAAATCACGGTGTGTTCACTAATTTGCATCACAGGTGTCTACAGTCTTGGAATCAGTGAGTGACCTGTATAGAGGCTACAGATCCTCACTGTGCTGTTTGGTGACATGGTGTGTATCACACTCAACATGGACCAGAGGAAGCGAAGGAAAGAGTTGTCTCAGGAGATTAGAAAGAAAATTATACACAAACATGTTACAGGTAAAAGTTATAAGACCATCTCCAAGCAGCTTCATATTCTTGTGACTACAGTTGCACATGTTATTGAGAAATTTAATATCCATAGGACTGTAGCCAACCTCCCTGGACGTGACCGCAGGAGGAAAACTGATGACAAATCAAAGAGACAGATAATATGAATGGTAATATAGCCCAGAAAAACTTGTAAACAGATTAAAGGTGAACTTGAAGCTCAAGGAACATCAGTGTCAGATCACACCATCCGTCGTATGAGCCAAAGTGGACTTCATGGGAGACGACCAAGAAGGACACCATTATTGAAAATAATCATAAAAAAACAGACTGGAATTTGCCAAACTACATGTTGACAAGCCACAAAGCTTCTGGGAGAATGTCCTATGGACAGATGAGACAAAAATGGAACGTTCTGGCAAGGCACATCAGCTCTATGTTCTCAGATGGAGAAATGAGGCATATCACAAAATCACTGTTCCTACTGTTACGTTCTGGGGCTGCTTTGCTGCATCTGGCACAGGGTGTCTAGAATCTGTGCAGGGTACAGTGAAATCTCAAGACTATCAAGGGATTCTAGAGAGAAATGTGCTGCCCAATGTCAGAAAGCTTGGTATCAGTCGCAGGTCATGGGTCTTGCAACAGGATAATGACACACAATACACAGCTAAAAACATGCAAGAATGGCTGAGAGGAAAACATTGGACTATTCTGAAGTGGCCTTCTATGAGCCCTGACCTAAATCCTATTGAGCATCTTTGGAAAGAGCTGAAACATGTCATCTGGAAAAGACAACCTTCAAACACGAGACAACTGGAGCAGTTGCTCTTGAGGAGTGGCCAAAATACCTGTCGAGAGGTGCAGGAGTCTCAGAGACAGTTACAGGAATCGTTTGATTGCAGTAATTGCCTCAAAAGGTTGTGCAACAAAATATTTTAGTTAAGGAACCATCGTTTCTGCCCAGGCCTATTTCATGAGTTTTACTTTAAATTCTGTGGAAGCATGGCTGAAAAGCAATGTCTGACTTTCATTTGCTAATTTTCATAGATTTTTGATTTATTACTACTTTTGTCAGATTCAAGTTATTTCTGTGACCATTGTGGGTTTATCTGTCATAAAACGAGGGGTACCAACTATTTTGGCCACGTGTGTAGGAGGAGTGAATATTTTGACTCCACAGCAACTTTCCGGAAATTAACACACAGTGGATGTTGGAGAGTGAAAATTACACATTTGCCATGTTATTACCCAGCACATAGTGCCCAGATTGTGCTCCAGGAGACACACACCGCAAATTAAGTGGGTTCTTCTCACTATAATATTGCTAAATACAGGGATCCTAAATGTTGTTTGTGCACACTGCAAGACTCCGAAGTGAGAGCGGATTTTGCTGGATTGGTTTATCGAAACCCTGGAGCTTTTCAACCGGCTTTTAGCCACTGATAGTGTGATGGACCTGAGTGGGGACTTGTTTTTTGAGAGTTGAGAATTGGTATTATTTTCACCTACATAACATTGATTGGTTTCTTTTTATTCAATATTTGGGAGGCAGAATGAACAAACAGTTGAACACCACACACTACTGGTCCATCCAACAAGGTTTTCTATTAGACTGTAAAGTCTCATTGTCTTGGTAACATAGTAACATAACATAGTAACATAGTTTTGAAGGCTGAAGGAAGACCTTATGTCCATCTAGTTCAGCCTATTTTTAGTGCAGCTGTTCTGCATTGTTGATCCTGGGGAAGGCACAAAACCCACAGAGTAGAAGCCAATTTTCTCCATAGGGAAAAAAATTCCTTCCCCTAAGCTGGGTCAACCATCTACCTATAATATTCTGTTTATTCGTAACCTTCTATACTGTTACTCACAAGAAAAGCATCCATTCCTTTCTTACATTCATTCAGTGAGTTGGCCATCACCACTTCCTCAGGAAGAGAATTCCAGAGCCTCACTGCTCTTACCGTGAAGAACCCTCTTCTATGCTGGTGCCGAAATTGTCTTTCCTCCAAACGAAGAGAATGCCCCCTTGTTCTTGTCACAGTCATTGGTACAAACAGTTCATTGGAGAGATCTCTGTATTGCCCTCTGATATACTTGTACATATATATTAAGTCTCCCCTAAGTCTTCTCTTTTCTAGAGTAAATAGACCTAATTTTGATAACCTTTCTGGGTATTGTAGTGAACAAACTCCATTTATCGTTTAAGTAGCCCGCCTTTGAACCCTTTCAAGTTCAGTAATGCCTTTCTTGAGCACCGGCGTCCAAAATTGCACACAATACGCCAAGTGTGGTCTGACGAGTGATTTGTACAGAGGGAGAATTATGTTTTCATCTCGTGTCCCCAGACCTCTTCTAATGCATCCCATGACCCTATTTGCTTTGGTGGCAGCTGCCTGACACTGGGCACTCCAATTTAGCTTCTTATTGACTAAGATGCCTAAGTCTTTTTCCATGTCTGATTTCCCCAGCAGTTTCCCGTTTAGTAAGTAATTGTAGCATCTGTTTCTCCTTCCCATGTGCATAACCTTACACTTATCTGTGTTAAACCTCATTTGCCATTTTTCAGCCCAATTCTCCAATTTACTCAAATCTGTCTGTAGTTGCAAACTGTCCTCCTTTATGTTAACTACCTTACATAGTTTTGTATCATCTGCAAATACTGATATTTTACTGTGTAAGCCATCCACTAGATCATTAATAAATATATTACATAGTGGGGGGCCCAATACAGACCCCTGTGGTACCCCACTAGTAACCCTGGCCCAATCTGAGTGTGCCCCATTAATAACCACTCTTTGTTTTCTATCACTAAGCCCGCTACCTACCCATCTACACACATTTTCCCCTAGCCCGAGCTTTCTCATCTTACTGACCAATCTTTTATGTGGGACAGTGTCACATGCTTTAGAGAAGTCGAGATAAATGACATCCAATGATTCTCCTTTGTCCATTTGAGAGCTTACATCCTCATAGAAGCTGATCAGGTTAGTTTGACAGGAGCGATCCTTCATAAATCCATGTTGATATGGAGTTAAACATTTATTAACATTGAGATATTCCATAATGGTATCCCTTAGAAACACTTCAAAAATTTTCCCTACAACAGATGTTAAGCTTACCGGCCTATAGTTTCCAGGTTCCCTTTTACACCCCTTTTTGAATATTGGTACCACATTTGCTTGCCGCCAATCAAAAGGAACAGACCCTGTTTCTATAGAGTCTTTAAATATAAGGAATAGAGGTCTGTCTATCACATTACTTAACTCCCTTAATACCCGAGGGTGAATGCCATCAGGGCCTGGTGATTTGTCAATTTTAATCTTACTATGGCGGTTCTGCACTTCTTCCTGGGTTAGGCAGGTAATACTTAATGGGGAGTTTACATTATCACTCTGCATTTCCCCTGGCAAATCCTTTTCCTGTGTGAAAACTGTTGAGAAAAAAGTATTTAAAACATTTGCTTTTCCCACATCGCTCTCTATGATTTCACCCTCATTGTTCTTTAAAGGGCCGACACCATCAATTTTAATCATTTTACTGTTTATATAATTAAAGAATAGTTTGGGGTTTGTTTTACTTTCCTTAGCAATGAGTCTCTCAGTTTCCATTTTTACTAAATGTATTTGTTTTTTACACATTTTATTTTTTTCTCTATAACTTTTTAATGCTTCTTCATTGCCTTCTTGTTTAGCTTCCTAAATGCCTTGTTCTTGTTCTTTATTGCCCTTTTTACATCCTTATTTAGCCACATTGGTGTTCTCCTGTTCCTAGCCCTTTTATTTCTGTACGGTATGGCTAGCTCGCAGTGGGGGTGTAAAACTGATATAAATATTTCCCATTTATTTTCTGTGCTACTATTTTTGAGGACATTGCCCCAATCAATTCGGCGAAGGTCCTCTCTAAGCTGATCAAACTTTGCTTTCCTGAAATTCAGCATTTTCGTAACCCCCTTCCAGGGCACCTTACTGAAGGACAAGTGGAATTGTATTATATTGTGGTCACTGTTCCCTCGGTGCCATCGACTCGCACTTCTGTTATTCTATCTGGCCTGTTGCTTAACATTAAGTCCAGAAGGGCTGTCCCTCTAGTTGGGCCCTGCACAAGTGGTGACAGAGAATTATCCTTGGTCACTGACAGACATTGGTTTCCTTTCTGAGATACGCAGGTTTCAGTTTCCCAGTTTATGTCGGGGTAGTTGAAGTCCCCCATAATAATCACCTCATTGGGATTTGCTGCTTTGTCTATCTGTTTCAATAATACATTCTCAGTGGTTTCTGTTATATTTGGTGGCTTATAACAAACCCCTATGAGGATTTTATTACTTTTCCCTCCTTGTATCTCCACCCATAGAGACTCCACCTCTTCATTTCCCTCTTGTATATCTTCTCTCAATGTGGGCTTTATATATATATATAGACAGACTCCACCCCCTTTCCTTTTTTTACGATCCCTCCTAAACAAATCATATCCTTGCAAGTTAGCCGCCCAGTCATAGCTGTCGTCTAACCATGTCTCAGTTATTCCTACTATGTCGTATTTTTCCTCATACATTACCAACTCCAGATCTTCAATCTTATTGGTCAGGCTTCTTGCGTTGGTCAGCATGCAGGAAAGAAGTTTTGCTTCCTTTTTCTTAGCTTCCTTCTGAGTACCCTGTCTTGGGTCCTCTTTACCACATCTAGTATCCTTGATTAGTTTGTCTTTCAGCTGCATGTTCTTATCTGCTGTTTTTTCTCTCAAAAATTAAAGATTTTTTTTACATAGCTTACAATTTTTATGGACAGTTTAATTAGAAGTGTTTAAAAATCCAAAACTAAAAGATATTTTATTAATAAATAATAATTGTTTTTTATCTTAGCAGATGACTATACCAGGAGATCAGAGGGACAGCTGACATCTTCAATTTTTCAATCTGATGATCTTGAGATCCTACAAGATACAACTGAAGTGAATGCCATTACTCCAGATATACCATCATCCATTCACAGCAAAGATCTGTCATCTGATCCTATGAAACAGGTCCCATCTTCTGATTCATTACCAACTACTAAGGAAAATCAAAATCACAAAAGAGGCAATAAAAAACAAACTGCTCCTAAAGCAAAGAAGCCATTTTCATGTTCAGAATGTGGGAAATGTTTTACATGGAAATCACGTTTTGTTACTCACCAAAGAACTCACACAGGAGAGAAGCCTTTTTCCTGTTCAGAATGTGGGAAATGTTTTAACGAGAAATCACATTTTGTTAGACACCAAAGAACTCACACAGGGGAGAAGCCTTTTTCCTGTTCAGAATGTGGGAAATGTTTTGCACATAAATCACATTTTGTTACTCACCAGAGAACTCACACAGGGGAGAAGCCTTTTTCATGTTCAGAATGTGGGAAAAGTTTTAAACAGAAATCAGAGCTTGTTACTCACCAGAGAACACACACAGGGGAGAAGCCTTTTTCCTGTTCAGAATGTGGGAAATGTTTTGCACATAAATCACATTTTGTTACTCACCAGAGAACTCACACAGGGGAGAAGCCTTTTTCATGTTCAGAATGTGGGAAATGTTTTAATCAGAAATCACATTTTGTTACTCATCAGAGAACTCACACAGGGGAGAAGCCTTTTTCCTGTTCAGAATGTGGGAAATGTTTTTGCAATAAATCAGATTGTGTTAAGCACCAGAGAACTCACACAGGGGAGAAGCTTTTTTCCTGTTCAGAATGTGGGAAACATTTTGCAAGTAAATCCCATTTTGTTACTCATCAGAGAACTCACACAGGGGAGAAACCTTTTTCATGTTCAGAATGTGGAAAATGTTTTAAACAGAAAGGGAGTCTTGTTCCACACCAAATAACTTACACAGGGGAGAAACCGCTTTCATGTTAAATGGAAAATAAATCTTGATCACCATCAGAGATCTCACACAGGGGAGAAGCCTTTCTCCTGTTCATAATGTGTGAAATGTTTTAACCAGAAATGGAATCTTATTAATAATAATAACCTTTCTTTTATTTAGCGCTAACATATTCCGCAGCCCTTTACAGTTTGCACACAGTATCATAGCTGTCCCCAATTGGGCTCACAATGTAAATTCCCTATCAGTATGTCTTAGGAATATTGGAGGAAACCCACACAAACACGGGGAGAACATACAAACTCCTTGCAGATGTTGTCCTTCGTGGGAGTTGAACCCTGGACTACAGTGCTTCAAGGCTGCAGTGCTAACTACTGAGCCACCTCACCAGAGAACTCACACGGGGAGAAGTCTTTTTCCTGTTTAGAATGTGGGAAATATTTTAACCAGAAAGCGCTTCTTGTTAGACATCAGAGCAGACACACAGGGGAGAAGCCTTTTCATTTTCTTAATGTTGGAAAAGTTTTAACCAAAATTGAATCTTTTTAAATGGGTTGTCTCTTGTCATTCCTCATGTTTGCTGACAAAAGGATAGAACTAATCTTTATTAATTCCAAATGTAAAACTATACCCATAATTCACTGCCTGAAGGTTAGTCAGAAGGTGACTAATAGAAAAAACATAAAGCCCACAGTTCAGTATATAGGGTGAGGTGACATATACACACTCACTCTCCAAGCCTCTTATTTCTACGGGTTTCATTGTCCTCATCAAAGGCGACTCATCAGGAGACTATTTAATAGTGATCTATATTCAAGCGAGACTAGACAAAATAAAACTAAAATCATTTATCATATTATCCGAAACCGTCAGAAAGCTAGCCACATATTGGCAGATCCCAAACTTCAAACTATATACTTCATATAGTTTTTACATCACGAGGGACACGGATCTATCATTCTACAGGAAACAACCTAGGGGTTTTCAGCCTCGGTTGGAAGAACACAGATCTCTTCCATTGACCATCGCTGAACCATGGATACATTTGGAGAAGCCAGGTTGTGATCCTCGGATCAACTGGCCTTTTACCTTGTATGGACTGAATGGATTGTCATCTTCCTACACGTCATTACCTCCTCTCTGTGCGTGCCACAGGTGGGGTAGCGATCCTGGGAGCGAATCAGCGGAAGGGTGAGACTCTGTAATGTGCACTCTGTTGGGTATTTTGCTGGGACTGTTCTATGTGTTATCTGCCTGTTTTGTGGTTCAATAAAGCATTGCCACACTGTTTTACCCTCACTGTGTGTTGTCTGAGTAGCGTTATGCCCATGTTAAAGGGAGAGCATTCGATGGGACGATCCCTGATCCATGTCGTTTCAGCCAGCTGACTGGGGCGCCCGCTGACCACCCCATGTTTCCACAGGCATGCTTCAATAGTCTCAATGGGAGGCTAGAAGATGCTATAACCCGATAGGCTCTGCCACATACAAGCAATGATCAGATCACCTGCATGTAGCAGAGTTGCTCACTTGCTATGAGCGCCAACCACTGGGCAGCACTCATACGGTAGGATACGGCAGTGACAACCATAGAGGTCTGCTGGAGACCTCTGGTTGTCATGTCAACCTATCAGTGACCCGCGATCACGTGATAGGGTCACCAATGTGCGGGATTTCTGGCCCATCATGTGCGAGAAAAGATGTAGGCTCAGTGCCAGAGCCCACATCAAAAGGAGGGAGTCCGACATCAGTGTACGTTTACACCCGATGTCAGAAAGGGGTTAAAGGGGATTGTTTTTACAGAGACGGAAGTGGTAATCAATCATGTATACGTACAAATAATTACAAAAATACACAGCTTCTAATGTTAAATAGTATAGAGTTAAGACTAGAAAATATAATTTGTGTAAATCGTGTAGATATAAAAATTCAGGTAAATGTCAAATGTTCAAAAACAGCAAAAAGGCAGAGATGCTGACCTGCCCAGGCCTCCCAACAAATGCACTGTCAGGGTGAGTGGGCCCATATAGTTAAGATGGGGGCAACACAGGTGCAAGAATACCGATGAGACAACCGCTCACGACCTACCAATGTATGGAGGGACGGATGCTTGGTATATTAATGCACAATGAAGACTTGTATGCGGCGCTGTTCACACAATGGTAATGCACAGCATCCAGGCTAACAGCCTATTAGTTACGCCCATACTATTAGATCAGGCGGGCTGCCTAGTGCCATCCAAATGCATCCCATGTGAACAGACACCACAGTTTACAAGACTGAATGGGCCCAACTGCACCCTGAAAAATAAAGTGCAAAAAACACATATAAAAAATATGAGAGGTATTAGTTAATATTTTGGCCAAAATACATAAGCAAGTAACCCACGCCATGCGTTGGCCTAAAAAAGTTTCAAAGGACTCACAGAAATTGCTTCTTCTACTTCCACCACTGCTGCTGCTGATAATATTTTGGCGTTGAAGAATTGACGGTTCGGAGGTGGGAAGTCTACAACCGCGATTCGAATGGTGTGCTTCACTGCTGTCTTAGGGAAAAGCTCTCTTAAGGTTGTGTAAAAGCGTGTTTCAATACTCCAGCATTCCCTGTTCCCTTTCTAGGGCGGGGATCGTCTGGCAAAATTTGGTTTTATAACGTGGATCTAAGAAAGTGGCAACCCAGTAGTCAGCATTATTCCTAATCATAACTATACGGGGATCATGTTGCAGATAGTGCAGCAAGAAGGCGCTCATATGTCGGGCTCTACCATGAGGTCCAAGCCCATGCTTTGTTGGTGGCTGGGTAACAATGAGGCTCGTTTCCTCCGTCCCATCCCGCCAATCACGGATAACAGAGAGGGGAGTATTATCCTTTTCATCTTACAGTTGCTCGCCCATCACCTCTTTCTCCTCCATTTGTTCCTCGGATCTTGCACCTTCCATAACAGCTTGTCTGTTATCACTAGCCCCCCTCGATCACAGTAATCCACCCTCCCTTGGCACCCACCTGTGTGGCGACAGTCTTGAACGTAGAGACAGTATTATCCCTTCTGCATCCTCCTCTGCTTCCTCCTCTTCTTCTGGGACCACCATCTCTTCCCGCAGGCTATTCAATGTCTTCTCCAGCATATAGATGACGGAATAGTGTTGCTGACGATGGCGGCATCAGTGATAACTATCTCAGTAGCCATTTTGAAACTGTGCAGAAGGATGCAGAAGTCCTTAATCTGTGCGCACTCTGTAAATGTGACATGCGCCAGGTCCATACCGCGTTGGCCCAGGCTATATGACATGACATACTGCGTCAGGGCTTGTTGCTGCTGCCACAGTCGCTCCAACGTGCAGAGTGGAATTCCACTGCAAGTCGATGAGGAGAGGGGTGTGAACGGCAGAAATGAGCACACAGCTTACGTGCCTTCTTGAGCAGTTCACCCAGGCCAGAATTGTGGTGGAGAATACGCTGTACCACCAAGTTGAGGACATGAGCCATGCAAGGCACGTGTGTGGGCTTTCCTTGCCATAGGGCCGCCACCAAGCTTGCACCCTTAACACCTTCCCTGCATGTAGGTTCAGCGGAGACAGCCATTGATCAAACTGAGCCTGGAGAACTGTCCACAACTCTTCAGCTGTATGACTGCAATCTCCAAGACATATCAATTTTAAGACTGCCTGATTGCAGAGAGCCCTGGCTGTGCAGTACAGAGGTGGTGGGGGTCTGCTCCACACTTAGAACGCGTGTCTGATTAAGGCAGAGGTTGAGGGCACAGGTGGAGGCCCTAGAGGTGATAGAGGATGCAAAAGCAGTGGAGGAAGTGTTAAATGTAGAGGTTTGTCCTGCAAGCCTTGGGGATTCCAAGACTTGTGGAGCAGCACCTGTCCCCACAGCCAGTAGAGTCCCCCAGTGCCCAGTCAGCGAGATGTAACCCCCTTGGCCATGCTTACTCGTCCAAGTGTCTGTGATGACTCACACTCCCCGTGCAGACTACATTGTATAATCTCTAGACTATTATCTAGACTATACTGACTAGATGTTTCTTATCAAAAACATCCACAAAGGCACTATAAGCCGACGGTAATCCGGAGGGAACAGGAGAAGGAAGAGGGGTACCCACGGGATGCAACGGCAGCAGACACCGAGCCTGACAAGACTCCCCCAGCGCAAGACGTTGCCGCTATGCCAATCTAAGGTGGGCTCGTGGAGCCGCAGGCAAGGGAGACCGAGTAGGATTGGATGGGAAATACCTGCCAAGACATAAAATTTAATTTTCTCCTTGTGCAGGGCTCCTACCTGCAACTCTACCTCATGAGTGACATGGGTAACTGTCTTTAGCAGGGGTCGACCATCTACGGAAGTGAGACTTTGAGGGTTCTCTAAGGGCCTCACAGGAACAGAAAATTTGTTGACCTCCTCAAGCCTATTAAAATTTCCGGCGGCACCAGAATCCACATAGGCCACCAGAGAAGCCCGCTTCCCATCAACATGCAAGAGGACAGACAAAGTGAGGGGTAGAGAGGTATCACAAATACCCAGGAAGGCCTCTCTTACCTGGCCTAGGCGGAGGAGTTTTCCGGACGGTCAGGACAAGTTTGGAGCAAATGGGAGCCGCTACCGCAGTAGAAACAAAGACCCTGTAGGGTTCTTTCCCTACGACGCTGGTCAGAGAGCTTCAGGCGGTCCACCTGCATAGGTTTGGGAGCAGAGGCAGAGGAGAGGATCCTGGGTCGGGGACTGGGTGGTCTGCGAAGAGAAGATAAAGGACGAGAAACCCTTCTCTCCCTGGCCCGTTCCTGAAACCGGAGATCTATCCGTGTGGCCAGGGAAATCAAATCCTCCAGAGCTGTAGGGGTATCACGACCAGCGAGCTCATCTTTAATACGACTTGAGAGACCTCGCCAGAAAGCGCCCACCAACGCCTCGTTATTCCAACCTAAGTCGGCGGACAGGGTCCTGAACTGTATGGCGTACTGGCCCACGGTTAGAGAACCTTGGCAGAGGCTAAACAAAGCCTCAGTGGTGGAGGCTAAACGACCCGGTTCGTCAAAAACCCGACATATAGCCATATAGCTGAGGATATGTGACTGGGTGTCACTCTGCTGCGCCAATTCTTGCTGTAAGCCAGCCAACTGGGCAGCGTTACGGTCAGAGGATTGGAGAGCGGAAAGACGCGAGTCCATAGTTTTCATAAAGGACATCATGCGCGTCTGGTTTTCCCAAAGGAAAACCAAATCTTTTTGGGCAGCCGTGGCTCCAGTGGGGTCCATGGCCTGTTCTAACTATTACGGTTGCTGTAGCAAGAGGAACGCAGAGGCAACCCAGAAGTGGACCCTCTGGGTCACGGCTCCAGAGCACCTGAGGGCGAGCGCCCAGGTGAGAACCACCCCCTATACAGGGAGTGTTAGGGGCAGACCCCCAGGGGATAGAACCGCGACAGCCAGAACCAAAGGGACGACCGGGCTTAGACAGGAGAGGAGGCACAGGCGAATCCATACAGGGAGCCCAGGGGAACACAGAGGCCGTGGAGAACGGGCAGAGCGCAGGACCGGAGCGCAGCGGGTGGCAATAGCTGGACGCTGCAAAAGCAGAAGTACTGATAAAACACAAAGCGGGAGGGTGGAAGGAGCAGGACAGGGAAGGAGTAAGGACCAACAGAGGGTACCGTATAGCAAGAGTGCAGAGTGAGAGCTGTCGGAGACAGCGTAGGCGGAGGCAAAGGGAGAGGGAACTGAAGATACAGCACACAGCGAAGGCAGAGGCAAGAATAGAGGTACTTAAGACCAGGAACACTGTACAGACAGAGGCAGGGTAGAAGGGGCCTGTAACATAGAGAACGCTGCTATGAGACAGCGTCACCGCATTAGTAGAACAGGCGCCTTACCTGTCCAGACGCCGGGCATAAGTAGCACTGGGCGCCGCCATATTGGAGGCGGGGCCAGTGCGTCATACTACCCAGGGGGCTGCGCACCAGGAGGGAGGCAGTGCGCAGGCGCCCGACGCCGAGGGAGCCGAAGGCCGGGCACGGGGAAGCGCGTGCAACAAGGTAAGTGGAACCCGGGGCCGTGACAGCCACCTTCAATCCCTTCATGGACATCACTGTTGAATGAAATATTCATTGTTATTTTTTCTTTTTCACTTACCTGGGATGACAGTCCAGTATTGCTGAGTCTCTCGGATGGGCTCTGCTTACAGAAATCAATGTTTTACAAACTTTCCTCTTTTTCATAGTCCTGGTTTGTACAGTACATGATCTGGATGTTAGGAATAATTTTCTCCCTCCAGTTGAAAAGTTGCAAGGGAGATAAGATTTGGTCTGAATATGTCCTCTGGAGGCTAGCCCGAGCTACAAAACGTTTCACGGGGCATCCTAAATCATCACATACACATTTGTCATGACCTGTGGCTAAAAGGGCAATTCAGCTTCCACTCCAAAATCTTTCTTGTGATGCCGGCATTTATAAAGTTTTTCTTATGCTTGTACTGTGCAGAAGAGGCATCCGGGAAGTAGTAGACCTTGCTCAAACTTGGCAGGATGTCAGTTTTTATCACTGAAATCATTTGTTGGGGGAACAGATGAACAGCTATGAATCATAAAGTAAGCACTCAGATACTATAAGTGCACTGTTGTATTTTATTTCTGACTGTAAGCAGAGACGGCTTATTAGTATTCAGCTAAGCAGACAACAGCCTGGACGCTGCTCTCATCACACAGGATGCTGGGGGAGACATTGCACAAGGGAGACAATCCAGGGACCAGCCCATGAAAGGAGCGTGACTGATAATGCTTTGTTTCCGGGGGTAAAACTAAGTAAGCGGAGTGTTGGGATGTCCCAGCCCCCTTCAATGATGCTACATTTCAGGGTAGAAAGGGGAGTGACAGCAGTGTCAGCCAGCAGATGATGAATTGTTTGAATATCCCATCATGCACTGAGGATTCTCAAATGAATCATCATAGGAGGCGGGTAATATAAGCAGAACCATAAGTTCAGTACAGAGTGAATGGTGTGGAATCAAAAAAATGACTTGAATTACAAAAGTTGTTAGTTTTAAAAGATTTATTAATTGAAGTATACTTTTTGGTTTTGGACTAACCTTTTAAGGACTAACAGCTGGTCACAAAAGCGTTCTACAGAGGCGTGATCTGACTCTTGTTGTGTGGGGAAGCAGGGGTCTGGAGCTCCCACAGGACTTCCCCGAAAAGCAACAAAAAAGCAGACTTTGAGGTTCCACTTCATCCTCTTTCACTGAGGGATTATTGCCACTTATCCCAGGACCATTTTGAGACCTTAATGTCAGCTACCCTCCCTGGGAAGGGTTTTGTCCCCCTCTCCCTGGACAGCAGAGGAAAGTGTCCTGTATTGAAGAGCCTGCATCTTCCTGCTGCCATAAAATTGTACAATACTTCGCTGCTCTACTGCAAATGTCTACCCCCTCTTGTGATCCACGAAGTCACTCACAGCCTGACAAATTTGAATCTTGCTGCAGTTTGTTTTCCACCTAACAGAAACAGACCACTTTGATTGTGTGGCTTCCGAGTCGTGCGTCAGTCATGTGAAAGTTGTGTAGTTGGTGTCCCTTGCCCTCCGTTAACCCCGTGGAAACATCTGCATCTTGCTTTCCTTGCAAATACGACCTTGTGACCTGCTTAGAATTAAAGATGTGCAATAATCTGCATTTACAACATATCTTTATATGGACCGATACCTTTTGCACAGCGGGCAGAAACAGCGCCAGCCTTCTGGGGAGTCCGCTAACATGACTTCTTCCAATATGACCTCTGTCAGGGAAGCTGTGATGCCCGTTTCCACCTCTTTACCATCACCTGGTAACTCAGACTTGCAAATAAATATCCCCTCTATAGTTGATAACATTATGGCTAAAATTCTGCCGGAAATCAAATCTACTATTGAAGATTCATTAAATTCAGCCTTAAGGGAATGCAAGACAGACAGGACGAACAAGCCGAAAGTATCTCTGAAATAGGAAAAAGACTGTCAAATCTTGAAGATGACACCTATAGTGACCATAATAAGCTCTTGGCGCTTGCAAAAGAAAACACCTTACTATGGGATAGAATTGATGACCTGGAAAATCGTTCCCTACATAATAATTTCCGCTTGGTGGGCCTGCCAGAATCTTTTCTACCTAAGGATCTAAAGCCAATCTGTGAAATTGATCTTCCCAAGGCCTTGCATCTTTCCACGGGACGAAAAGTGGAGGGCCCACAGAGTAGGGCCTATGGCACCCTCGACTACATCTGAGGGAAGGGCCCTGAAGTGCCCACGCCAGACGATCATGCGCTTTTTGGATTACAATGACAAAATTGATATATTGCAAGCATACCAGAGATGCAACCAACCTTTGAAGATCTGTGGCCACAAAAGTCTCATCTTTGATGATTTCTCAGCTGATGTTATAAGGAGGCGCAAGGCTTTTAGCCCTATCTGTATGAAATTGTACCAGGAAGGCATCCGATTTCAACTTGAATAGTCTGCAACCTTGTTGGTTAGAGAGAGCTCGGGGATATCTCACACTTTTGTCTGCCCTGACAAAGCAGAAGCTTTTACTAGAGAGCTGTTCAAATCAAAAAACCTCCCCAAGAACAACCACTCCCTGAGAAACTCTGAAGCTCGACAGTCACCGCGGAATTCTGAGGACAATAGAGGAAGTGAGACCCCGTGAAAATGGATGATTCATCCCTGACTGATGTGGATCTTTTGATTCTAGTTAAGCCTATTTTGATATGACGGAGGGTTAGAGGGACCCTTGTCTCACAGGGTCGGGTAGAAGTGTAGTCCATTTGTTAAATGTTTTCCATTTCTCCAGTTGGTGAATGCTATTTTATTCATCGTCGCCGCTTGGATGAAATGTTTGTGGTGAGACTGCGATCTTATCTCCCAGAACAGTTTGCTGTAATTCCTTGTTTAGTGTCTTTTCCACTGCAGCTAATGTTGTTTCCTATTGAATTTCACTCTGATGTTCGTTTTTTCCCCACTGTCTTTCCCCTTCTCCTGCCTCTACCCCACCTGCCTCAATCTGTTTAAGATACAAGCTTAATTCACAGACCTACATATTATACATTTAACATGAGAATAATTTGCTGGGATGTTAAAGGCCTGCGCTCCCCACAAAAATGAATGATGGTCCTTAGACATCTAAAATGACTTAAACCTGATGTAACTCTCCTTCAGGAGACTCATTTGCGTGAGGCTGACTATCACAATGCGAAGGTTCTGGGTGGGGAGTGTATATGGGTCTCCATCGCTGCAGGGCTGGTGCGCTGACTCATATTAGCAAACACTTTACCCACCACCTGATCTCTCACCAGACTGATGAAGAGGGAAGACTATCGCACTAAACTTTGTCGACGCAACTAGGTGACGTCTCCATTTTTATGTGTATGGCCCAAATGAGAGCAATAAGCCTTTCTTTAAATATTTGGAGAATACAATTAATGCAGACCAGAATCTTAACAAAATAGTAGGGGGTGATTTCAATTCGGTGATATCTACCTTGGAAGATAGAAAACATGAGACTCCATCCAGTAGCTCTGAGTCTTCAAGAGGCAGGGTAATGGCTCCACTCTTGGCACAGTGTTCTGTAAAAGATGCTTTTAGATTCTTACATCCTGATGGCACGGAATACACATTCTTTTCTCACGCTAAAAACTCATGATCCCGGATTGATTACTTCCTGACTTCCCTCCCCCTGATTCCCAAACTAATAGATGCAACAATTGGAGATTTGATCCTCTTGGACCACTCCCCTATGCTGTTAGACCTGAGGGAGACCTATCAGAAGGGTACTGATTTCCTCTGGAGATTCCCTAACTTTGTGTACGCAGATGACTCCTTTACCTTCTCCCTCAGGATGTGGTGGCAGGAATTTTTAACCGACAAGGAGCTACATCAAAATGAGCCTTCACTCCTGTGGGAGAGAGCGAAGGCTGTACTCAGAGGGAAAATTATGTCACCTACATGTGCACCTTGAAAAAGCGTACATTACAGAGGTACGGGGAGTTAACAGAGGAGCTCAGTCTACACTGCGGTTTTTGATTCCCATAGGGTATCATGGTACTGTACACCGCAGCAAAATCTGCAGCGTGTGCACACAGCCCAAATCTTCAAGCAGAAAGGAGAGAAAAGCGGTTTTTGACCCAAAGGGACATATATTTTTATAGATATGGGAACAAAGCCGGCAGAATCCTGGCTAATCTGGCCAGGGGTATCAGACCCCAACAGGGGATTTACCAGCTCAAGGACCCCTCGTGATTAATTCAATCTAACGCCCAGGCGATAAAGTTTTGGGAGCATGCTATGGAGAACTATATAGTGAACCTATCACGCCAAAAATGACCCACCCGACCTTACTAAACAAGGTGACCATGCGGGCAGATTTTTGCATGTTCTTGAGTTCATTTTTGTTGATTTTTGCTCTTGTTCTGCCAGACCCATAGAGCAACCTATGATATGTTATACATTTTACAAAGGCCTATCCTTTTCATTTCTTTCCTTCACTATATTGTTTTCCCACCTATATTGATAGGGTTACATCAGGGCAGAGAGGGACAGTCCACGTTGATTGGGGGCGCCAAACAATTGTTTCTTAGGGTGCCAACCTCCACAGCAAGGAAGGAGTAAGACTACGCTTATTGTAGGGTTTTGGCAGACAGGTGTTTTGGTCATTTATGGCTTTTGCATCTTTTGGTGTATGTGCCTTTCTACACTGCGTTAGGTGTTTTTTAAAGGAAAAATGTAAATTTTTTTTTGAAGGAGAGTACTGGTGTGAGGTTGATACTGGTTGGAGGGGAGGTGAGATAGGCCACTGGGTTGGCTGAGTGAGGCGGCTTGGGGGAGGTTCCCCCCTTTCCTTCCCGATCCCTTTCTGTTTTTGTTGTTTATTTATGATACTGTTGTTAGTGCTGTTAACACTGTTACACGGGAAGCAAAGTATTACAAGGTCATCTCTTCTACTTCTAGAGAGAGACATTCTTAATCTAGGCCTTCAGCCTATAAATACTGTGACAGTAGTAAATATAATACATGGTTGTCATGAATAATGCTTTCTATGTTACCACCCTTTGTTGTTACCGAAAAGGTTTCAATAAAAATTTATATTAAAAAAAACGCTCATCTGCTCGGCTTTGTTTTATTGTTTTGTTGAAACAATGTTTAAATTTTGGAATGTTGTGTATATTTTGATATTCCAATTTATTGATCCACTACATGTGTTTGCATATAATTAATTCTAGTGATGTCACTGCGGGGGGAGTGTGTTAATGTTTATAAATGAGGAAGCAACATGCGAGGAACAGGTTACTATTGAGATTTGAGCTTCCTGGGTCATCTTGCATGCACTGATATTTTGAGGTCTAACCACAGATTTACAATGATGTTCACATCAGGGGACTGTGAGGCTGAGTTCACACGTGGCGTTTTTTTCACGTTTTCTTGGCGGTTTTAAACGCGTGATTTTGCTGCGAAAAATAAGCATCCCATGCATTCCTATGGGATTCCGCAATACTGTGCTAATGCTGCGGTTTTTACCGCAGCGGAATCGCTTCGTGGTAAAAACCGCAGCATGCTCATTAATTTAGCGGATTCGCGGCGATCCTGCACCCATAGGATTGCATTGTTCCGCTTACTTTCCGCATGTGGCTGTGCACACCATGGGAAAAGTAAGCAGAACATTTGCGGATGGTACCCACGGTCCGGAGGAGAGGAGACTGTCCTCCAGGCTCTGGGTACCATATCCCTGTAAAAAATAGAATTTAAAATAAAAAATATTGTTATTCTCACCTTCCAGCGTCCCGCGCAGCCTTCCCTCCTCTCTCCACGCTCCCGGTCCCAGTAATCCTTTGCGAGAATGACCGTGATGGCCTCCGTTCTCACGGGATCGCGACGTCTCGCAGTCAATCAGTTCTCCAAGCGATGCTCCAGATCGCTTGGAAAACGCTAGCATTCTGCAAGCTAATTACGCTTGCAAAATTCCAGCGGAATAGAATCCAGAATTCTCGCGGTAATTTCCGCAAGAGTTCCACTACGTGTGAACGTAGCCTGAGGGCCATTGTAAAACCTTCAGCGGCGTCCGACTGCTGTCTCCTATACCCAGGGACTGCCATATTTGAGGACAGAAAGTGGTAAACTGGCAGCGCCCAGTGGCTGCACTTAAACAGTAAAAAAATGAATGAACATAACAGAATCAAGTTTAGGTGAAAACATCTTTTTACATATTTTCATTTTTACAATAAATTATCAAAAATCACGGCACCTTCCATTTAATCTCATCTCCCCCTTGATAGTGACACTCTCTTAGGATACATGTTACTCTATGATGGCACTTTTGCACATGGCCACTAGGTGGAGCTACATTTGACATTTGCCTGAATTTTCATATCTACACATGGTTTACACAAATTATATTTTCTTGTCTTAACTATATACTATTTACCATTAGAAGCTGTGTATTTCTGTAATTATCTGTATGTATACATGATTGATTACCAATTCTGTCTCTGTAAAAACAATCCCCTTTAAACCCTTTCTGACATCAGGCGTAAATGTATGCCGATGTCGGACTCTCTCCCTTTGATGTCGGCTCCAGCGCTGAGCCCACATCTTTTCTGGCACGTCAGCAGGCACGCCAGAAATCCCGCCCATCAGTAACCCCGTCACATGATCGCGGGTCACCAATGGGTTGGCATGACAACCAGAGGCCTCCAGCAGAAGTCTATGGTTGTCACTGCTGGAATGCTATGAGCGCCGCCCACTAGCCGAAAATGCATGGACCAGGGATCATACCACTGAACTCCCGCTCTCCTTTTAACATGGGCAAAATGCTACTCAAGCAACACAGGGTGAGGGTAAAACAGTGTGGCAATGCTTTATTGAGCCAAAAAACAGGCGGATAACACATAGAACAGTCCCAGCAAAATACCCAACAGAGTGCACATTACAGAGTCTCACCCTTCTACTGACTCACCGGGATAATAGCAGCTGTAACTACAGATCTTCCAGGGTCACTACCTCACCTATGGCGCATACACAGAGAGGAGGTAACGACAAGCGTAAGAAGGTGACAGTCCATACAAGGAGAGTTGATCTGAGGATGACAACCTGGCTTCTCCAAACGTATCCATGGTTCAGTGATGGTCAATGGAGCAGATCAGTATTCTTCCAACCGAGGCTTGAAACCCCTAGGTTGTTTCCTGTAGAATGATAGAGCCATGTCCCTTGTGATGTTGTGGCTTCTGTCCTGTCGCTTGTCTTTTGGATGTATGGATGTCTTGGCAGAATCTCTCTGGCTGTTTCTCTCTCTCTCTCAGTCTCTTTATACAGAGGCATGTAAACTATTTTTAGACTTAACAAGTGTCCCTCACTCAGTATTTAACCTTTTTGCATAGTTTTTCCCTCTCTGCCTTAGAAATCAACAAACTGGCTCCATAACACAATGCATAATTAGCATATCAGTAGACATCACTAGTGATCAAGGATAAGCGCACAATAAAAGTCAATAATACCGGCTTACACAAATAAAAGTCTGTTTTCTTGACCAACCAGAAATCAACACTTAAAATTTGAAAGCCAACATACATATAAAGTTGTATTATTCTTTGTTTGCTAAAAAATAGTCATCTGGTTAATTAAGATACAATGCTGTATGTCTTCACAATGCCAAGAAGAAAAAAATGTTTGTAAAAATATATAAAAAAAAATATAAAAGTTCAAATCACCCCCCTTTCGTCCCATTCAAAATAAAACATACACATATCTGGTATCACCGCTTTCAGAATTGCTTGATCTATGAATATTTAAAAAGATTAAATCGATCGCTAAACGACGTAATGAGAAAAAGCAAAAATGCCAGAATTATGTTTTTTGGTCACTGCAACATTGCATTAAAATGTAATAACGGGCGATCAAAAGATCGTATCTGCAACAAAATGGTATCATTAAAATCATCAGCTCGGCACACAAAAAATAAGCCTTCACCCAACCCAAGATCACAAAAAATGAAGATGCGACAGGTATTGGAAAATGGCGCAATTCTTTTATACTTTACCTAATAAAGATGAGTTATTTTTACTGATAAATGTTTGTTTGGGTCATTTATTTTCTGTTGGTATTTGGTTTATCCTATAAAACTCCCATATAATATTCTCACCTTGAATTTATCCTATAAAACTCCCATATAATATTCTCACCTTGAATTTATTCTATAAAACTCCCATATAATATTCTCACCTTGAATTTATCCTATAAAACTCCAATATAATATTCTCACCTTGAATTTATCCTATAAAACTCCAATATAATATTCTCACCTTGAATTTATCCTATAAAACTCCCATATAATATTCTCACCTTGAATTTATCCTATAAAACTCCCAAATAATATTCTCACCTTGAATTTATCCTATAAAACTCCCATATAATATTCTCACCTTGAATTTATCCTATAAAACTCCCATATAATATTCTCACCTTGAATTTATTCTATAAAACTCCCAAATAATAATCTCACCTTGAATTTATTCTATAAAACTCCCATATAATATTCTCACCTTGAATTTATCCTATAAAACTCCCATATAATATTCTCACCTTGAATTTATTCTATAAAACTCCCATATAATATTCTCACCTTGAATTTATCCTATAAAACTCCAATATAATATTCTCACCTTGAATTTATCCTATAAAACTCCAATATAATATTCTCACCTTGAATTTATCCTATAAAACTCCCATATAATATTCTCACCTTGAATTTATCCTATAAAACTCCCATATAATATTCCATCCTTGAACGCACGCCGCGTGCATCATGTTTTTGTACAATTTGTGAATAATATATATAGGTTCTCCCCATCTGAGCTATTTTTGATGATCAACAAAATACGATTTTCCTGTAATTCATTTCTCGCACTCTCTGTATAATAATGACTTTTCCCTTTGTGGGATTTTTGATAAAAAGGTTGACAACTAGTTGGACAACCCCTTCTCATTCCTCATGTTTGGTCCTGTTAAAATAAAAACACTTATACAAACCTCCCATGCTGGCACCGTCTCAGTGGTGTCGGCACTTGTGTTCTTGGGGCTTTTTTGAGGTTTTTAAGTCATGTGAGCCCTGTGCCCAATCAGCGCTGATGTCACTGTCCTCACCTTCGGACAAATCAAGTATCATGAGGCCGTCAGAGAGCAGCCGCAGCCCTGGCTTCCTGTTCATGTTCAATACGTCCGAAGGAAGGAACAGTGAAGCTGCCGCTGATTGGGTGCAGGGCTCGTGTGATGTGAGAACCTCACATAAGCCTCGGGACAGTGAGTCTCAACACCGCTGAAGTGGAGCCGGCATGCCAGTGGAGTATGAGTGTTTTTATTTTAATGAGGCCAAACATGAGGAATGAGTGCAATGAGAAAAAAAAATATATATATATACGAGTATATATACACACACACCGTGTTTTTTGGACTATAAGACGCACTTAGGTTTAGAGCAGGAAATTAGGAAAAAAAATGAAAGCAAAACATGTGGTCAATTCTGTACTTAATATCACCTATCCTGGTATATATGGCCCCCTCATCCCTATCCTGATACACATGGCCCTCTCATCCCTTTCCTGGTATGGAGGGACCCCATCTCTTTCCTGGTATGCAGGGCTCTCATCTCATTCTGGTAAGATTGGCCCCATCAGAAAACATAAAAAAAACATTACACTTACCTACTCGGCGCTTCCTCGCGTCCTGCTCCGATGCCAGCAACTGCTATATGCTTGTAGGCAGCACATGTCAGGGACGTCATGCTTTGCTCACAAGCAGAGCACAGCTGCCGGAGTACTCACCGGGACTGTGCAAGCAGTGAGTATTCATTCCTCTTCAGTAGCGCGCAGTGTCAGCCACCGGTTTCCTGCTGCTGCCGGCGGCCACGTGTGCAAAAATACTTAAGAGAAATGAATATTCATTGAATTCATTCATTCATTCATCCGGAGACTATTTAATATTGAACTATATTGTGGCTAGTTTTCTGACTGTTTCGGATAACATGATTTTAGTTTTTTTTGTATAGTCTCGCTTGAATATAGGTCAATATTAAATAGTCTCCTGATGAGTCGTCTTTGGTGAGGACGATGAAACCCATAGAAATGAGAGGCTTGGAGAGTGAGTGTGTATACGTCACCCCACCCTATATACTGAACTGTGGGGTACATGTTTTTTCTATTAGTCACCTTCTGACTAACCTTCAGGGGGTGAATTATGAGTATAGATTTACATTTGGAATTAATAAAGTTTAGTTTTATCCTTTTGTCAGCAAACATGAGGAATGACAAGAGACAACCCATTTATGAATATTCAATTTTGGTTAAAACTATTCCAATATTATGAACATAAAAAAGGCTTCTCCCCTATGTGACGTCTCTGATGTTTATTAACAGTTGATTTCCAAGTAAAATATTTCCCACATTAAGAAAAAGTCCTCTCCCCTGTGTGACTGCTCTGATGTCTAACAAGAAGCGCTTTCTGGTTAAAACATTTCCCACATTCTGAACAGGAAAAAGGCTTCTCCCCTGTGTGAGTTCTTTGGTGCCTAACAAATTCTGATTTATTGATAAAACATTTCCCACATTCTGAACAGGAAAAAGGCCTCTCCCCTGTGTGACTGCTCTGATGTCTAACAAGAAGCGCTTTCCGGTTAAAACATTTCTCACATTCTGAACAGGAAAAAGGCTTCTCCCCTGTGTGAGTTCTATAGTGTTTATCAAGATTACCTTTATGGTTAAAACATTTCCCACATTCTGAACAGGAAAAAGGCTTCTCTCCGGTGTGGGTTCTTTGGTGCCTAACCAAATTTGAGTTAAGATTAAAACATTTCCCACATTCTGAACATGAAAAAGGCTTATCTCCTGTGTGGGATCTTTGGTGTTCATCAAGATTCCCTTTCCGTTTAAAACATTTCCCACATTCTGAACACGAAAAAGGCTTCTCCCCTGTGTGAGTTGTATAGTGATTAACCAAATGTTGCTTCCAGTTAAAACATTTCCCACATTCTGAACAGGAAAAAGGCTTCTCCCCTGTGTGAATTCTATGGTGATTAAGCAAATGTAATTTCCAGTTAAAACATTTCCCACATTCTGAACAGGAAAATGGCTTCTCCCCTGTGTGCGTTCTGTGGTGTGCAACAAAATGAGATTTCTTGTTAAAACATTTCCCACATTCTGAACATGAAAATGACTTCTTTCCTTTAGGAGCAGTTTGTTTTTTAATGCCTCTTTTGCGACTTTGATTTTCCTTAGTAGTCAGTAATGAATCAGAAGATGGGACCTGTTTCATAGGATCAGATGACAGATCTTTGCTGTGAATGGATGATGATATATCTGGAGTAACAGCAATCACTTCAGTTGTATCTTGTAGTATTTCAAGATCATCAGATTTCAAAGTTGAAAATGTCAGCATTCCCTCTGATCTCCTGGTACAGTCATGTGCTAAGATAAAAAAAACATTTTTTTAAATAAAATATCTTTGAGTTTTATATTTTTGAACGTTTCTACTTAAACTCTCCATAAAAATGGCAAGCTATGTAAAAACTTTAATTATTTACCAAGACAATGACAGTTCACAGTCTAATAGAAAACCTTGTTGGATGAGCCAGTAGTGTGTGGTGTTCAACTGTTTGTTCATTCTGCCTCCCAAATATCAAATAAAAAGAAACCAATCAATGTTATGTAGGCGAAAATAATACCAATTCTCATCTCCCAAAAAACAAATCCCCACTCAGGTCCATCATCTGTCAACAAAAAAACAGATAAGGCAGGTTGGAGTTAATGCTATAGTTAGGGCTAGTGTTGGGGCTAAAGTTAGGGTTACTGTTTGGCTAAAGTTAGGGTTAGGCTCAAGAATTAGGCTTTTCTCAATTGTCTCCCCAATAATTTGGTCACATCAGTAACGTCACATCAGTCATGTCAGAGTTTTCTATTTCTATTTGTTCTACACACAAATTTATATGCGTCCCAATTCATCAGCCAGAATCCACGATCCTATTATGCTAGGTCAAATTTAGGACTTACATTCGCTATGGGGCTTGTTATAAAAAGAGCATTCTGTCCTATTGGTCCAACCGCCCTGTTCAAGCCACCCCTATGTTTTCTGCTGTTCTTCCTAGGACCCGTTATGAAATGCTCATGAGATTTTGGCATTTTAACGACAATAGTCAATGCCTGCCCAGAAATACCCCTGAACATGACAGACTATTCAAAATCAGACCCATCATCGAAGACTTGACAGAAAAGTTCTTAAAGCTCTACACCCCAACAGAAAACATTTCCATTGATGAGTCCCTTGTAAAATTCAAAGGTAGACTGCACCTCAAGCAATTTATTCCTTCTAAGAGGGCAAGGTTTGGAATAAAGCTCTATAAAATGTGCGAGAGCTCAACCGGATACACATCAGCTTTTCACATTTATGAGGGGAAAGACAGCGAACTAAACCCACCAGGATGTCCTACTTATCTGGGGACATCTGGAAAAATGGTTTGGGAGCTGATATCTCCATTTTTACAAAAAGGCTACAATCTGTATGTTGACAACTACTACACCAGCATACCTCTATTTAAAAGTCTGGTTGAAAATAACATAGGGGCTTATGGGACCATTTGCAAAAACCGTCAGAGGTTTCCACAATCATTGGTCAGCAAAAAGTACCGAAAGGGGCAGTCAGGGGCTTTACACAATGGAGAGCTGCTTGCCCTTAAGTATAAGGATAAAAAAGATATTTTTATCCAGAGCTCGATCCACACAGATGCCACAAGGGCCACTGCAGACCAACAGGGATCCACTACTCCAAAACCTGTGTCTGTCATGGACTACAACAAATATATGGGGTGTGGACCTTGCAGATCAAGTTCTACAGCCATACCAGGTATCAAGAAAATCATATATCTGGTATAAAAAGTTAGTCATGTATTTGTTTCAGGTGGCCACATATAATTCTTTTGTGTTATACAAAAAAGCCGGAAATGCAGATACTTTCCTCAATTATCAGGAAAAGGTCACTGAAAATCTTGTTTTTGAAAATGTTGTCCCCACCAATCCTTTAGAATGTGAAGATGTCAGAAGACTCACTGAGCGACATTTTATTGCACTCATCCCAGTAACTGAAACAAGAAAGAACCCCCAGAGAAGATGTCGTGTATGTTCCTAGAGAGGACTGAGGCATGATCCCCGCTATTATTACCCACAATGCCCATCACTGCCAGCCTTATGCCTCCATGACGGCTTTACAATCTTCCACACAGAACCACGTTTTTTAACTGTTTTGACATTCAAGCATTTGGATTATTTAGTGACAGACACATTTGAGTAGAGCGAACTTAACAACTTCCGGGGGTAGGTGGGGGGAGGTCTCCAGAGACACAAGCTGGGCACAATATATTGGGCACTACAATGACATTTTTGCAATTTTTGCTCTAAACCTTCCACTACGAGTTTCTGGAAATCATCCTTCTAGTGAAAATGGTCACTATATCCGTAGATGAATTCCCATTGGGGTGTCATTTCCAAAATGGGGTCACTTCAGGGAGGATTCTGTTGTTCTGGCACTTAGCGGCTTTCCAAAGTGCCATAACAGCAGAATCCCCCCTGAAGTGACCCCATTTTGGAAATGACACCCCTCTGGGAATTCATCTCTGGGTGTAGTGACCATTTACCTACCTACCTATTTTCCTATGTAACATCTTGGGTTAAAACAACATTTTAGTGGTAAAAATTTAATTATTTCTTCTTCACTGCCCAATGGTATAATTTTCTATGGAACAGCTGTGGTGTCAGTATGCTCACTGCACCACTAGAAGAATTCATTCAGGGAAGTATTTGGTTAAATGCAGTCACTTTTGGGGGCTTATGCTGTTCTGGCACCTCAGGGGCTCTGACAATGTGACATGTCACCCACAAACAATTCCAGCAAAATCTGCTCTCCAATATGGCGCTCCTTCATTTCCAAGCCCTGCCATGCGCCCAAACAGTGGTTTACCCCCACATATTGGTTGTCAGCATACTCAGGACAAATTACACAACTAATTTTGGGTTCCAAGTTCTCCTGATACCCTTTGGAAAAATAATGGAGGGCGGAAAGATCATTTTTTGTGGAAAAATGATTTTTTATTTTCACGGCTCTACGTAATTAACTTCTGCGAAGCACTTGGGGGTTCAAAGTGCCCACCACACATTTCCTTGGCAGGTCTAGTTTCCAAATTGGTGTAACTTGTTGGGGGTTTCCACTAGTTAGGCACACAGGGGCTCTCCAAACACGACATGGCAACCGCTAATTATTCCAGCATATTTTACATTCAAAAAGCCAAATGGCGCTCCTTCCCTTCCGAGCCCTGCCGTGCGCCCAAACAGTAGATTTCCCCCACAAATGAGGTATCGGTATGCTCAGGAGAAATTGCAAAACAAAATGTGTCGTCCATTTTCTCCTGTTACCCTGGCGAAAGTAAAAACAATTAGGTTTAAAGGAAAATATTTGTTATAGAAAAGTAAATATTTTTTTCTTGCACATTCCATTCATTTCTGTGAAGCACCTGAAGGGTTAATAATCTTCTTGAATGTGGTTTTGAGCACCTTGAGGGGTGCAGTCTTTAGAATGGTGTCACTTTTGGGTATTTTCTGTCATATTTACCCCCCAAAGTCACTTCAAATGTGAGGTGGTCCCTAAAAAATGGTTTTGTAAATTTTGTTGTAAAAATGAGAAATCGCTGGTCAACTTTTAACCCTTATAACTTCCTAACAAAAAAAATTGTTTCCAAAATTGTGCTGATGTGAAGTAGACATGTAGGAAATGTTATTTATTAACTATTTGGTGCGATATGACTCTCTGATAAGGGCATAAAAAATGTGAAAATTGCAAAATTTTCAAGATTTTCTCAAATTTCCTTTTTTAACAAATAAACACAAGTCATATCAAAGGAATGTTACCACTATCATAAAGTACAATATGTCACAAGAAAACATTCTCACAATCGCCAGGGTTCGTTGAAGAATTTTAGAGTTATGACCTCATAGAGTGACACTGGTCAGAGCTGAAAAAATTGGTCACAAAGGCAAAAACAGGCTCTGGTGCGAAAGGGTTAATATTTTGTTGCACAACCTTCTTATGCAATCACTGAGATCAAACAATTCCTGTAACTGTCAATGAGACTTCTGTGGTGCTCTGATTACATATTCCTCTGTATTGGCCTATGACTGGTCGCTGATCCCTCACTGACCTGCCCCCATTATTACATAATGCATATAATAGCATTGATATTATTGGTGATAATGCCTATAATATTGTGGCTATTGTGAGGCTTAGAAAAAAAATTACATCCAGCACAATGTCACCGGCAATGGCGGCGCCTGCGCAGTAGCCTCTATAAGTAAGAGACAGAGGCTACTGGACAGGGGCCGCTGGTGACATTTTGCTGGGTGGGGAGCCAACACATCTCCTGCAGGCGGGAATAAATGTATATTACAGCCCTCAGCCACGCACAGCTTAGAGATCTATCATGGCACAGGTGGAATGTTTGTCCTGGAGATTATCACAATCCTCCTGGAAGTTAGTTGGTTTTAATACAAATTGAAAAGTCAGGATAAAGGGAAACTCTGCTGTTATTGGACAGAAATTCACACTTGGCCTCACTGCACATTTACTGTTGTCCATCATAAAAGGGAAGTTTGGCCAGAAAGACTGGACCTGGTCTTGTAGGGACCACGAGACATTCAGCAGCACAGAAGGGAGAGAAGATTCATCCGATAAGATCTCAGGGATCTAGGAAGCCAACAGCATCATCACCCTCCGCTTTCTCTTACAGGCCCAGCATAAGATTTTTCTCCAAGTGATTTTCTATCTTGTCAGCACATTCTACAAACGCTGTCATTTGGCTTTATAGTTACAGATCTGGGCAGGTAACGGTCAGCGTCTCCTAATGTGAAGGAGACAATGGCTGATGAAATCAATTATTAAACCTTATATAAGTCAGTTCGGATATGGTGTACCAAGATGGCATCTGTGTCTTCAGACAGCACCCTGGAAGGAATCCTTGGAATGCAGAAGCTGAGATACTGGATACCATATATGGAAGTGAAGCTGAAATGGACCTATCATAGACTGACACTGGCTACTCAGAAGATTGTGTGACATCCATCTCCTGTCTCTCTGTCTTGAGAATAAACTTCAGTTGTGTGCAAGCCTTTACTGAGAAAGGAGTAGACATCTAACTCTGTGTTCCGTGTGACTCTTTAAGTGTGCACTTAGCCTATATTGGGTCAGGTACAAGCAATCATATAGATCTTGCTTTAAGGGATCACCCTCACACTAATCCCAGGGGGTAGGTGGATCCTCCAGGTTGTAAGTTCTATAGAAAAGGGCTTTCAATGCCCAAAGTCATTTGAACAGTTTTGGGTGGAGGAGAATGTTGTGGTCTAGAGGCAAAATGGTGATCATGGTAATACGGCCGGACTACACCACCGATAAAGCAGCCACAGCCGGTGACTGAGAGGAATCTGTGACGTCTCTGCATTCAGTGGTTACTACTCACCTGGGTAGTCATATGTGGGAATCTCCTCTTTACACCGCTCATCATCTCTCACATATGTCTCTGTAGTATTAATATGGGTCAGATCTTCACCCTGAAACAAATATTGTAAAAGTCACCGACAGGTGGAGAAGTCCCATCTATGATCAGCTCTAATCCTGCCATCTCCACCGCTCTCATTACACAAGTATAAAACATATAATACTGGTGGATAAAACAAGACTGAGCACAAGACCTTCACAGCCGTCTACACATCATAGGGGAGATCTCCTGACACCTTCTCTCCATCTACCTGATGATCCTGAGGAGCACTGGGATCTTCTTGGTTACAGTCCTGTGGAAGAAGAGGACGGGGACATCTCTCTGGTGTTGTCCTCTTACTGGATAGATCTGGAGGAAACACATACAGGGACTGAATTCATTCTCTACATACAGATAATTATAGGCCGTGTGTATTTAGTCCTGTCTATTACCTGGTGATGTGAGGGGCTGGGGAACCTCCATTATGACGTTCTTGTAGAGGTCTCTGTGTCCTTCTAAATACTCCCACTCCTCCATGGAGAAATAGACAGCGACATCCTGACACCTTATAGGAACCTGACACATACAATGATACCGTCATCTCCCCGATCCCTTCATAGTGTTACTGTATAATGTCCCAGCATTCCCAGCAGTGTCACCTCTCCAGTCAGCAGCTCAATCATCTTGTAGATGAGTTCTAGGATCTTCTGGTCATTGATGTCCTCATGGATCAGAGGGTGAGGTGGAGGCCCCGTGATTGGGCTCAGGGGTCTTCCCCATCCCTCAGACACAGGGTCCTGACAGCGATCACTAGAGGTCTTCTTCACCACTGTGTAATCCTGGTTATGGAGAGACACATTAATAAATCTCACTACAGACATTTCCAGAGTCCTCACCTCTCCAGTTCTGTCCATCTGTTATTCCCATAGATAAGAATGATGTAATGTGACGTCATCAGAATCTCTCACCTCTCCAGTGAGACGGAAGAGGATCTCTAGGGTGAGGTGTAACATCCTCTCCGCCATCTTGTCTCTGTCCATATCCATCCTTGATGGGTAAATCAGGAAAATTCTCTTCTGTAGAAGATCTTCACTGAGAGGATCCGATATTGTAGAGACCTGAATGAGAAGAAGATGATCCGATGTAACATCATAAGAATCCTGTGTAATAATACAATTACTGGAGATAATAAGGGAAACATATGAGGAGATTTATTATCTTAGAGGGTTTAGTTTTCTTCCCCGACATCTACTAATAAAACCTATATATTTAGGCCCCAGACAACAAGCAGTTTCCTCCTCGGAGTCGGCAGCTGAACATGTTCCTCATAGACTCATCTTCCATAACGCTAATTCTCGTCTCATTACCAACACTGGAATCGGCATTAGCAATACTGCAGGAGAGATTCATTACACGCGACATGAGAAATAACTCCTTCATGATGAGGACGACATCTTCATCTTCTACTACGGCTCTAGAGACAGATGTGGCCAGAGTTGGTCACTGCCTCCATCCCCACCGGCCGTCTATATGAAGGTTTCCCATCTTCCCCGCACTGGAATCTTCTATCACGTTAGATCTCAGCTCTGAGTCACACACAGAAGTTTGAGGCTTTTCTGGAAGAACAGGACAGGAGAGATCTGAGGCCGATGTCTCCATGTACAGGGTTTCCCCTCGGGATAAGAGGCTTTTCTATCCCTTTCCCCCAATTAGAGGGGACACCTGTGGATATCGGGGTCTTTACCGGCTGCAGTCCTGGGGGGATTTACTCGGTGACGTGGACGTTGGACAAACGTCACCATCAATTCCCATCAGAGTGAAGGAACATCGCTCCTCTATTCAGCTCTATGGATCCAGGATGAAATCCACTGCGGCCCCTGCAAGAAAAGAGCGAAGTCTGGTGAGACCCCCAAGGCCGGAGATTTCTACAGCTGCTCTGTGCGCACAGGACCTGTGATGAGGTCACAGGAGGGGAGGAGTCAGGGGTCACATGATCAGGGGCCTCAGTGTGGGCAGGGCTCTGCTGTGCTGGTTGTCATGGTGCTGGATGAGGGGAAGTTTCTGTGTGGGGTCAGGAGGGGTTTACAGGGTGGATGTCGCAGAGCCATGTGTGTACGAGGTGTACGGAGCGGAGCCGTGTGTGTACGAGGTGTACGGAGCGGAGCCGCGTGTGTACGAGGTGTACGGAGCGGAGCCGTGTGTGTACGAGGTGTACGGAGCGGAGCCGTGTGTGTACGAGGTGTACGGAGCGGAGCCGTGTGTGTACGAGGTGTACGGAGGGGAGCCGTGTGTGTATGAGGTGTACGGAGCGGAGCCGTGTGTGTACGAGGTGTACGGAGCGGAGCCCTGTGTGTACGAGGTGTACGGAGCGGAGCCGTGTGTGTACGAGGTGTACGGAGGGGAACCGTGTGTGTATGAGGTGTACGGAGCGGAGCCGTGTGTGTATGAGGTGTACGGAGCGGAGCCGTGTGTACGAGGTGTACGGAGCGGAGCCGTGTGTGTGTATGAGGTGTACGGAGCAGAGCCGTGTGTGTACGAGGTGTACGGAGCGGAGCCGTGTGTGTACGAGGTGTACGGAGCAGAGCCGTGTGTGTACGAGGTGTACGGAGCGGAGCCGCGTGTGTACGAGGTGTACAAAGCGGAGCCGCGTGTTTAGGAGGTGTACGGAGCGGAGCCGTGTGTGTACGAGGTGTACGGAGCGAAGCCGTGTGTATGAGGTGTACAGAGCGGAGCCGTGTGTGTACGAGGTGTACGGAGCGGAGTCCTGTGTGTACGAGGTGTTCGGAGCAGAGCCATGTGTGTACGAGGTGTACGGAGCGGAGCCGTGTGTGTACGAGGTGTAAGGAGCAGAGCCGTGTGTGTATGACGTGTACGAAGCGGAGCCGCGTGTGTACGAGGTGTACAAAGCGGAGCCGCATGTGTACGGAGCGGAGCCGTGTGTGTACGAGGTGTACGGAGCGAAGCCGTGTGTATGAGGTGTACGGAGCGGAGCCGTGTGTGTACGAGGTGTACGGAGCGGAGTCCTGTGTGTACGAGGTGTACGGAGCAGAGCCGTGTGTGTACGAGGTGTACGGAGCGGAGCCGTGAGTGTACGAGGTGTACGGAGCGGAGCCGCGTGTGTACGAGGTGTACGGAGCGGAGCCGTGTATGTACGAGGTGTACGGAGCAGAGCCGTGTGTGTACGAGGTGTACGAAGCGGAGCCGCGTGTGTACGAGGTGTACGAAGCGGAGCCGCGTGTGTACGAGGTGTACAAAGCGGAGCCGCGTGTTTAGGAGGTGTACGGAGCGGAGCCGTGTGTGTACGAGGTGTACGGAGCGAAGCCGTGTGTATGAGGTGTACAGAGCGGAGCCGTGTGTGTACGAGGTGTACGGAGCGGAGTCCTGTGTGTACGAGGTGTTCGGAGCAGAGCCATGTGTGTACGAGGTGTACGGAGCGGAGCCGTGTGTGTACGAGGTGTAAGGAGCAGAGCCGTGTGTGTATGACGTGTACGAAGCGGAGCCGCGTGTGTACGAGGTGTACAAAGCGGAGCCGCATGTGTACGGAGCGGAGCCGTGTGTGTACGAGGTGTACGGAGCGAAGCCGTGTGTATGAGGTGTACGGAGCGGAGCCGTGTGTGTACGAGGTGTACGGAGCGGAGTCCTGTGTGTACGAGGTGTACGGAGCAGAGCCGTGTGTGTACGAGGTGTACGGAGCGGAGCCGCATGTGTACGAGGTGTACGGAGCGGAGCCGCGTGTGTACGAGGTGTACGGAGCGGAGGCCTGTGTGTACGAGGTGTATGGAGCGGAGCCCTGTGTGTACAAGGTGTACGGAGCGAAGCCGTGTTTGTGTGGACCCCTCTGTGTTCTCTGTATACCCCATGCTTCGGTCGCAGACCCTTCAGTGTGCCCTGTATACACCCATATTCCCCCATCTTTGGGCGCAGACCCCTGTGTACAGTGTATAAACACGTATACCCCCAGCTTCAGTCATAGACCATGACCAGATCTACCCTCGCCTACTGTATTTTCACCCATCCCTTGTAGATAGTGAGCCTTCGCGGGCAGGGTTCTCTCTCCTCCTGTACCAGTCGTGACTTGTATTGTTTAACATTATTGTACTTGTTTTTATGTATACCCCTCCTTACATGTAAAGCTCCATGGAATAAATGGAGCTATAACAATAATAATAATAATAATAATTTTTATTTATATAGCGCCAACATATTCCGCAGCACTTTTCAATTAAGCGGGGACATGTACAGACAATAAATTCAATACAAGTTAAGACAATTCAAACAGTGACATTAGGAGTGAGGTCCCTGCTCGCAAGCTTACAATCTACAAGGAAATGGGGGGACACAGTAGGTGAAAAATGCTTGTTAATTCAGGTCTGGCAATTATAATAGGGATTTTCATATAAAGCTGCATGATCCGGTCATCAGCCCGTGTGTTTAAGTGCAATAGACAAGTATCAAGTGCAGTTATCCTGTGCATGAAGGGTGTGGAGACAGATGAATAGTAGGGTGCAGATTCAGAATAATATTTGGAAGGAGGGAACAGGGCAAAGTTAGCTTGCTGGGTAGTTGATGTGGTAGGCTTGTTTGAAGAGATGGGTTTTCAAAGCGCGCTTGAATAGGTCAGGGCTAGGTATCAGTCTGATCGCCTGGGGAAGTGCATTCCAGAGAGCTGGAGCAGCACGAGAGAAGTCTTGGAGGCGGAGGTGCGAGGTTCGGATTACGGGGGATGTTAGTCTTAGGTCATTTGTAGAACGGAGGGCACGTGTAGGGCAATAGACAGATGAGAGAGGAGATATAAGGCGGTGCAGAACAGTGGAGAGCTTTGTGGGTGAGAGAGATGAGTTTATACTGGACCCTGTAGCGAATAGGTAGCCAGTGTAATGACTGGCACAAGATGGAGGCATCGGTGAAGCGGCTGGACAGAAATATGACCCTGGCTGCCGCATTCAAGATGGATTGGAGAGGAGAAAGTTTGGTAAGAGGGAGACCGATCAGAAGAGAGTTGCAGTAGTCCAGGCGAGAATGAATAAGAGCGACAGTAAGAGTCTTAGCAGTTTCAAAGGTGAGAAAAGGTCGGATTCTGGAGATGTTTTTAAGATGCAGGTGACAAGAGCGACTGAGTGATCGGATGTACGGAGTAAAGGAAAGTTCAGTGTCGAATATGACCCCAAGACAGCGTGCATGCTGCTTGGGAGTTATGGTTGAACCCTCCAGGGTTATTTCGATGTTAGGTAGAGTGAGGTTAGTAGAGGGGAGAAACACAAGAAGTTCAGTTTTAGAGAGATTTAGTTTCAGATAGAGGGAGGACATGATGCTAGAGACAGCAGACAGACAATCCTTGGTATTTTGAATTAGGGTAGGGGTGATGTCAGGGGAAGAAGTGTATAATTGGGTGTCATCAGCATAGAGATGATACTGGAACCCAAATCTGCTGATTGTTTGTCCAATAGGGGCAGTGTATAAAGAGAAGAGGAGGGGGCCTAGGACTGAGCCCTGCGGGACCCCGATAGTAAGGGGACGAGAAGAGGAAGAGGAGCCGGAAAAAGATACAGTGAAGGAGCGGTCAGAGAGGTAGGAGGAGAACCAGGAGAGGGCTGTGTCCTTGAGGCCTATAGAGCGGAGCATAGTGAGGAGGAGCTGGTGATCCACAGTGTCAAATGCGGCAGAGAGATCCAGGAGAATCAGCAGGGAGCAATGACCTTTCGATTTAGCTGTTATTAAATCATTAGAGACTTTAGTGAGGGCAGTTTCAGTAGAGTGTAAAGAGCGGAAACCAGATTGTAAGGGGTCGAGAAGAGAGTTATCCGAGAGATAGCGGATTAGACGGGAGTGGACCAGGCGTTCCAGGAGTTTAGAGATGAAGGGAAGGTTAGAGACAGGTCTGTAGTTAGCAGTGCAGTTCTGGTCCAGGGATGGCTTTTTAAGTAAAGGGGTTATGATGGCATGTTTAAATGAGGAGGGAAATATACCTGAAGAAAGAGAGAGGTTAAATATTTTAGTCAGGTGAGTGGTGACCACTGGTGAGAGAGACTGCAGGAGCTGTGAAGGAATAGGGTCACTGTTGCAGGTTGTAGGCCGAGCAGAAGCGAGGAGCTTGGAAACTTCTTCTTCTGAAACAGGCTCAAAGATGTCTAGTGAGCTTGAGGTGCGGCAGGGAAGGGGATCCAGGCACTGAGGAGATAGGGCTGAGATATCCTGATGGATGTGGTTGATTTTTTCTAGGAAATAAGTGGCCAGATCCTCACCGCTGAGGTTGGTGATGGGGGCCTGTACTTTAGGTTTCAGGAGGGAGTTTAAGGTTTCAAAAAGTCGTCTTGGGTTGTTGGATAGTGAGGTGATGAGGGTGGTGAAGTAGGATTGTTTGGCCAGATGAAGGGCAGAGTTATAGGTTTTGAGCATGAACTTATAGTGGATGAAGTCTTCTGCTAAGAGAGATTTTCTCCACTGCCGCTCTGCACACCTCGAGCAACGCTGAAGAAAGCGTGTTTGCGTTGTGTGCCAGGGCTGCCGTTGTCTGTGTCGGGTCTTTCTGCGTATAGAAGGTGCTGCTTCATCTAGGGCATTCTTCAGTGTATTATTGAAGTGTGACAATGCTATGTCTGGACAGGAGAGGGTGGAGATGGGGGCTAAAGATGTGTGGAGATTGTCCCTAAGCTGTTGGGTATTAATGGTACGTGTATTCCGATAAGTGTGGTAAGTGGGGGTGTTCCGGGTGAGGAGACAATTTTTGACAGAGAAGGAAAGAAGGTTGTGGTCCGAGAGCGGGAGGGGTGAATTAGTAAAGTCGTGCAGCGAGCCGGGACGGGAGAAAACCAGGTCCAGAGTATTCCCGTCCTCATGTGTAGGAGAATTAGTAAACTGTGAGAGGCCGAATGAAGAAGTTAGAGAAAGAAGATGAGAGGCAGACTGGGAGAGCGGATCATTGATGGGGATGTTAAAGTCTCCCATGATGAGGGTGGGGATGTCACAGGATAGAAAGTGAGTAAGCCAGGTGGTGAATTGGTCTAGAAACTGGCGGGAGGAGCCTGGAGGGCGATAAACGACCGCCACTCGTAAGGAGAAGGGCTTAAAGAGTCTGACGGCGTGGACTTCAAAGGAAGGAAATGTAAGTGAGGGAACCGGGGGGATGACCTGGAAAGCACATTGTGATGAAAGGAGCAAACCAACACCTCCACCCTGTCTGTTCTCAGGTCTGGGGGTATGTGAAAATTTTAGCCCACCAAACGAGAGAGCGGCAGCAGCGGTGGTGTCAGAATGCTGGATCCAGGTTTCTGTAATAGCCAGAAGGTTAAGGGAATTAGAGAGAAAAAGATCGTGAATGTAAGTCAGTTTGTTACACACAGACCGTGCATTCCAGAGAGCACATTGGAAAGTGAGAGGAGAAGGCATGCACTGAATGTTAATAAGATTAGCAGGGTTTCTATATGCAGATGGAGGAGAGTAACGTATGCTGGTGGAGGGAGGCCCAGGGTTGGGGGAGATGTCACCTGCAACTATTAAAAGGAGAAAAAACAGAAAAAGCAGGTGGTGGGATGATTTGTATGAACGTTTTGAGTGCTGCATGGTGGTTTTGGATGGTTTGGTGTGGGTAAGAAATGTCAATAGAGCCTCAGAGTTATACATGGGAGAGGGGAAAAGGGAGGGGTGGATATGCAGAGAGTGCACAGAATGTGTAAAAGGGCAGGCGAGTTGTTAGAAAGCAGAGGGTGAAGACAAAAAAGCAGCAGTTTGATATGATCAATGCATATGTAGTACGACTGACCAAGAAGCATGCGTGCATGAAAATAATAATAATAGACCCCCCCTGTGTATGCTGTATACACTCGTATACCCCCAGCTTCGGGCACAGATCCCTGTGTATGCTGTATACATCCGTATACCCCCAGCTTTGGTCGCAGACCCCTGTGTATGCTGTATACACCCGTATACCCCCAGCTTCGGTCACAGACCCCTCTGTTGTGAGTTCATTTTCCCCTTCACTACTGAGGCCTGAGGAACTCCCTCTTCTGGTGAAGAAAGGTAGTGAGCCTGATTGTCAAACACCTGGGGCTGATGATGATGACTGACTGAGTGGAGTTGATGACTGGATATAAGGCTGCCAACGCCCTTCTGGCCTGTGGGTGATTTCTCTGTGGACTTCTAGGAAACCAGTCTGATTCCTGCTCATCTAAAGCTAAGATTTCTGCTTTGCCTTTTTGCATTAGTGTTTTGTTTTCCTTGCTTTTCTGGATTCTGCCATTCCCTGCTGGGGTTAGCTGAAACTCCTTTTGCCTGTTGCTCTGTCTTCAGAATATTCCTGAGTACTGACATAGCTTTTTTGAAGCCTAGCGTCTTCAGGGCCTTTTTTACTGTCAGTTTGTTGGCGCTTATTTTCATAGGGCTTTTCACGGATTGCAGACAGCAGCCTTCCTGTCCTTTCCTATCTAAACTAGTGTGGGCCCATCTTTGCTCAGTCTATCTTTCTGTCTGTGTTTTGTTCTTTCTTCTTGCTTCACCGTCATTATATGTTGGGGGCTGCCGTTTACTTTGGGGTCTGCTCTGGAGCAGTTTAGATTTCCCCTTTCTGTCTTTAGGCTATGTAGTCCTCCGGCTGTGATCGAGGGGCCTAGGGCATCGTAGGAGCCCCCCACGGCTACTGCTAGTTGTGTTGATAGGTTCAGGGGTCTGCAATCCGATAGCTGCCAACTTCTCTGGTTTTCTGGACTTAGCTAGCATTACTGTTTTTGCCTCCTACGGTGACTCAATCATAACACCCCTCTGTGTATGCTGTATGCACCCATATATCCCCAGCTTCGGTCACAGACCCTGCATCTCTCACACTGTAGAACTGACGCCGGACACACACGGTAAAACTGCGGTCGTCGGTCTCTCACCTCTCGCACTTATACTGATAACATAAGATGGAGTCAGACGAACCCTCCTACAAAACGTGAGAACAAAGTCATTACTACAGGACTGTGTGAGAAAGGGATTTATTCTACAAGAAACGCTGGGGCCACAAATGAGAATAACATTTTTAACAGGGAAAAATGCAAAGTACTACATCTGGACAATAAAAATGAAAAAAGCATATACAGAATGGGAGGAATAGGCCTAAGCAACAGCACATGTGAAAAAGACTTGGGTATACTAATAGATCACAGACTGAATATGAGTCAACAGTGTGATGCAGCAGCAAAAAAGGCAAATGCAATTCTAGGATGTATTAACAGAAGCATACAGTCTAGATCACATGAAGTCATTATTGCCCTCGACTCCTCTTTGGTCAGACCTCATCTGGAATACTGTGTCCAGTTCTGGGCGCCACATTTTAAAAAAGACATCAACAAACTGGAGCAAGTTCAGAAAAGAGCAACCAGAATGGTGACCGGTCTGCAAACCCTGTCTTATGAGGAAAGGTTGCAGGATTTGGGAATGTTTAGCTTGCAGAAGAGAAGACTGAGAGGAGACTTAATAGCTGTCTACAAATATCTAAAGGGCTGTCACATTGTAGAAGGATCAACTTTATTCTCATTTGCACAAGGAAAGACTAGAAGCAATGGGATGAAACTGAATGGGAGGAGACACAGATTAGATATTAGAAAAAACTTTTTGACAGTTAGAGTGATCAATGAGTGGAACAAGCTGCCACGAGAAGTGGTGAGTTCTCCTTCAATGGAAGTCTTCAAACAGAGGCTGGACAGACATCTGACTGGGATGATTTAGCGAATCCTGCTTTGAGCAGGGGGTTGGACCAGATGGCCCAGGAGGTCCCTTCCAACTCTACCATTCTATGATTCTAATGTTGTTCATCTTCTCTTTCACCATAGATATTGGCAGTGAGGGCGACTTCCACTTTGCCGCAATGTGGATTTTAGTGGCCATACATAAGTAGTTTACTAGCTTCTGAAAGCTTTTTGGAAGCCGGTAAGGCCTGGTTTCCAGTAAAAGGGTAAAAGGTTCCAGATCAACCGGTCCACCATACATCTGTGCTATCAGACACTTCACCTTCTCCCAAAGCCCAGAAACCACCGTACAAGACCACCAAATATGTCTCATGTCACCAGATATTCCACAGCCCTTAAAACAGTCTCCCGAGATTTTAGGAAAAATGCTGTGAATTTTTTCCGGTACATAATAGACTCTGTGCAATAGTTTTAAGGAGGTCTCCACAAGGGAAGTCTGGTGATTACCTCTTGATATGGTGTCACAGCTACGATACCATTCATCAATTGACTGTTCAAATCCCAGATCCTCCTCCCACTGTAACATACTGTATACTTCAATTTTTTTATCATCTTGTGGAGAATTTATAGCATAGTAGATCAATGAGCAGAGGTGTAGCTATGGTTTTGGTTCAGGGGGGGGCGAAACTTCTGAGTGGGCCCCCAACCAGGTAACCTTGGTTGCCATGGCGACGCTGATGTCATCAAAGGTTGCAAGCCCTGCCACCGCTCATTATGTCATAATGGTTGACTATGGATTGGAGGATGTGTGACGGGTATATGGGCACGGGACTATGGGATGGAGGATATGTATGACAGGTATATGGGCACGAGATTATGGGATGGAGGATATGATATATGGGCACGGGACTATGGGATGGAGGATATGTATGATGGGTATATGGGCTCGGGACTATGGGATGGCGGATATGTATATGGGCACGGGACTATGGGATGGAGGATGTGTGATGGGTATATGGGCACTGGACTATGGGATGGAGGATATGTATGATGGGTATATGGGCACGGGACTATGGGATGGAGGATGTGTGATGGGTATATGGGCACTGGACTATGGGATGGGGGATATGATATATGGGCACGGGACTATGGGATGGAGGATATGATATATGGGCACGGGACTATGGGATGGAGGATATGTATGATGGGTATATGGGCTCGGGACTATGGGATGGCGGATATGTATATGGGCACGGGACTATGGGATGGAGGATGTGTGATGGGTATATGGGCACTGGACTATGGGATGGAGGATATGTATGATGGGTATATGGGCACGGGACTATGGGATGGAGGATGTGTGATGGGTATATGGGCACTGGACTATGGGATGGGGGATATGTATGATGGGTATATGGGCATGTGACTATGAGATGGAGGATGTGTGATGGGTATATGGGCACTGGACTATGGGATGGAGGATATGTATGATGGGTATATGGGCACTGGACTATGGGATGGAGGATATGTATGATGGGTATATGGGCACGGGACTATGGGATGGAGGATGTGTGATGGGTATATGGGCACTGGACTATGGGATGGAGGATATGTATGATGGGTATATGGGCTCGGGACTATGGGATGGCGGATATGTATATGGGCACGGGACTATGGGATGGAGGATGTGTGATGGGTATATGGGCACTGGACTATGGGATGGAGGATATGTATGATGGGTATATGGGCACGGGACTATGGGATGGAGGATGTGTGATGGGTATATGGGCACTGGACTATGGGATGGGGGATATGTATGATGGGTATATGGGCACGGGACTATGGGATGGAGGATGTGTGATGGGTATATGGGCACTGGACTATGGGATGGAGGATATGTATGATGGGTATATGGGCACGGGACTATGGGATGGAGGATGTGTGATGGGTATATGGGCACTGGACTATGGGATGGGGGATATGTATGATGGGTATATGGGCACGGGACTATGGGATGGAGGATGTGTGATGGGTATATGGGCACTGGACTATGGGATGGAGGATATGTATGATGGGTATATGGGCACGGGACTATGGGATGGAGGATGTGTGATGGGTATATGGGCACTGGACTATGGGATGGGGGATATGTATGATGGGTATATGGGCACGGGACTATGGGATGGAGGATGTGTGATGGGTATATGGGCACTGGACTATGGGATGGGGGATATGTATGATGGGTATATGGGCACGGGACTATGGGATGGAGGATGTGTGATGAGTATATGGGCACTGGACTATGGGATGCAGGATATGTATGATGGGTATATGAGCACGGGACTATGAGATGGCGGATATGTGTGATGGGTATATGGGCACGGGACTATGGGATGGAGGATATGTATGATGGGTATATGGGCACGGGACTATGGGATGGAGGATGTGTGATGGGTATATGGGCACTGGACTATGGGATGGAGGATATGTATGATGGGTATATGGGCATGGGACTATGGGATGGAGGATGTGTGATGGGTATATGGGCACTGGACTATGGGATGGGGGATATGTATGATGGGTATATGGGCACGGGACTATGGGATGGAGGATGTGTGATGAGTATATGGGCACTGGACTATGGGATGCAGGATATGTATGATGGGCATATGAGCACGGGACTATGAGATGGCGGATATGTGTGATGGGTATATGGGCACGGGACTATGGGATGGAGGATATGTATGATGGGTATATGGGCACTCGACTATGGGACGGCGAATATGTATGATGGGTATATGAGCATGGGACTATGGGATGGAGAATATGTATGATGGGTATATGGGCATGGGACTATGGGATGGAGAATATGTATGATGGGTATATGGGCATGGGACTATGGGATGGAGAATATGTATGATGGGTATATGGGCATGGGACTATGGGATGGAGGATGTGTGATGGGTATATGGGCACTCGACTATGGGATGGAGGATATGTATGATGGGTATTTGGGCACGGGCCTATGGGATCGTGGATATGTATGATGGGTATATGGGCACGGGACTATGGGATGGAGGATAATTATAATTTTCTATAACTAACCACAGTTAGCTACTATGCCCGGGCAGCGCCGGGCTCAACAGCTAGTTTCTAAATAAAGACCAATATTGATATTACCGCCATATAGTGAGTGGTAGATACCTGTCCTGCACAACATACCGTATAAGAGATCACAGCACAGTTACAGATGGTGACTTACAGCTGACGTTCTTTCTGATGGAATCGTTCACTTTTCCATCTGGCCCAGACCAACATGACAACTTCTTCCAGCCAGGACTCGTCTGCAGAGATTACAACAAAGATTCATTTCATGTCTCATATTTTCAGCACTGTCACCAATGGGACTACTCCCTACCTGCACAAACTCCTTACCCTGCTGACACCCCAATGCTGAGCCGTTGCTGCTGTATGTGTCCCTTTAACTGTACCTGCTGTGTGGTTCTCTGTGCCCTCTAAATTCTAAAGCAACTCTCGAAAACAGTGCCCATATTTTGTCCCCTAGAAAGTAATAGCGCCATTTGTGCCCCTTTGACAGTCACAGTTACCTGAGTTCCCTATAACAGTAAGTGCCCACTTTACATTTAATAATGTCATGAGTCTCCCCCCTGTACAGCTCCCCTATACACTGTATGATGCTCCCCTATACACTGTATGATGCTCCCCTATACACTGTATGATGCTCCCCTATACACAGTATGATGCTCCCCTATACACTGTATGATGCTCCCCTATACACTGTATGATGCTCCCCTATACACAGTATGATGCTCCCCTATACACAGTATGATGCTCCCCTATACACTGTATGATGCTCCCCTATACACTGTATGATGCTCCCCTATACACTGTATGATGCTCCCCTATACACTGTATGATGCTATCTTATACACAGTATGATGCTCCCCTATACACAGTATGATGCTCCCCTATACACTGTATGATGCTCCCCTATACACAGTATGATGCTCCCCTATACACTGTATGATGCTCCCCTATACACTGTATGATGCTCCCCTATACACAGTATGATGCTCCCCTATACACTGTATGATGCTCCCCTATACACAGTATGATGCTCCCCTATACACTGTATGATGCTCCCCTATACACAGTATGATGCTCCCCTATACACTGTATGATGCTCCCCTATACACTGTATGATGCTCCCCTATACACTGTATGATGCTCCCCTATACACTGTATGATGCTCCCCTATACACAGTATGATGCTCCCCTATACACAGTATGATGCTCCCCTATACACAGTATGATGCTCCCCTATACACAGTATGATGCTCCCCTATACACTGTATGATGCTCCCCTATACACTGTATGATGCTCCCCTATACACAGTATGATGCTCCCCTATACACTGTATGATGCTCCCCTATACACTGTATGATGCTCCCCTATACACTGTATGATGCTCCCCTATACACTGTATGATGCTCTCTTATACACAGTATGATGCTCCCCTATACACTGTATGATGCTCCCCTATACACAGTATGATGCTCCCCTATACACTGTATGATGCTCCCCTATACACAGTATGATGCTCCCCTATACACAGTATGATGCTCCCCTATACACAGTATGATGCTCCCCTATACACAGTATGATGCTCCCCTATACACTGTATGATGCTCCCCTATACACTGTATGATGCTCTCTTATACACAGTATGATGCTCCCCTATACACAGTATGATGCTCCCCTATACACTGTATGATGCTCCCCTATACACAGTATGATGCTCCCCTATACACTGTATGATGCTCCCCTATACACTGTATGATGCTCCCCTATACACAGTATGATGCTCCCCTATACACAGTATGATGCTCCCCTATACACTGTATGATGCTCCCCTATACACTGTATGATGCTCCCCTATACACAGTATGATGCTCCCCTATACACAGTATGATGCTCCCCTATACACTGTATGATGCTCCCCTATACACTGTATGATGCTCCCCTATACACTGTATGATGCTCCCCTATACACTGTATGATGCTCCCCTATACACTGTATGATGCTCCCCTATACACAGTATGATGCTCCCCTATACACAGTATGATGCTCCCCTATACACTGTATGATGCTCTCTTATACACAGTATGATGCTCCCCTATACACTGTATGATGCTCTCTTATACACAGTATGATGCTCCCATATACACAGTATGATGCTCCCCTATACACTGTATGATGCTCCCCTATACACAGTATGATGCTCCCCTATACACAGTATGATGCTCCCCTATACACAGTATGATGCTCCCCTATACACTGTATGATGCTCCCCTATACACTGTATGATGCTCTCTTATACACAGTATGATGCTCCCCTATACACAGTATGATGCTCCCCTATACACTGTATGATGCTCCCCTATACACAGTATGATGCTCCCCTATACACTGTATGATGCTCCCCTATACACAGTATGATGCTCCCCTATACACAGTATGATGCTCCCCTATACACAGTATGATGCTCCCCTATACACTGTATGATGCTCCCCTATACACTGTATGATGCTCTCTTATACACAGTATGATGCTCCCCTATACACAGTATGATGCTCCCCTATACACTGTATGATGCTCCCCTATACACTGTATGATGCTCCCCTATACACAGTATGATGCTCCCCTATACACTGTATGATGCTCCCCTATACACTGTATGATGCTCCCCTATACACAGTATGATGCTCCCCTATACACTGTATGATGCTCCCCTATACACAGTATGATGCTCCCCTATACACTGTATGATGCTCCCCTATACACTGTATGATGCTCCCCTATACACAGTATGATGCTCCCCTATACACTGTATGATGCTCCCCTATACACAGTATGATGCTCCCCTATACACTGTATGATGCTCCCCTATACACTGTATGATGCTCCCCTATACACTGTATGATGCTCCCCTATACACTGTATGATGCTCCCCTATACACAGTATGATGCTCCCCTATACACTGTATGATGCTCCCCTATACACTGTATGATGCTCCCCCTATACACAGTATGATGCTCCCCTATACACTGTATGATGCTCCCCTATACACTGTATGATGCTCCCCTATACACAGTATGATGCTCCCCTATACACAGTATGATGCTCCCCTATACACTGTATGATGCTCCCCTATACACTGTATGATGCTCTCTTATACACAGTATGATGCTCCCCTATACACAGTATGATGCTCCCCTATACACTGTATGATGCTCCCCTATACACAGTATGATGCTCCCCTATACACAGTATGATGCTCCCCTATACACTGTATGATGCTCCCCTATACACTGTATGATGCTCCCCTATACACAGTATGATGCTCCCCTATACACTGTATGATGTTCCCCTATACACTGTATGATGCTCCCCTATACACAGTATGATGCTCCCCTATACACAGTATGATGCTCCCCTATACACTGTATGATGCTCCCCTATACACAGTATGATGCTCCCCTATACACTGTATGATGCTCCCCTATACACTGTATGATGCTCCCCTATACACAGTATGATGCTCCCCTATACACAGTATGATGCTCCCCTATACACAGTATGATGCTCCCCTATACACAGTATGATGCTCCCCTATACACTGTATGATGCTCCCCTATACACTGTATGATGCTCCCCTATACACAGTATGATGCTCCCCTATACACAGTATGATGCTCCCCTATACACTGTATGATGCTCCCCTATACACTGTATGATGCTATCTTATACACAGTATGATGCTCCCCTATACACAGTATGATGCTCCCCTATACACTGTATGATGCTCCCCTATACACAGTATGATGCTCCCCTATACACAGTATGATGCTCCCCTATACACTGTATGATGCTCCCCTATACACTGTATGATGCTCTCTTATACACAGTATGATGCTCCCCTATACACAGTATGATGCTCCCCTATACACTGTATGATGCTCCCCTATAAACAGTATGATGCTCCCCTATACACAGTATGATGCTCCCCTATACACTGTATGATGCTCCCCTATACACTGTATGATGCTCCCCTATACACTGTATGATGCTCCACTATACACTGCATGATGCTCCCCTATACACAGTATGATGCTCCCCTATACACTGTATGATGCTCCCCTATACACAGTATGATGCTCCCCTATACACTGTATGATGCTCCCCTATACACAGTATGATGCTCCCCTATACACTGTATGATGCTCCCCTATACACTGTATGATGCTCCCCTATACACTGTATGATGCTCCCCTATACACTGTATGATGCTCCCCTATACACAGTATGATGCTCCCCTATACACTGTATGATGCTCCCCTATACACTGTATGATGCCCCCCTATACACAGTATGATGCTCCCCTATACACTGTATGATGCTCCCCTATACACTGTATGATGCTCCCCTATACACAGTATGATGCTCTCTTATACACAGTCTAATCCCCCCTCACTGTATATACACTGACCGCTTAGTATTCCCCAAATTATTTGATAGCTCCAGCACTGTAATCTCCACACTGTATGATGGCCCGCTAGATAGCCTCCATATAGTATAATGTGCCAGACAAGTCTCACTATAGTCCTCAGTATAGTATAATGCACTCCCCATAGGCAGACCCTATAGAATAATGCAGCCCTTTATATAATGCACCCCATAGGCAGCCTCAAAAAAATAAATCCAAAACTCACCTTTCTTCCTGGTTTCTTCACTGCTGCGAGCTCCCGCACATCTCCGGACTGTAGGCTCCGAGTAGTGACGTCATTGTGACCCCCTGTCAGTGTTGGCGTTAGTGACATCAGAAGCTGATGAGAGGGGGATGATGGGAGAGGGAGCGTAATGCTCCTCCTCTCATCAATGGAGTCAGCTGAAATGGCCTCCAGCCAACACAGTTGATTTTGCAATGACAGGTGGGGACCCACTGCTGGCGCAGGGCCCTAGCGCCTGCTCACGGGCCCCATAGCGGCCGGGTGGCAGAGCGGGGAGATCGATTCTGCCTGATCTGCCGCAGAATGTAACACTATCGGCGTGCTGTGGCTGGGTCCCCTCAGAGCGCTGGTCCCGGGGTGACCTCCCTCCCCCCTGTAGCTCCCCACATTGTAGGATTCACTCCAACAATAAGTCAACTGCATAACTGATACTAATATACAGTTGTTGCCAAAAGTATTGGCACCCCTGCAATTCTGTCAGATAATACTCAGTTTCTTCCTGAAAATGATTGCAAACACAAATTCTTTGATATTAATATCTTTATTTAATTTGTCTTAAATGAAAAAACACAAAAAGAATTGTCCTAAAGCCAAATTGGATATAATTCCACACCAAACATAAAAGAGGGTGGACAAAAGTATTGGCACTGTTGGAAAAATCATGTGATGCTTCTCTAATTTGTGTAATTACCAGCACCTGTAACTTACCTGTGGTGCCTAACAGGTGTTGGCAATAACTAAATCACACTTGCAGCCAGGTGACATGGATTAAAGTTGACTCAACCTCTGTCCTGTGTCCTTGTGTGTACCACATTGAGCATGGAGAAAAGAAAGAAGACCAAAGAACTGTCTGAGGACTTGAGAAACCAAATTGTGAGGAAGCATGAGCAATCTCAAGGCTACAAGTCCATCTCTAAAGACCTGAATGATCCTGTGTCTACCGTGCGCAGTGTCATCAAGAAGTGTAAAGCCCATGGCACTGTGGCTAACCTCCCTAGATGTGGACGGAAAAGAAAAATTGACAAGAGATTTCAACGCAAGATTGTGCGGATGTTGGATAAAGAACCTCGACTAACATCCAAACAAGTTCAAGCTGCCCTGCAGTCCGAGGGTACAACAGTGTCAACCCGTACTATCCGTCGGCGTCTGAATGAAAAGGGACTGTATGGTAGGAGACCCAGGAAGACCCCACTTCTTACCCCGAGACATAAAAAAGCCAGGCTGGAGTTTGCCAAAACTTACCTGAAAAAGCCTAAAACATTTTGGAAGAATGTTCTCTGGTCAGATGAGACAAAAGTAGAGGTTTTTGGGCAAAGGCATCAACATAGAGTTTACAGGAGAAAAGAAGAGGCATTCAAAGAAAAAAACACGGTCCCTACAGTCAAACATGGCGGAGGTTCCCTGATGTTTTGGGGTTGCTTTGCTGCCTCTGGCACTGGACTGCTTGAACATGTGCATGGCATTATGAAGTCAGAAGACTACCAACAAATTTTGCAGCATAATGTAGGGCCCAGTGTGAGAAAGCTGGGTCTCCCTCAGAGGTCATGGGTCTTCCAGCAGGACAATGACCCAAAACACACTTCAAAAAGCACTAGAAAATGGTTTGAGAGAAAGCACTGGAGACTTCTAAGGTGGGCAGCAATGAGTCCAGACCTTAATCCCATAGAACACCTGTGGAGAGATCTAAAAATGGCAGTTTGGAGAAGGCACCCTTCAAATATCAGGGACCTGGAGCAGTTTGCCAAAGAAGAATGGTCTAAAATTCCAGCAGAGCATTGTAAGAAACTCATTGATGGTTACCGGAAGCGGTTGGTCGCAGTTATTTTGGATAAAGGTTGTGCAACCAAGTATTAGGCTGAGGGTGCCAATACTTTTGTCTGGCCCATTTTTGGAGTTTTGTGTGAAATGATCAATGTTTTGCTTTTTGCTTCATTCTCTTTTGTGTTTTTTCATTTAAGACAAATTAAATGAAGATAATAATACCAATGAATTTGTGTTTGCAATCATTTTCAGGAAGAAATTGAGTATTATCTGACAGAATTGCAGGGGTGTCAATACTTTTGGCCACAACTGTATCACACTAGTAACATGTCCATGCCACTAACAATCGCTGTATAGAAACACACTATTCCACAGCTATTTGTCACCAAGCACTAACTGCTGCTGCGGCACTACAAGTGCCAGACTTCACTTCCCAGTAGGAGCAGCAAACACTAGTTAGGGTGTGTGCACACGTTGCGGATTCTGCTGCAGATCTGCAGTGGATTTGGTCCTGCGGATCTGCAGCAGTTTCTGCTGCGTTGTACAGTACAGTCTATGAGAAATGAAGAACACAGTGCACACGCTGCGGATTTTCTGTGGATTTAAATCTGCAGCATGTCAATTCTTTGTGCGGAATCCGCAGCGTTTTGTCACCTGCTCCATTATAGGAATCCGCAGGTGTAAAAAACGCAGGGGAAATCCGCACTAAATCTGCACTAAATCTCAGGTAAAACGCCGGTCATTTAACAGCAAAGCAACCCCAAAACATCAGGGATCCTCCGCCATGTTTGACTGTAGGGACCGTGTTTTTTTCTTTGAATGCCTCTTCGTTTCTCCTGTAAACTCTATGTTGATGCCTTTGCCCAAAAACCTCTACTTTTGTCTCATCTGACCAGAGAACATTCTTCCAAAATGTTTTAGGCTTTTTCAGGTAAGTTTTGGCAAACTCCAGCCTGGCTTTTTTATGTCTCGGGGTAATCCACAACGTGTGCACATCCCCTAATCCTCTAGGACTCGCTGTCAGCCTGGTAACGGGTAGGTTAATAATTACACGCCAGCACAAACAGCGCGATAAGGTGATACACTGGTTTAACCCTCCCTCTGCCTGCCAGGGAGGATGCGCCGTTCTCTCTGCACAGCTCAATGCCTGCAGCCAGCAGTGCGATCTCTAGTTTGCACTTTTCCTGGTTTTCTCTCAGTCCCAAAGTGCAGTAAATTCCCAGGCCAAGACAAAGCATCGCCATATAGCGCATCAGTGACCGCTGCAAAGTGCCTGAAAACTATGTGACACGTAAGGAGAGCATCATGTAATGAATATTACACCCCAATAGCAGTAAGTTGTATGTATATATCCAAAGCAACAGATTAGACACTTCACATAGTAATTAACATAGATACTCATCAATCCCCATGCTGTGTGCAGTGTCCACTGGTCCTGGAGCAGCGGCTCCTCAGCTGTCAGGCTCCTCTCAGTCAGAAGCAATCAAGTGCAGAGCAGACAGTGAACTCAGCTCACAGGCAGAGGCAGAGCCCCCTGCGTCCAGGCTGCTGCTGGAGCTGATGACTTCTCTGCAGCAGGGAGCTTTCAAGGAGAGCGCGCTCAGCCAGGATTGGGCGAGTGACCTCCCCTCCCCCTCTCCTCTGCAGAAGACCGGTCACATGACTTACTCCCTGCTGCAGCATGGAATTGTATCGGCGCGATCTGCACGCCGATATAGTTACATAGCATAGCTCGGGTGGGCCCCATCAGAGTGCGGGGCCCGGGGCCACCGCCCCCTCTGCCCCCCCCCCGGTAGCTACACTACTGTCAATGAGAGATCGTTCCCCTGCCCAAAGGGTCATTTAGACATTTATTTTAAAAACTGGTTGCCCTGAGAGTAGTACTGCTCGGGAGGATCTGCTTTGCAAAGTGGGAGATCTGGTTCAGTCGCATTACCTCCCTAACTGGAGGTTCAAATGTTTGAACAAATTCCTGTCTGTCAAGTAAGATATTAAATGGGGAACACAAATGTTTAAGTATATGAATACCTTTCAGCTTCCACCAAGAAAAAATTTGTGGCTCAAGGCCTGGCGGGAACATGGGGTTTTGTAATATAGCTGTCAGGGGAGAAGGGCTTGATTGTAAGTTATATTTAAACCGGACTTTCCTCCAAAGAAGCAACGAGTGGACTGTAAAAGGAGCCACATTCATTAACCCCCATGGAAGTCGGTCTGTGGTCCACATGAGGCCTGATAAAGAGAATGGTTTGGAGAGAAATGATTCCAGAATAACCCATCTCGGACTATTGGGATATGAACACGCACTTATTAATGGAGCAATCTGTGTCGACTTGTAATAAAGTGTAAAATTAGGGAGGGATAAACCCCCTTCTTTTCTGTGACGGAACATAAGTTTTTGGCCAATTCTGGGTTGTTTTCTGAGCCAAAGAAACTTAGACATCATAGAGTGTAAATGAGTGAACGTTCTGGCTGGTACCATAATTGGGAGGGACCTAAATAGATATAAGAAGCGAGGCAGTGACACCATTTTTAATGCATGTGTTCTGCCGAGCCAGGGTAACTTTGAGGAAGCCCATCTATCCAGGTCCCTCTGGAAGTTTTGGATCAGTGGAGTGTAATTCCACCTAAACAGAGGTGACCTGTTGGCTGTTAAGTTCATACCCAGATATGTTAGATAATGTTCTTTGTCTATAAACCCAAAATGGGAGGCTATATTAGTTTGCTCTTAGGAAAATTTACAAATAATGCTTCGGATTTATCAATGTTAATCTTTAACCCTGAGATCTTCTCAAATTCGTGAAGGAGGGAAAACAAGTGAGGGAGTGTAGTGTGGGGACTTATTAATGTTAGCAGGAGATCATCCGCAAAGAGGCTGACTTTATATTGGTCTCCCATATTCTCAGGGCCCAGGATATTCTGATCTCTCCTTATTGCTTCCACAATGGGTTCCATTACAAGTGCAAAAAGATCCAGAGATAGAGGACAGCCCTGCCTGGTACCCTCTGAATAGTAATTGGAGGGGGGTGTGGTGACGGGAGTTTTACATAAGCGATAGGGCTATCATATAACAATTGGAGGCACTTTATAAGATTAGGGGAGAATCCGACTTCCGATAGAACCGTAAAGAGATATGTCCAGGACGCCGAATCGAAAGCCCTCTCAGTATCTAATGCAAGCAGGAGAAGTCGCTTTCGCTGTAGGTTAGTTGTATGAATAATATTTAACGCTCTCCTAATATTATCTGGGGCCTGTCGCGCTGGTATAAAACCAACCTGATCCCGATGGATGAGGTGAGGGAGGATTTTATTGGTCCTGTTAGTCACAATGGATGTAAAGATTTTGAAGTCAATGTATAAGAGGGATATAGGTCTATAATTTGTGGTGAGATGATCTTTCTTAGGATTAGGGATTACGGTTACATGCGCCACGTAGAGCTCAGGGGGCAGCTGTGCGCCATTTAGTAGTGAATTACAGAGGTTTTTATATGTGGTGTCAGCACATCGCTGCATTTTTTATAATATATTGCTGTAAGACCATCCGGCCCCGGGGCCTTTCCTCTTTTTAGTTTTTTGGTTGTTGAAACTATTTCCTCCTCAGAGATGTGTAAATGGAGTTGTTGTGCCGCGGACTCAGTCAGGTTAGGTAGATGTAGTGTGTGAAGGAATGACTCCAGTAGTGAGGGGGGGTGATTGTGGGGGGAATACAAACTCTGGGAGTATTCATTATAAGTGCTATACATGACATCGGGGTGGGCTGAGATCTGACCCTTAGGGTCTTTTATAGAGGAGATTATATGCAGTGACTCTCTCATTCTGAGCTTACGAGCGGCATCTTATTAGGCTTATTGGCATGGTGATAAAACGCGGCTTTACTCCAAGTTAGCGCCTCTCCGTTCTGGTGGTGAGAATGGCGTCTAATTGTCATTTCATATCTTGTATTTGTGTAGATAAGTATAGGGGTGAAGAGCGCTGATTGGCCAATTCTCACTCCTGCAGTTTCTCCTCCAGTCTGGGCTGTAATTCAGACCTTTCTTCTTCCTGTCGGCCGATAACTTATCACAGAACCGGGAATAGATTTTCTGTGCGCGAGTCACATTGCTCCAAGTGAGGCCTCCTCCGCTGTGTGAGTTTAGGGGAAATTTGTTATATCTTCTCTTATAGCGGTTACATTAGAGATTTCGGCATTTTAGCTCCTGGTGTGGAGTCGATAGCACAATCATATGCCGCCATATAGTAGACGGCCGGTAACTGGTGAGAATTCCCTCCTGTGTGGGGTCTATTTCCCTCCAGAGAAATCACACGTTACATTCCACACATAACACTGTGTAGAGAAGGCGGCGCGGGGTAATTGTGCCAGTAGTGAGGGGCGAATAATGGCGGGAATGTCACTGACTGAGGAGAAGGCTCCATGGAGGTCTGCACTCCGGAGATCATGTGACCCCTGACTCCTCCCCTCCTGTGACCTCATCACAGGTCCTGTGCACAGAGCAGCCATATATGTGGAGTGCGGCTCTGCAGGTTAGTGATGGGCAGTCCGGCTCTTCTGGCTCCTTTCCCCAGTTTTATCCCTCCTGTCCCTTCACTATAAAGCCTGGGCCTCATTATACAGCTGTACAGGGGTCTAGTGAAGGTTTTTTAGCCCTTTCCTCAGACTGTAGCTCCTGGGAACAGGCCCTCACTCCTGTCCCTTCACTATAAAGCCTGGGCCTCATTATACAGCTGTACAGGGGTCTAGTGAAGGCTTTTTAGCCCTTTCCTCAGACTGTAGCTCCTGGGAACAGGCCCTCACTCCTGTCCCTTCACTATAAAGCCTGGGCCTCATACAGCTGTACAGGGGTCTAGTGAAGGCTTTTTAGCCCTTTCCTCAGACTGTAGCTCCTGGGAACAGGCCCTCACTCCTGTCCCTTCACTATAAAGCCTGGGCCTCATACAGCTGTACAGGGGTCTAGTGAAGGCTTTTTAGCCCTTTCCTCAGACTGTAGCTCCTGGGATCAGGCCCTCACTCCTGTGCCCTCACTATAAAGCCTGGGCCTCATTATACAGCTGTACAGGGGTCTAGTGAAGGCTTGTTATCCCTTTCCTCAGACTGTAGCTCCTGGGCACAGGCCCTCACTCCTGTCCCTTCACTATGAAGCCTGGGCCTCATTATACAGCTGTACAGGGGTCTAGTGAAGGCTTTTTAGCCCTTTCCTCAGACTGTAGCTCCTGGGAACAGGCCCTCACTCCTGTCCCTTCACTATAAAGCCTGGGCCTCATACAGCTGTACAGGGGTCTAGTGAAGGCTTTTTAGCCCTTTCCTCAGACTGTAGCTCCTGGGAACAGGCCCTCACTCCTGTCCCTTCACTATAAAGCCTGGGCCTCATACAGCTGTACAGGGGTCTAGTGAAGGCTTTTTAGCCCTTTCCTCAGACTGTAGCTCCTGGGATCAGGCCCTCACTCCTGTGCCCTCACTATAAAGCCTGGGCCTCATTATACAGCTGTACAGGGGTCTAGTGAAGGCTTTTTAGCCCTTTCCTCAGACTGTAGCTCCTGGGCACAGGCCCTCACTCCTGTCCCTTCACTATGAAGCCTGGGCCTCATTATACAGCTGTACAGGGGTCTAGTGAAGGCTTTTTAGCCCTTTCCTCAGACTGTAGCTCCTGGGAACAGGCCCTCACTCCTGTCCCTTCACTATAAAGCCTGGGCCTCATTATACAGCTGTACAGGGGTCTAGTGAAGGCTTTTTAGCCCTTTCCTCAGACTGTAGCTCCTGGGAACAGGCCCTCACTCCTGTCCCTTCACTATAAAGCCTGGGCCTCATACAGCTGTACAGGGGTCTAGTGAAGGCTTTTTAGCCCTTTCCTCAGACTGTAGCTCCTGGGAACAGGCCCTCACTCCTGTCCCTTCACTATAAAGCCTGGGCCTCATACAGCTGTACAGGGGTCTAGTGAAGGCTTTTTAGCCCTTTCCTCAGACTGTAGCTCCTGGGAACAGGCCCTCACTCCTGTCCCTTCACTATAAAGCCTGGGCCTCATACAGCTGTACAGGGGTCTAGTGAAGGCTTTTTAGCCCTTTCCTCAGACTGTAGCTCCTGGGATCAGGCCCTCACTCCTGTGCCCTCACTATAAAGCCTGGGCCTCATTATACAGCTGTACAGGGGTCTAGTGAAGGCTTGTTATCCCTTTCCTCAGACTGTAGCTCCTGGGCACAGGCCCTCACTCCTGTCCCTTCACTATGAAGCCTGGGCCTCATTATACAGCTGTACAGGGGTCTAGTGAAGGCTTTTTAGCCCTTTCCTCAGACTGTAGCTCCTGGGAACAGGCCCTCACTCCTGTCCCTTCACTATAAAGCCTGGGCCTCATACAGCTGTACAGGGGTCTAGTGAAGGCTTTTTAGCCCTTTCCTCAGACTGTAGCTCCTGGGAACAGGCCCTCACTCCTGTCCCTTCACTATAAAGCCTGGGCCTCATACAGCTGTACAGGGGTCTATTGAAGGCTTTTTAGCCCTTTCCTCAGACTGTAGCTCCTGGGATCAGGCCCTCACTCCTGTGCCCTCACTATAAAGCCTGGGCCTCATTATACAGCTGTACAGGGGTCTAGTGAAGGCTTTTTATCCCTTTCCTCAGACTGTAGCTCCTGGGCACAGGCCCTCACTCCTGTCCCTTCACTATGAAGCCTGGGCCTCATTACACAGCTGTACAGGGGTCTAGTGAAGGCTTTTTAGCCCTTTCCTCAGACTGTAGCTCCTGGGAACAGGCCCTCACTCCTGTCCCTTCACTATAAAGCCTGGGCCTCATACAGCTGTACAGGGGTCTAGTGAAGGCTTTTTAGCCCTTTCCTCAGACTGTAGCTCCTGGGCACAGGCCCTCACTCATGTCCCTTCACTATGAAGCCTGGGCCTCATACAGCTGTACAGGGGTCTAGTGAAGGCTTTTTAGCCCTTTCCTCAGACTGTAGCTCCTGGGCACAGGCCCTCACTCCTGTCCCTTCACTATGAAGCCTGGGCCTCATTATACAGCTGTACAGGGGTCTAGTGAAGGCTTTTTAGCCCTTTCCTCAGACTGTAGCTCCTGGGAACAGGCCCTCACTCCTGTCCCTTCACTATAAAGCCTGGGCCTCATTATACAGCTGTACAGGGGTCTAGTGAAGGCTTTTTAGCCCTTTCCTCAGACTGTAGCTCCTGGGAACAGGCCCTCACTCCTGTCCCTTCACTATAAAGGCTGGGCCTCATTATACAGCTGTACAGGGGTCTAGTGAAGGCTTTTTACCCCTTTCCTCAGACTGTAGCTCCTGGGCACAGGCCCTCACTCCTGTCCCTTCACTATGAAGCCTGGGCCTCATACAGCTGTACAGGGGTCTAGTGAAGGCTTTTTAGCCCTTTCCTCAGACTGTAGCTCCTGGGCACAGGCCCTCACTCCTGTCCCTTCACTATAAAGCCTGGGCCTCATACAGCTGTACAGGGGTCTAGTGAAGGCTTTTTAGCCCTTTCCTCAGACTGTAGCTCCTGGGAACAGGCCTTCACTCCTGTCCCTTCACTATAAAGCCTGGGACTCATACAGCTGTACAGGGGTCTAGTGAAGGCTTTTTAGCCCTTTCCTCAGACTGTAACTCCTGGGAACAGGCCCTCACTCCTGTCCCTTCACTATAAAGCCTGGTCCTCATTATACAGCTGTACAGGGGTCTAGTGAATGCTTTTTATCCCTTTCCTCAGACTGTAGCTCCTGGGCACAGGCCCTCACTCCTGTCCCTTCACTATGAAGCCTGGGCCTCATTATACAGCTGTACAGGGGTCTAGTGAAGGCTTTTTAGCCCTTTCCTCAGACTGTAGCTCCTGGGAACAGGCCCTCACTCCTGTCCCTTCACTATAAAGCCTGGGCCTCATACAGCTGTACAGGGGTCTAGTGAAGGCTTTTTAGCCCTTTCCTCAGACTGTAGCTCCTGGGAACAGGCCCTCACTCCTGTCCCTTCACTATAAAGCCTGGGCCTCATACAGCTGTACAGGGGTCTAGTGAAGGCGTTTTAGCCCTTTCCTCAGACTGTAACTCCTGGGAACAGGCCCTCACTCCTGTCCCTTCACTATAAAGCCTGGACCTCATTATACAGCTGTACAGGGGTCTAGTGAAGGCTTTTTAGCCCTTTCCTCAGACTGTAGCTCCTGTGAACAGGCCCTCATTCTTGTCCCTTCACTATAAAGCCTGGGCCTCATTATACAGCTGTACAGGGGTCTAGTGAAGGCTTTTTATCCCTTTCCTCAGACTGTAGCTCCTGGGCACAGGCCCTCACTCCTGTCCCTTCACTATAAAGCCTGGGCCTCATTATACAGCTGTACAGGGGTCTAGTGAAGGCTTTTTAGCCCTTTTCTCAGACTGTAGCTCCTGGGCACAGACCCTCACTCCTGTCCCTTCACTATAAAGCCTGGGCCTCATTATACAGCTGTACAGGGGTCTAGTGAAGGCTTTTTAGCCCTTTCCTCAGACTGTAGCTGCTGTGCACAGGCTCTCACTCCTGTCCCTTCACTGTAAAGCCTGGGCCTCAATATACAGCTGTACAGGGGTCTAGTGAAGGCTTTTTAGCCCTTTCCTCAGACTGTAGCTCCTGGGCACAGGCCCTCACTCATGTCCCTTCACTATGAAGCCTGGGCCTCATACAGCTGTACAGGGGTCTAGTGAAGGCTTTTTAGCCCTTTCCTCAGACTGTAGCTCCTGGGCACAGGCCCTCACTCCTGTCCCTTCACTATGAAGCCTGGGCCTCATTATACAGCTGTACAGGGGTCTAGTGAAGGCTTTTTAGCCCTTTCCTCAGACTGTAGCTCCTGGGAACAGGCCCTCACTCCTGTCCCTTCACTATAAAGCCTGGGCCTCATTATACAGCTGTACAGGGGTCTAGTGAAGGCTTTTTAGCCCTTTCCTCAGACTGTAGCTCCTGGGAACAGGCCCTCACTCCTGTCCCTTCACTATAAAGGCTGGGCCTCATTATACAGCTGTACAGGGGTCTAGTGAAGGCTTTTTACCCCTTTCCTCAGACTGTAGCTCCTGGGCACAGGCCCTCACTCCTGTCCCTTCACTATGAAGCCTGGGCCTCATACAGCTGTACAGGGGTCTAGTGAAGGCTTTTTAGCCCTTTCCTCAGACTGTAGCTCCTGGGCACAGGCCCTCACTCCTGTCCCTTCACTATAAAGCCTGGGCCTCATACAGCTGTACAGGGGTCTAGTGAAGGCTTTTTAGCCCTTTCCTCAGACTGTAGCTCCTGGGAACAGGCCTTCACTCCTGTCCCTTCACTATAAAGCCTGGGCCTCATACAGCTGTACAGGGGTCTAGTGAAGGCTTTTTAGCCCTTTCCTCAGACTGTAACTCCTGGGAACAGGCCCTCACTCCTGTCCCTTCACTATAAAGCCTGGTCCTCATTATACAGCTGTACAGGGGTCTAGTGAATGCTTTTTATCCCTTTCCTCAGACTGTAGCTCCTGGGCACAGGCCCTCACTCCTGTCCCTTCACTATGAAGCCTGGGCCTCATTATACAGCTGTACAGGGGTCTAGTGAAGGCTTTTTAGCCCTTTCCTCAGACTGTAGCTCCTGGGAACAGGCCCTCACTCCTGTCCCTTCACTATAAAGCCTGGGCCTCATACAGCTGTACAGGGGTCTAGTGAAGGCTTTTTAGCCCTTTCCTCAGACTGTAGCTCCTGGGAACAGGCCCTCACTCCTGTCCCTTCACTATAAAGCCTGGGCCTCATACAGCTGTACAGGGGTCTAGTGAAGGCGTTTTAGCCCTTTCCTCAGACTGTAACTCCTGGGAACAGGCCCTCACTCCTGTCCCTTCACTATAAAGCCTGGACCTCATTATACAGCTGTACAGGGGTCTAGTGAAGGCTTTTTAGCCCTTTCCTCAGACTGTAGCTCCTGTGAACAGGCCCTCACTCTTGTCCCTTCACTATAAAGCCTGGGCCTCATTATACAGCTGTACAGGGGTCTAGTGAAGGCTTTTTATCCCTTTCCTCAGACTGTAGCTCCTGGGCACAGGCCCTCACTCCTGTCCCTTCACTATAAAGCCTGGGCCTCATTATACAGCTGTACAGGGGTCTAGTGAAGGCTTTTTAGCCCTTTTCTCAGACTGTAGCTCCTGGGCACAGACCCTCACTCCTGTCCCTTCACTATAAAGCCTGGGCCTCATTATACAGCTGTACAGGGGTCTAGTGAAGGCTTTTTAGCCCTTTCCTCAGACTGTAGCTGCTGTGCACAGGCTCTCACTCCTGTCCCTTCACTGTAAAGCCTGGGCCTCAATATACAGCTGTACAGGGGTCTAGTGAAGGCTTTTTAGTCCTTTCCTCAGTCTGTAGCTCCTGGGAACAGGCCCTCACTCCTGTCCCTTCACTATAAAGCCTGGGCCTCATTATACAGCTGTACAGGGGTCTAGTGAAGGCTTTTTAGCCCTTTCCCCAGACTGTTGCTCCTGGTAACAGGCCCTCACTCCTGTCCCTTCACTATAAAGCCTGGGCCTCATTATACAGCTGTACAGGGGTCTAGTGAAGGCTTTTTAGCCCTTTCCCCAGACTGTTGCTCCTGGGAACAGGCCCTCACTCCTGTCCCTTCACTATAAAGCCTGGGCCTCATTATACAGCTGTACAGGGGTCTAGTGAAGGCTTTTTAGCCCTTTCCTCAGACTGTAGCTCCTGGGAACAGGCCCTCTCTCCTGTCCCCTCACTATAAAGCCTGAGCCTCATTATACAGCTGTACAGGGGTCTAGTGAAGGCTTTTTAGCCCTTTCCTCAGACTGTAGCTCCTGGGAACAGGCCCTCACTCCTGTCCCTTTACTATAAAGCCTGGGCCCCATTATACAGCTGTACAGGGGTCTAGTGAAGGCTTTTTAGCTATTTCCTCAGACTGTAGCTCCTGGTCACCATGTGATCTCACCATAACCCTAACAAGCTAATTAAGGTGTGAAATCTTGATCAAAATTATCTCAGTACACAAATCTCCCAGGGTGCCCAAAGTTTTGCATCGCCCTTTTTCCTTTTTGCAATTATGAAATTGTAAAAAAGTCTATATATATATATTTTATTATTATTTTAGCCTAAAATACAAAGGCCATGTGTCATCTTAGAGGTTCGGCCTTTTAGAGATCATTTCATCTTCATCTTACTACTGCTCACAATAATGGTCATTTTGACCCGGGGCGCCCACACTTTTACATGCCGCTGTCAATGCTTCGTCCCGCTGGTGCTCAATATTTAATAGGGTCTTACTATTAAAGTTAATGAAAAGTTTGGTGAATTTCTTTGAGCTGTTATTACTAGAGATGAGCGAATATCCTCGGAGAGGTTGTTATTGGCTAATATCACTTACCGAATAGCTGCATCGGGACCCCGGATCCCTGGAGCGCTCCCGATAATCAGCTGCATGTGTCGCCCTCCATGCAGGTGCTGTGACTATCACACAGCGCGACACACGCAGCTGATTATCGGGAGCGCTCCAGCACACTGAGTCCTGCACACACTGAGGCCCCTGATCATGTGACCCCTGACTCCTCCCCTCCTGTGACCTCATCACAGGTCCTGTGCACAGAGCAGTCATATATGTGGCAGACACTCCTGGATCTTCTGCTTTCTGGGCCGGTTCCTCCTGTGAGTCCTATTAACCCTTTCGCTCCCTGTATTCTCCTTTCTGACAGGACAATATCTGAATTTGGATAGTGTGACAGGAATATAAGCAATGTGGAAGGAAAAAAATGACAATTTTACTTTTTTCCTCACAAAAATGTGACTTTAGCCCCAAAATTGGCAGCGTAACAAATCCTTATTTCCCCACTGTAGTTTGTAGACTCCATATACAGATCCCTTAAGTGTGAAAAGAGCTGAATTCCCCACTTAAGTTATTGCATTTTGGAAATTGCCCCCACTGGGAATTTATCTCCAGGTAAAGGCACAATTGTGTCTCCATGGGGGTTGTGCTCACAGCCCAACATCGTGCGGCCTCCAAAGAAATGCCACCCCGCACCATTACTGACCACTGCCAAACCGGTCATGCTGAAGGATGTGGCAGGCAGCAGATTGCTCTCCACGGCGTCTCCAGACTCTGTCACGTCTGTCACATGTGCTCAGTGTGAACCTGCTTCCATCTGTGAAGAGCACAGGGCACCAGTGGTGAATTTGCCAATCCTGGTGTTCTATGGCAAATGCCAAGCGTCCTGTACGGTGTTGGACTGTGAGCACAACCCCCATCTGTGGACGTCGGGACCTCAGACCATCCTCATGGAGTCAGTTTCTAACCATTTGTGCAGACACATGAATATTTGTGGCCTGCTGAAGATCATTTTGCAGGTCTCTGGCAGTGCTCCTCCTGTTCCTCCTTGCACAAAGGTGGAGGTAGCGGTCCTGCTGCTGGGTTGTTGCCCTCATACGACCCCCTCCACATCTCCTGTTGTACAGGCCTGTCTCCTGGTAGCACCTCCAGCCTCTGGACACTACGCTGACAGACACAGTAAACCTTCTTGCCACAGCTCACATTGATGTGCCATCCTGGATGAGCTGCACTACCTGAGCCACTTGTGTGGGTTGTAGAGTGCGTCTCATGTTACCACAAGTGTGAAAGCACAACCAACATTCAAAAGTGACCAAAACATCAGCCAGAAAGCATTGGTACTGAGATGTGGTCTGTGGTCCCCACCTGCAGAACCACTCCTTTATTGAGGGTGTCTTGATAATTGCCAATAATTTCCATCTGTTGTCTATTCCATTTGCACAACAGCATGTGAAATTGATTGTCAATCAGTGTTGCTTCCTAAGTGGACAGTTTGATTTCACAGAAGTTTGATTTACTTGGAGTTATATTCTGTTGTTTAAGTGTTTCCTTTATTTTTTTGAACAGTGTATATAGATAGAGAGATTTTTTTTTCTTTACGTTGGAGGGTCCAATTCCAGCTATTGCTGTGGGATCTGTGATTTCTATCTACTCCACTGTGTACAGGATAATAGAGTATAATAAAGTAGTTATGGACGTGACGTAACTAACATTGTGCAGTGACTCTGCTTTCCATATAGTGATGGATATTTCCTGTTGGCGAAACTGTGATATTTTTCCACTTTAAACCTTTTTTAAACCCCTCTGATCAGTGCGATCACACAACATACAAGCCTCTGATGGCTCCGGTGATGCCCTGTACTACTGTAGTGCCGTGTATCATCACTGCCTGTCAGTGTAATACTAACGGCCCCATACACATGAGATCAGAGTTGGCTGAACGGTCATTTGGCAGACGGCGATCTCTCCCGACTCCCCCATACACACAAATATTCCAGCTTTCCTGTGGTCTGTATGAGAGAGTCGCCTCCAGACTCCTCTAGAGGAGGATTATCTACAGGAAGAACAAACGGATTATCCTCTGAAATTCAGGATGCCAGATCCTTCTCTGCCCTGACATCATCTGTCGGGAGGCCCCCAAATACATTATATGGTCGGCCAAACCCCCCGAAATCAGTGCTTTCATGGAGCTTTAGTCTAATGTGTATGGGGGCGTTATAAGGTAACTTATTGGACGCTGCCTCTGGCCCGGCCTAATAGACCTTCATACATTGCAGCCCAGACCCCATTATTAGGCATGTAAGTATCGGAGTAACTAGGCCGCCCCATACTATCGAGTACTTGGGGGCGGGGGGCATTCAGCCAAACTCTGTCACAGCTTCTTAGATGCCATGTTTGCTTTTCAGGGTTTTTGTTGCAGCCTCATCTGTGCCGTCCCTGCGGTGTACATCTATGTTCTGGGGCACAAAATATTCATTTCTTTTTAATAAATGTTTAACATGTCAACAATTATAATATGTGTCTTCTGCTTTTTGCTTATTTTTTTCTTCTTACAAGAATTGTTGGAGACAATTTTTCTTTAGAAACATTTTAACCCCTTCACCCCCAAGGGTGGTTTGCACGTTCATGACCAGACCAATTTTTACTATTCTGACCACTGTCCCTTTATGAGGTAATAACTCTGAAACGCTTCCATGGATCCCAGTGATTCTGACATTTTCTCGTGACATATTGTACTTCATGTTTGTGGTAAAATTTCATTCATATAACTTGCGTTTTTTTATGAAAAAAACGGACATTTGGCGAAAATTTTGAAAATTTCGCAATTTTCCAACTTTGAATTTTTATGCTTTTAAATCACAGAGCCGTAGCACGCAAAAAACTTAATATGTAACATTTCCCACATGTTTACTTTACATCAGCACAATTTGGGAATCAAATTTTTTTTTTGTTAGGAAGTTATAAGGGTTAAAAGTTGACCAGCGATTTCTCATTTTTGCAACACCATTTACTTTTAGGGATCACATCACATTTGAAGCCACTTTGAGGGGTCTATATGATAGAAAATACCCAAAAGTGACACCATTCTAAAAACTGCACCCCTCAAGGTGCTCAAAATGACATTCAAGATGTTTATTAACCCTTCAGGTGCTTCACAGTAATTTATTGAATATTTAAAAAAAATGAACATTTAAGTTTTTTTCACAAAAAAACTACTTCAGGTCCAATTTTTTTTATTTTACCAAGGGTAACAGGAGAAATTGGACTGCAAAAGTTATTGTGCAATTTGTCCTGAGTACGCTGATACCTGATATGTGGGGAGGAACCACTGTTTCGGCGCATGGCAGAGCTCAGAAGGGAAGGACCGCCGTTTGACTTTTTCAATGCAAAATTGGCTGGAATTCAGATCGGACGCCATGTCACGTTTGGAGAGCCTCTGATGTACCTAAACAGTGGAAACCCCCCACAAGTGACCCCATTTTGGAAACTAGACCCCCCAAGGAACTTATCTAGATATATGGTGAGCACTTTGAACCCACAAGGGCTTCACAGAAGTTTATAAAGTACAGCCGTACAATTAAAAAAATCATATTTTTTCCACAAAAATGATCTTTTTACCCCAATTGTTATTTTCCCAAGAGCAACAGGACCCCAATAGTTATTGTGCAATTCGTCTTGAGTACGATACGTGGGGGTAAACCACTATTTGGGCGCATGGCAGAGCTCGGAAGGGAAGCAGCGCCATTTGACGTTTTTGGCTGGAATTGAGATCGGACGCCATGTTGCGTTTGGAGAGCCCCTGATGTGCCAAAACAGTGGAAACACCCCAATTCTAACTCCAACCCTAACCCCAACCCACCCCTAGCCCTAACCCTAGCCCTAATGGGAAAATGGAAATATTTTTATTTTTTATTTTATTATTTTTCCCTAACTAAGGGGGTGATAACGGTGGGTTTGATTTACTATTTATGGCGGTTTTTATGTTTGGCAGCTGTCACACGCTAAAAGACGCTTTTTATTGTAAAAATAGTTTTTGCATCACCACATATTGAGAGCTATAATTTTTCCATATTTTGACCCACAGAGTCATGTGAGGTCTTATTTTTTGCGGGACGAGTTGACGTTTTTATTGGTACCATTTTCGGGCATGTGACTTTTTTGATCGCTTTTTATTCCGATTTTTGGGACGCAGAATGAATAAAAACCAGCGTTTCATGAATTTCTTTTGGGGGGTGCGTTTACACCGTTCCGCGTGCGGTAAAATTGATAAAGCTGTTTTATTCCTCGGGTCAGTACGGTTACAGCGATACCTCATTTATGTCTTTTTTTATGTTTTGGCGCTTTTATGCACTGAAAACAATTTTATATAAAAAATAATTATTCTGCGAGCTATAACTTTTTTATTTTTTCGCTGATGATGCTGTATTGCGGCTCGTTTTTTGCGGGACAAGATGACGTTTTCAGCGGTACCATGGTTATTTATATCCGTCTTTTTGATCGCGCGTTATTTCACTTTTTGTTCGGCAGTATGATGATAAAGCATTATTTTTTGCTTCATTTTTTATTTTTTAAGAGGTTCAATAAAGGGGTTAATTAGTGGGACAGTTTTATAGGGCGGATCGTTATGGATGCAGCGATACCAAATATGTGTACTTTTATTTATTTTTCTTTCAAAAAATGAATTTATTAGGGAATATATATATATTTTAAATTTATTTAGCGATTTTTTTATAAATTATTTTTACACTTTTTTTTTTAACTTTATTACATTGTCCCAGGGGGGACATAACTGTCATGTGACAGATCGCTGTGAGAGATCAGCGATCTGTCACAGGCAGTGCTGCAGGCTTCCTCATGCTGTCGCTTTGCAGCCATGAGGAAGCCGCCTCCCTGCAGGCCCCCGAAGGCCCCCGCCTCCATTTTGGATTTGGGGACCTGCAGGGAAGGAGACCCCCGCAGTGCTGCACATCGCGCTGCTGTGGGGGTCTCAGGGAAGCACGGAGGGAGCCTCCTCCTTGCCGATGCTTCCCTAAACCCCCGGTACACTGCGATCGTGTTTGATCGCAGTGTGCCAGGAGTTAACGTGTCGGGGGCGGTCCGTGACCGCCCCTGACACATAGTGTCGGGTGTAAGCTGTGATAATCAGCTGACACCCGGCCACGATCAGCTGCATTCCCCCCGTGAGCGCAGCTGATCGCGCTAGACGTACTATTCCGTCCTTGGGACTTAGGTCCCAGGTCACATGGACAGAATAGTAAGTCTAATGTAGGAAAGGTGTTAATATCGGCTTTTTCTGGAGTTTTTCTTGTAATATAGGAAAGACTAAGGCAGAAATAAACCCCATAAATCACTGTACATGGAGACTTTGGGATCAGATCATTTCTGTCCGCGTTGATTGTGGAAACTAAAAATCTTTTCTAAAAGCCTCGAACTTCTGTGTGTGACTCAGAGCTGAGATCTAACGTGAGAGAAGATTCCAGTGCGGGGAAGACGGGAAACCTTCATATAGACGGCCGGTGGGGATGGAGGCAGTGACCGACTCTGGCCACATCTGTCTCTAGAGCCGCAGTAGAAGATGAAGATGTCGTCCTCATCATGAAGGAGTTATTTCTCATGTCGTGTGTAATGAATATCTCCTGCAGTATTGCTAATGCCGATTCCAGTGTCGGTAATGAGACGAGAATTAGCATTATGGAAGATGAGTCTATGAGGAACGTGTTCAGCTGCCGACTCCGAGGAGGAAACTGCTTGTTGTCTGTGGCCTAAATATATAGGTTTTATTAGTAGATGTCAGGGAAGAAAACTAAACCCTGTAAGATAATAAATCTCCTCATATGTTTCCCTTATTATCTCCAGTAATTGTATTATTACACAGGATTCTTATGATGTTACATCGGATCATCTTCTTCTCATTCAGGTCTCTACAATATCGGATCCTCTCAGTGAAGATCTTCTACAGAAGAGAATTTTCCTGATTTACCCATCAAGGATGGATATGGACAGAGACAAGATGGCGGAGAGGATGTTACACCTCACCCTAGAGATCCTCTTCCGTCTCACTGGAGAGGTGAGAGATTCTGATGACGTCACATTACATCATTCTTATCTATGGGAATAACAGATGGACAGAACTGGAGAGGTGAGGACTCTGGAAATGTCTGTAGTGAGATTTTTTAATGTGTCTCTCCATAACCAGGATTACACAGTGGTGAAGAAGACCTCTAGTGATCGCTGTCAGGACCCTGTGTCTGAGGGATGGAGAAGACCCGTGAGCCCAATCACGGGGCCTCCACCTCACCCCCTGATCCATGAGGACATCAATGACCAGAAGATCCTAGAACTCATCTACAAGATGATTGAGCTGCTGACTGGAGAGGTGACACTGCTGGGAATGCTGGGACATTATACAGTAACACTATGAAGGGATCGGGGGATGACGGTATCATTGTATGTGTCAGGTTCCTATAAGGTGTCAGGATGTCGCTGTCTATTTCTCCATGGAGGAGTGGGAGTATTTAGAAGGACACAGAGATCTGTACAAGAACGTCATAATGGAGGTTCCCCAGCCCCTCACATCTCCAGGTAATAGACAGGACTAAATATACACGGCCTATAATTATCTGTATGTAGAGAATGAATTCAGTCCCTGTATGTGTTTCCTCCAGATCTATCCAGTAAGAGGACAACACCAGAGAGATGTCCCCGTCCTCTTCTTCCACAGGACTGTAACCAAGAAGATCCCAGTGCTCCTCAGGATCATCAGGTAGATGGAGAGAAGGTGTCAGGAGATCTCCCCTATGATGTGTAGACGGCTGTGAAGGTCTTGTGCTCAGTCTTGTTTTATCCACCAGTATTATATGTTTTATACTTGTGTAATGAGAACGGTGGAGATGGTAGGATTAGAGCTGATCATAGATGGGACTTCTCCATCTGTCGGTGACTTTTACAATATTTGTTTCAGGGTGAAGATCTGACCCATATTAATACTACAGAGACATATGTGAGGGGTGATGAGTGGTGTAAAGAGGAGATTCCCACATATGACTACCCGGGTGAGTAGTAACCACTGAATGCAGAGAAGTCACAGATTCCTCTCAGTCACCGGCTGTGGCTGCTTTATCGGTGGTGTAGTCCGGCCGTATTACCATGATCACCATTTTGCCTCTAGACCACAACATTCTCCTCCACCCAAAACTGTTCAAATGACTTTGGGCATTGAAAGCCCTTTTCTATAGAACTTCCCACCTGGTAGATCCACCTACCCCGTAGTATTACAAGACACTGACCGTTACCTGCCCAGATCTGTAACTATAAAGCCAAATGACAGCGTACGTAGAATGTGCTGACAAGATAGAAAATCACTTGAAGAATAATATTATGCTGGGCCTGTAAGAGAAAGCGGAGGGTAATGATGATGTTGGCTTCCTAGATCCCTGAGATCTTATCGGATGAATCCTCTCTCCCTTCTGTGCTGCTGAATGTCTCATGGTCCCTACAAGACCAGGTCCAGTCTTTCTGGCCAAACTTCCCTTTTATGAGTGACAACAGTAAATGTGCAGTGAGGCCAAGTGTGGATTTCTGTCCAATAACAGCAGAGTTTCCCTTTATCCTGACTTTTCAATTTGTATTAAAGCCAACTAACTTCAAGGAGGATTGTGATAAACTACAGGACAAACATTCCACCTGTGCCATGATAGATCTCTAAGCTGTGCGTGGCTGATGGCTGTAATATACATTTATTCCCGCCTGCAGGAGATGTGTTGGCTCCAGTCCTGGTGTCATGGAGTCACTCCTCGTCATAAATTACATTGTTTTTGATCCTAAGGAATTCAGATTACTGCACAATCTCTCCTGAAATGGGGGCGCTAATACTTTCTCTACTCTTCTGGTCAGGACTCACAGTGGCTCCAATGGTCCACCATAAATGAGGGCAGCTCTGTTTTAGTGTTGGAGTTCTCCATATTTACGTTGTTGTTGGTGATGTTACATAGAGTAATAAATTATGTCTTTTTTACCTGTTCATTCTGTATGATGGTAGAGGTATAGTATTGGGGCGCACACAGTCTAATAGGGGAGGTGCTGGTGTAACGGACTGAGAAGTCCCAAATAAAAGAGAGTCAAGGGTTCACCGCTCATATAATTTATAATGCAGAATTTCATTTATTACAGTCCAAAAAAAGCTGCTCTTACAAATGAGCGGGTCTTACCTTTTATGTTACTTATTCTTTTGTTCGTACTTACAGTTTTGTCTGTTTCGTTGTATTTACATTTTATTCTTTTCTGTTAGTGATTCAGTGAGTAAGACCCGGGAGGGGCGAAATGTCTGATGTAGCTGTTGTCGCTTTTTACAACCTTGGTTGCTATGTTTATGACTACTGCTCATTTGTAAGACCAGTATTTTGGACTGTAATAAATGAAATTCTGCATTATACATCTTATGAGTGTGCACTGAACCCTTGACTCTCTATTCTGTATGATATTTTGTGGCGGGATCGGCCGGCCTCACTTATGTGAGCCTGTAACTCCCTGATAGTCTTGAAAAGAATCTCTCCATTGCCTCTTCCAAATGCCTAATGTCTAAATTTAAGGTGAACCTGTCAGCAGGATTGTGCTCAGTAACCTCCAGACACTGTCAGGTCAGCGCCGTTATACTGATTACATTGATACCTGGTGATGAAATCCGTCTTGTGGTTGTTGTTTAATCTGTATTTGTAGTTTTCAGTTAATGACATTCTCGTGCTCTGGGGTGGGGCTGTGGGAGGCCTGTGGGTGGGGCTTTATGTGGTGCTTTGATTACATATTCAACTGTATTGGCTTATGACAGGTCGCTGACCCCTCACTGACCTGGCCCCCATTATTACATAATGCATATAATAGCATTGATATTATTGTTGATAATGCCTATAATTTTGTGGCTATTGTGAGGCTTAGAAAAAATAATTTACATCCAGCAAAATGACACCTGCGGCGCCTGTCCAGTAGCACCTATCTCTTACTTATTATAGGTGCTTCTGTGCAGGCGCCGCCACCACTGGTGACGTTTTGCTGGCTGTAATTTTTTTTCTAACCCTCACAATAGTCATCTATAGATTATCAAAAATAAGGGAGCGAGAGCGAAACGTGCGTCGGGGCCTTGGCGTGGCGCACAGGCATCTTTGAACATGGGTAAGAGGGTTTGGTTCAATCTCATGTGAGCATTGGCTTTCATATTTTGTTACTGTTTTTTTTCTCTCCGCAATACATGTGTCTATGGTAATATAATACGGAACGATACTCTCACTTTGGCAATATGTGGTGTGCATACGTATTCCTATATTTGCCAGTGTTTATTTGCTGAATGTACATTTGCGGTTTGATTGTCTTTCTAAACGCCTCTTTTCATGTTCATGTGTGATTAAGGCATCTTTCACACATCCGGTTTTACATAACATTTGCCGGATCCGGCGCTCCGGCACGACGCCGGATTGCGCCTGACGGCGAAAAACTGATGTGTGAAAGTAGCCTAAGGGAGCTTCGCACATGTAATAGTCCTCTTAGGTTACTATCACATCGTGTTGCTCTCTGTCTTAATTACCTCATGCCTGTGTGGCCGCACCATGGTTGTGTTGCTGTCCGCCTGATTTTATTAGCTTTTGTACATAAGGTGTGGAGCATTTTATATGTATATTTATATGCCCTGTTTTGGTGGATTTAAATAAAGGCTTTGTCATACTTTTTTTGATAAGCAGGGATAAGATGGAAGTTGTGACTTTACTTATACACACACCTTCTTTTGACTCTGTTCTAGGGATCTAAGCTCCCAAAGGTTCTTTATTGCTTTTCATGATTCATGGACAGTATCTCTAATCAAGAAATATGATTGTTATATCTACCTTTGATTCTAGCTATGTTTTCATCACTATTATATGCATTACATAAAAATGGGGAGCAGGTCAGTGAGGGATCAGCGACCTGTCATAGGCCAATACAGAGGAATATGTAATCAGAGCACCACATAAAGCCCCGCCCACAGCCCCGCCCCAGAGCACGAGAATCTCATTACTGAAAACTACAAATACAGATTAAATAACAACCACAAGACGGATTTCATCACCAGGTATCATTGTAATCAGTATAACGGCGCTGACCTGACAGTGTCTGTAGGTTACTGAGCACAATCCTGCTGACAGGTTCCCTTTAACCCCTTCCTGACATCCGACGTACTATCCCGTCCACGGTACCCGGGCCAGTATGACCGTGGACGGGATAGTACGTCTACCGCGATCAGCGGCGCCCACGTGGTGAGCGCCGCTGATCACGGCCGGGTGTCAACTGATTATCACAGCTGACACCCGGCACAATGTGTCAGGGGCGGTCACGGACCGCCCCCGACACGTTAACCCCTTGCACACCGCGATCAAACACGATCGCGGTGTACCGGGGGTTAAAGGGAAGCATCGGCAGGGAGGGGGCTCCCTCCGTGCTTCCCTGAGCCCCCCACGGCAGCGCAATGTGCAGCGCTGCTGCGAGGGGCTCCTTTCCTCCAGGCCCCCGAATCCAAGATGGCGACGTGGGCCTTCGGGGGCCTGAGGAAGCTGGCTTCCTCAGTGCCTGCAAAGCGCAGGCATGAGGAAGTCTTCTTCAATGCCTGTGACAGATTGCTGATCTGTCACAGTGATCTGTGATGTGACAGATCAGCGATCTGTCACAGGACAGTGATGTCCCACCTGGGACTATTTAATAAAGTAAAAAAAAAAATAAAAAAAAGTGTAAAAATAATTTTAAAAAAATCGCCAAATAGAAAAAAAAAAAAAAATATTCCCCCAATAAATCCATTTTTTGGAAATAATAAAAAAAAAACAATAAAAGTACACATATTAGGTATCGCCGCGTCCGTAACGACCCGCCCTATAAAACTGTCCCATTAGTTAACCCCTTTAGCGAACCCCTTAAAAAATATAAATAAAAAACGAAGCAAAAAATAATGATTTATTATCATACCGCCAAACAAAAAGTGTAATAACGCGCGATCAAAAAGACGCATATAAATATCCATGGTACCGCTGAAAACGTCATCTTGTCCCGCAAAAAACGAGCTGCCACACAGCATCATCAGCGAAAAAATAAAAAAGTTATAGCTCGCTGAATAAAGCGATGCAAAAATAATTATTTTTTATATAAAATAGTTTTCATTGCATAAAACCGACAAAAACATAAAAAAACGACCTAAATGAGGTATCGCTGTAACCGTACTGACCCGAAGAATAAAACCGCTTTATCAATTTTACCGCACGCGGAACCGTGTAAACGCACCCCCCCCAAAAGAAATTCATGAAACGCTGGTTTTTGTTCATTCTGCGTCCCAAAAATCGGAATAAAAAGCGATCAAAAAATTCCACGTGACCGAAAATGGTACCAATAAAAACGTCAACTCGTCCCGCAAAAAATAAGACCTCACATGACTCTGTGGGTCAAAATGCGGAAAAATTAGAGCTCTCAGTATGTGGTGATGCAAAAACTATTTTTACAATAAAAAGCGTCTTTTAGCGTGCGACAGCCGCCATACATAAAAACCGCCATAAATAGTAAATCAAACCCCCCGTTATCACCCCCTTAGTTAGGGAAAAATAATAAAATAAAAAAATGTATTTATTTCCATTTTTCCATTAGGGTTAGGGTTAGGGCTAGGGGTGTGTTGGGGTAGGGTTAGGGCTAGGGCTAGGGTTAGGGTTAGGGTTAGGGCTAGGGTTAGGGCTAGGGTTAGGGCTAGGGTTAGGGTTAGGGGCGTGTTGGGGTTCGGGTTGGAGTTAGAATTGGGGGTTTCCACTGTTTGGGCACATCAGGGGCTCTCCAAATGCAACATGGCGTCTGATCTCAATTCCAGCCAATTCTGAGTTGAAAAAGTCAAATGGTGCTCCTTCCCTTCCAAGCTCTGCTATGCGCCCAAACAGTGTTTTACCCCCACATGTAGGGTATCAGCCTACTCAGGACAAATTGCAAAACAATTTTTGGGGTCCAATTTCTCCTGTTACCCTTAGGAAAATAAAAAATTGGGGGCAAAAATATCATTTTTGTGGAAAAAAATGATTTTTTTATTTTCACGTCCGAGTGTTATAAACTTCTGTGAAGCACTTGGGGGTTCAAAGTGCTCACCACACATCTAGATAAGTTCCGTGGGGGGTCTAGTGTCCAAAATGGGGTCACTTGTGGGGAGTTTCAATAGTTTAGGTACATCAGGGGCTCTCCAAACGCACATGACACCCGCAGACCATTCCATCAAAGTCTGCATTCCAAAACGTCACTGCTTCCCTTCCGAGCCCCGACGTGTGTCCATACAGTAGTTTTCTCCCACATATGGGGTATCAGCGTACTTAGGACAAATTGGACAACAACTTTTGGGGGTCCAATTTCTCCTGTTACCCTTGGGAAAATGAAAAAATTGGGGACTAATTGATCATGTTTGTGGAAAAAAATACGATTTTTTTATTTTCATGCCCGGGCAATATAAACTTCTGTGAAGCCCTTGGGGGTTCAAAGCGCTCACCACACATCTAGATAAGTTCCTTAGGGGGTCTCGTTTCCAAAATGGGGTCACTTGTGGGGGTTTCCACTGTTTAGGTACATTAGGGGCTCTCCAAAGGCAACATGACACCCACAGACCATTCCATCAAAGTCTGCATTCCAAAACGTCACTACTTCCCTTCCGAGCCCCGACGTGTGCCCATACAGTAGTTTTCTCCCACATATGGGGTATCAGCATACTCAGGACAAATTGGACAACAACTTTTGGGGTCCAATTTCTCCTGGTACCCTTGGGAAAATAAAAAAATGGTGACTAAAAGATCATGTTTGTGGAAAAAATACGAATTTTTTATTTTCACGCCCGGGCGTTGTAAACTTCTGTGAAGCACTGGGGGGCTCAAAGTGCTCACCACACATCTAGATAAGTTCCTTAGGGGGTCTAGTTTCCAAAATGGTGTCATTTGTGGGGGGGTTCCACTGTTTTGGTACATCAGGAGTTTTCCAAACGCTACATGGTGTCCGATCTCAATTCCAGCCAAAAACGTCAAATGGCGCTGCTTCCCTTCCAAGCTCTGCCATGCGCCCAAATAGTGGTTTACCCCCACATGTGGGTGTATCAGCGTACTCAGGACAAATTGCACAATAACTTTTAGGGTCCTGTTACCCTTGGAAAAATAAGAATTGAGGGTGAAAAGATCATTTTTGTGGAAAAAATATGATTTTTTAATTGTATGGCTTTATGTTATAAACTTCTGTGAAGCCCATGGGGGTTCAAAGTTCTCACCACACATCTAGATAAGTTCCTTAGGGGGTCTAGTTTCCAAAATGGTGTCATTTGTGGGGGATTTCCACTGTTTTGGTACATCAGGGGTTTTCCAAACGCGACATGGTGTCCGATCTCAATTCCAGCCAAAAACGTCAAATGGCGCTGCTTCCCTTCCGAGCTCTGCCATCCGCCCAAATAGTGGTTTACCCCCACATGTGGGGTATCAGCGTACTCAGGACAAATTGCACAATAACTTTTAGGGTCCTGTTACCCTTGGGAAAATAAAAATTGGGATGAAAAGATCATTTTTGTGGAAAAAATATGATTTTTTAATTGTACCGCTGTACGTTATAAACTTCTGTAAAGCCCTTGTGGGTTCAAAGTTCTCACCACATATCTAGATAAGTTCCTTGGGGGGTCTAGTTTCCAAAATGGGGTCACTTGTAGGGGGTTTCCACTGTTTAGGTACATTAGGGGCTCTCCAAAGGCAACATGACACCCACAGACCATTCCATCAAAGTCTGCATTCCAAAACGTCACTACTTCCCTTCCGAGCCCCGACGTGTGCCCATACAGTAGTTTTCTCCCACATATGGGGTATCAGCATACTCAGGACAAATTGGACAACAACTTTTGGGGTCCAATTTCTCCTGGTACCCTTGGGAAAATAAAAAAATGGTGACTAAAAGATCATGTTTGTGGAAAAAATACGAATTTTTTATTTTCACGCCCGGGCGTTGTAAACTTCTGTGAAGCACTGGGGGGCTCAAAGTGCTCACCACACATCTAGATAAGTTCCTTAGGGGGTCTAGTTTCCAAAATGGTGTCATTTGTGGGGGGGTTCCACTGTTTTGGTACATCAGGAGTTTTCCAAACGCTACATGGTGTCCGATCTCAATTCCAGCCAAAAACGTCAAATGGCGCTGCTTCCCTTCCAAGCTCTGCCATGCGCCCAAATAGTGGTTTACCCCCACATGTGGGTGTATCAGCGTACTCAGGACAAATTGCACAATAACTTTTAGGGTCCTGTTACCCTTGGAAAAATAAGAATTGAGGGTGAAAAGATCATTTTTGTGGAAAAAATATGATTTTTTAATTGTATGGCTTTATGTTATAAACTTCTGTGAAGCCCATGGGGGTTCAAAGTTCTCACCACACATCTAGATAAGTTCCTTAGGGGGTCTAGTTTCCAAAATGGTGTCATTTGTGGGGGATTTCCACTGTTTTGGTACATCAGGGGTTTTCCAAACGCGACATGGTGTCCGATCTCAATTCCAGCCAAAAACGTCAAATGGCGCTGCTTCCCTTCCAAGCTCTGCCATGCGCCCAAATAGTGGTTTACCCCCACATGTGGGTGTATCAGCGTACTCAGGACAAATTGCACAATAACTTTTAGGGTCCTGTTACCCTTGGGAAAATAAAAATTGGGATGAAAAGATCATTTTTGTGGAAAAAATATGATTTTTTAATTGTACCGCTGTACGTTATAAACTTCTGTAAAGCCCTTGTGGGTTCAAAGTTCTCACCACATATCTAGATAAGTTCCTTGGGGGGTCTAGTTTCCAAAATGGGGTCACTTGTAGGGGGTTTCCACTGTTTAGGTACATCAGGGACTCTCCAAACGTGACATGGCGTCCAATCTGAATTCCAGCCAATTTTGCATTGAAAAAGTCAAACGGCGCTCCTTCCATTCTGAGCTCTGCCATGCGCCGAAACAGTCGTTACCCCCCACATATCAGGTATCTGCGTACTCAGGACAAATTGCACAATATCTTTTGCAGTTCAATTTCTCCTGTTACCCTTGGTAAAATAAAAAAAATTGAACCTGAAGTATTTTTTTTATGAAAAAAAGTTAGATGTTCATTTTTTTTTAAATATTCAAAAAAATTCCTGTGACGCACCTAAAGGGTTAATAAACTTCTTGAATGTGGTTTTGAGCACCTTAAGGGGTGCAGTTTTTAGAATGGTGTCACTTTTGGGTATTTTCTATCATATAGACCCCTCAAAGTGGCTTCAAATGTGATGTGGTCCTAAAAATAAAATGGTGTTGTAAAAATGAGAAATCGCTGGTCAACTTTTAACCCTTATAACTTCCTAACAAAAAAAAATTTTGGTTCCAAAATTGTGCTGATGTAAAGTAAACATGTGGGAAATGTTAGTTATCAAGTTTTTTGTGTGCCGTATCTCTGTGATTTAAGGGCAAAAAAATTCAAAGTTGGAAAATTGCGAAATTTTCAAAATTTTCGCCAAATTTCCGTTTTTCTCACAAATAAACGTAAGTTATTTGAATGAAATTTTACCACTAACATGAAGTACAATATGTCACGAGAAAACAATGTCAGAATCACCGGGATCCATGGAAGCGTTCCAGAGTTATGACCTCATAAAGGTACAGTGGTCAGAATTGTAAAAATTGGCCCGGTCATGAACGTGCAAACCACCCTTGGGGGTGAAGGGGTTAAGACATCTCAGCTCTGCACTATTATACACAGCTCTCTATAAATGTGTAATATTTCTTCATGAAACTCATCTGACAGAAAATATTGGTCCTTACGATAGTTTAGATTGTGACGTCACCGAGACCCATACGCTATTTATACTCTGATTTAACCTCTTCCCGCAGCCAGTTTTGTGTTCTTAATCAGGCCCCATTATTAATATCTGACGTGTGTCACTTTATGTGGTGGTAAGTTTGGAATTCTTCACAAAGGATAATAGAAAACAAATGGATCTTACAAATTATTTTCCAGCTTCGCACTATACCCTACATACGGTTGTACACTACTGTCTGGGCACATGGCAGTGTTCAGAAGGGAAGGAGCGCCATTTAGCTATTTGAATGCAGATCTAGCTGGAATAGTTTGCAGACACAATGTATTGGGAGCACTGTTCATGGTCACCTGGCAGCTCAAAAGATGTCCACCATGAACATGCTTGGCTCTATCTTCTCTGCTTTCCATATCCCAAGGATTGCCTTGCTCATCGCCCTATAACACCATTACATGGATCTGGACTTACACTGGGACCTCTAGGCTTGGACCATGGTGTTACCTGCTATTCTGTGGTGTTAGATGGTAAGAAGAATAGTCAGGTAGCTGGGTCAGAACCAGAAGGACAGAATACAGAATCAGAAGGCACAAGAGTAGTCAGTAAACGGGCCACGGTCACAGCAGGAAACAAATACACAAGCCGCAAGCTGAGCACAGAGGACTGAACCAGAGGAGAACAGCGCTGTATCTGGCAGATTCCGGCCATGTGCTTTGCGCTTTAGTAGGGTGTGGTACTTTCCAATTGGCTGAAGTAGGGAGCAGATTACTCCAGCTGGACAGCAGGAACAGATCCCAGATGAGATTGGACACACCATGTGCAGAAGCCCAAATATAACTAAATGACAGAAAACCAGAATAGTCGAAATCCCCATAAAGTGATTCCAGTTTATAAATTAATTCACTGAGGGTTATAATCCTTAGGAGGAGTGAATATTTTGACTCCACAGCCACTTTCTGGAAATTAACATGTAGTGGATGTTGGAGAGTGAAAATTACACATTTGTCATTTTTTTACCCAGCACATAGTGCCCAGATTGTGCTCCAGGAGACACACACCAAATATTAAGCGGATTCTTCTCACTATAATATTGCTAAATACAGGGATCCTAAATGTTGTTTGCGCACACTGCAAGACTCCGAAGTGAGAGCGGATTTTGCTGGATTGGTTTATAGAAACCTTGTTGGTTTTCAGCAGCCTTTGAGCCACTAATAGTGTGGGAACCTCTGTTTTTCCATTGACAAATGATGGACCTGAGTGGGGACTTGTTTTTTTGTGAGATGAGAATTGGTATTATTTTCGCCTACATAACATTGATTGGTTTCTTTTTATTCGATATTTGGGAGGCAGAATGAACAAACAGTTGAACACCGCACACTACTGGCTCATCCAACAAGGTTTTCTTTTAGACTGTGAACTGTCATTGTCTTGGCACTCCCCACTTTACCCCAAAATTTGGGGGAACAAAATTGCATCTTAGGCTGGTTTCACATTTGCGTTTTTTAGCGCTGGAAAAAAACGCTAACCTGCGCATGCGTTTTTTCCCCTATATTTAACATGGGTGCGCATACCTGCGCGCTTGTAAGCGCATGTATGCGATTTTCATGCGCTGCGTTTTTTTGGGGTGTGCGATTGGATTTTCCAGGCGCATCATGTTGCATTTTTTGGCCCTGCAAAAAAGCGCATGCGCACATATGCGCACGTTTTGCGCTAAAAATGGCCATTATAGCCTATGGATGCGCATATGTGCGCACTGGCATGCTCATGTAAGCGTTTTTTTGCATATGCGTTTTTTTTTAACCATGGAATTTAGGGGTTTGGGTTAGAGTTAGGGTTAGTTAAGGGGGTTTAGGGTTAGGGTTAGGGTCAGGGTCAGGGTTAGGGTTGGGTTTTGGGTCAGGGTTAGGGTTAAGTATGGTTTGGTTAAGGGTTAGGGTCAGGGTTAGGGTCAGGATTAGGGTTAAGTATGGTTTTGTTAAGGGTTAGGGTCAGGGTTAGGGTTAGGGTTAGGGTTAGGGTCAGGGTTAGGGTTAGGGTTAGGGTCAGGGTTAGGGTTAGGGTCAGGGTTAGGGTTAAGTATGGTTTTGTTAAGGATTAGGGTCAGGGTTAGGGTCAGGATTAGGGTTAAGTATGGTTTGGTTAAGGGTTAGGGTTAGGGTCAGGGTTAGGGTTAGGGTCAGGGTTAGGGTTAGGGTTAGTTAGGGTTTAGGGTTTGGGTTAGGGTTAAGTATGATTTGGTTAAGGGTTAGGGTCAGGGTTAGGGTCAGGGTTAGGGTTAGGGTCAGGGTTAGGGTTAGTAAAGTCATGGTTTGGGTAGTGTGAGGGGCCACCTAAAAATGTTGGAAAAAAACGCAAACGCGGTAAAAACGCACTAAAAACGCATACAAACGCTTAAAAACGCTGCGTTTTTTTCATGCATGCTCATAAAAATGCTTGAAAAAATCGCAGCAGTTGTATGCTTTTGTATGCGTTTTTTCAATGCGTTTTTTTGCGGGAAAAACGCGCTGCAAAAAAAAGCAAGTGTGAAACTAGCCTTATAAAGCGAAAAATACGGTATATGTTTTTTCTATTAGTCATCTATTGACTAACCTTCAGGGGCAAATTATGGGTATAGTTTTAGATTTGGAATTAATAAAGTTTAGTTTTATCCTTTTGTCAGCAAACATGAGGAATGACAAGAGACAACGCATTTAAGAAGATTCAATTTTGGTTAAAACTATTTCAACACTACGAACATAAAAAAAGTTTCTCTCGTATGTGACATCTCTGATGTTTATTAACACTTGATTTCCAAGTATAATATTTCCCACATTAAGAAAATGAAAAAGGCTTCTCCTCTGTGTGACTGCTCTGATGGCGATCAAGAAGCACTTTCTGGTTAAAATATTTCCCACAGTCTGAACAGGAAAAAGGCTTCTTCCCCGTGTGAGTTCTAAGGTGATTAGCCAAATTTGATTTCCGGTTAAAACATTTCCTACATTCTGAACATGAAAAAGATTTCTCCCCTGTGTGAATTCTCTGGTGATTAACCAATTGTGATTTCCGGATAAAACATTTCTTACATTCTGAACATGAAAAAGGTTTCTCCCCTCTGTGAGTTCTTTGGTGCCTAACCAATTCTGATTTGTTGACAAAACATTTCCCACATTCTGAACAGGAAAAAGGCTTCTCCCCTGTGTGAATTCTCTGGTGCTTAACACAATCTGATTTACTGTTAAAACATTTCCCACATTCTGAACAGGAAAAAGGCTTCTCTCCTGTGTGGATTCTCTGGTGCTTAACACAATCTGATTTACTGTTAAAACATTTCCCACATTCTGAACAGGAAAAAGGCTTCTCCCCTGTGTGAGTTCTAAGGTGACTAATAAGATGCTCTTTCTTGTTAAAACATTTCCCACATTCCGAACAGGAAAAAGGCTTCTCCCCTGTGTGAGTTCTATGGTGATTAACCAAATTTGATTTCCGGTTAAAACATTCCCCACATTCTGAACATGGAAAAGGCTTTTCCCCTGTGTGAATTCTATGGTGACTAATAAGATGCTCTTTCTTGTTAAAACATTTCCCACATTCCGAACAGGAAAAAGGCTTCTCCCCTGTGTGAGTTCTATGGTGATTAACCAAATCTGATTTCCGGTTAAAACATTTCCCACATAATGAACAGGAAAAAGGCTTCTCCCCTGTGTGAGTTTTTTGGTGCCTAACCACTTCTGATCTATTGATAAAACATTTCCCACATTCTGAACAGGAAAAAGGCTTCTCCCCTGTGTGAGTTCTTTGGTGCCTAACAAAATGTGATTTCCATGTAAAACATTTCCCACATTCTGAACATGAAAATGACTTCTTTGCTTTAGGAGCAGTTTGTTTTTTACTGCCTCTTTTGTGACTTTGATTTTCCTTAGTAGTCAGTAATGAATCAGAAGATGGGACCTGTTTCATAGGATCAGATGACAGATTTTTGCTGTGAATGGATGATGGTATATCTGGAGTAATGGCATTCACTTCAGTTGTATCTTGTAGGATCTCAAGATCATCAGATTTAAAAATTGAAGATGTGAGCTGTCCTTCTGATCTCCTGGTACAGTCATCTGCTAAGATAAAAAACATTTTTTTTAATAACATATCCTTGAGTTTTATATTTTTAAACATTTCTACTTAAACTGTCCATAAAAATGACAAGCTATGTAAAAAACTTTAATTATTTACCAAGACAATAGCTGTTCACAGTCTAATAGGAAACCTTGTTGGATGAACCAGTAGTGTGTGGTGTCCAACTGTTTGTTCATTCTGCCTCCCAAATATCGAATAAAAAAGGAACCAATCAATGTTATGTAGGCGAAAATATTACCAATTCTCATCTCACAGAAAAAAAAGACCCCACTCAGGTCCATAATTTGTCAATAGAAAAACAGATAAGGCAGGTTACAGTTAGCGCTATAGTTAGGGTTAGTGTTGGGGTAAAGTTAGGGTTACTTTTAGGTTAAAGTTAGGGTTAGTGTTATGCTAAAGTTAGTTACTGTTAGGCTAAAGAATTAGGCTTTTCTCAACTGTCTCCCCAATAATTTGGTCACGTCAGTCATGTCAGAGATTTCTATTTCCGGAAAAAGAAATAAAAACAAATAAAATGGCCCGTCAGTATTATAGTGCAGAGGAGGCTTATGCACTTTTTACGTTCTGACAGTGAAAAAAGCGCAGTGTCAGATGGTGATGTGGATTTCGAGGGTTTTAGTAGCAGTGAGAGTGATAGCTCAGAAATGAGCAGTGATTCTGGTCCATCCTCACACACAAGGACCAGTACAACAAGAAGGACAAATAGCGCTTCTGGAGAAATGTCTCCAACTCAGGGAACAATGCCCAGTACTAGTGCTGTCCCTAGTGCTCGTGAATTGGTGCACACCAATGTCCAAGGGGCTTTGCCTCTTGATGTAGCATTTCCCAGATGGGAGGCTTCGGATTCGGCTACTCCATTCATCCCTAATTTTAATGCCATTCCTGGTATAAATGTGGAGGTGGAAAATTTTGGACCAATTATTTTTTTAATTTGTTTATGACAGATAGCTTGCTAGAGCATATTGTCCTACAAATTTATATGCGTCCCAATTCGTCAGCCAGAATCCACGATCCGATTATGCTAGGTCAAATTTATGGACACCAACTAATGTCCTAGAAATGAAAACATTTTTAGGACTTACATTCGCTATGGGGCTTGTTAAAGAAACGAGCATGACGTTGGTAGTGTCGAGTTGCCACCAGACAGGCGTGGGAACAAATCTCACCCTGTCACCAAACCTCCCCCCGCATCACCTACAATAATCCCCACCACAGAACACGGAGACTCGGAATTTCTTTTGGAATGTTATGGCCACAGCAGCCTTTATTATAAACACCAAAAACACAAACAGTGAATCATAAATCACTTTAACAAAAACATGAACCTGAGAAGGAGTCCTTGAAGCCCCAAGATCTTGGTGAATAACCCCAAAAATTGCTGTGGACAAAAACCCCTCATGATTGCTCCCAGCCGATACCCCACTGGCTCGGGAGCACCAACACCGATATATCTTGTCCACTAAGCTACTCGGGGATCCACCACTTCGGCCGGAAACTCCCCCACCACCTTTCACCAGATCACCCCCAAGATACCTGTTTAACGAAGGAGACCCTAGACACTGAGTCTCCAAACCCAATTTTTACCGACTTCAAGGACTCCCCCCCTCTCGAAACCGCCATGACCCAAAATAAAAATAACCAACAACACACCAAGAACACAAAGGGAGGGAGGGCGGGACTTCTTCTTGTGGGGACCAGATCCAAAGAGGAAGGGGACTCCCACACCCCTCCTCTATATACTCCCCCACTCCAGGGTAATCCCCCTGGTAGCCAACCACCCCCCCGTCATGCTGGCCCCCGCCTATGCCTCCTTGGGGGGGGCAGGGGAGGCTCAGCTCCGGCCAATTCTTGACGTTGGTAGTGTCGAGTTGCCACCAGACAGGCGTGGGAACAAATCTCACCCTGTCACCAAAATTCCCCCCCCGCATCACCTCCAATAATCCCCACCACAGAACACGGAGACTCGGAATTTCTTTTGGAATGTTATGGCCACAGCAGCCTTTATTATAAACACCAAAAACACAAACAGTGAATCATAAATCACATTAACAATAACATGAACCTGAGAAGGAGTCCTTGAAGCCCCAAGATCTTGGTGAATAACCCCAAAAATTGCTGTGGACAAAAACCCCTCATGATTGCTCCCAGCCGATACCCCACTGGCTCGGGGGCACCAACACCGATATATCTTGTCCACTAAGCTACTCGGGGATCCGCCACTTCGGCCGGAAACTCCCCCCCCACCTTTCACCAGATCACCCCCAAGATACCTGTTTAACAAAGGAGACCCTAGACACTGAGTCTCCACACCCAATTTTTACCGACTTCAAGGACTCCCCCCTCTCGAAACCGCCACAACGAAGGCCCATTGAACACCTCAATGGCCCGAGACCCCCCGAACCCGCCATGCCATGGGCCGCTCAATACCCTCCTGGAATCCGAGAGCCCAAATGTCAGAACCAACCGAATTCAAATGAACCTCATCGGCCAGTCAGAAATCACCCTCGCCTTTTTCCAAATCAAAGTGTCGCACCGCCACCCCTCCATTCCTGATAACAAAAGAAGACACAGCCCTGTTCACTTTTATCCGGGCCTTATTAACCTTAGCGAGAGACCTCATGGAACGCCATCACCTCTGAGGAACAATGTCGGACCAAACGATAGTGACCCCTCGGTACAATAACCACAAGCGCAGACAGTCCTGTTTGATGTCCCGTATCAACTCCCGAAAAGGTCGAACCGCCAAGTCACTACCCCCCAACATGCAACACCAGGATGTCTGGAGCACGGTCCAACCGAACGCACTCGTGTATCTCCGGCAAGACACGTCTCCATTTCATCCCCTTAAAACCACACCAACGCACCAAGGCCGTGTTCCTGGAAAAACCGAGCTGTCTGCCTTCGTTCCGGACATCCACCCGCAACGCTCCCCAGTAAACGAAGGAATGACCAAAAATCCACACCAGCAACGGCTCGACACCTGGAATAAAAAAGGCGATGCCAATATCAAACACAAACACCATTAACGTGAATGCCGCCCTCCGCCTTACCCATCACCATCCACCGACCTAACATAACTTCGGTAACAATTGGACGCCCAACCACCAATGCGCCGAATCGAAGCCACATCCAAACCCCGAACTGCTGCTTCTGATGTCGCCCCAATCCTGAACGAATTAGAAGCGAAACGGGATTCATCCAAACCCAACGATCGGATGGACCTCTTGAGAACAGCACCAAATTGGTATCTCGACAAACAAGAGCCATCCACGTGACACAAAAGGGGCCGCTCAAACTAGGACCCAGCTCCCAAAACCCCTGCAAACACTGAACGGGACACATCAAAGACCCGGGCACATGGCCCAACACCACTCGGCGACCTTTACCCGCCTGATCCATCTAAGACCGTCGCAACCAAAACTCAATGCCCCACGCAGTAAGCACAACATCCCTGGCCAATATACCCCCGGCTGACTGCTTGTTCCCCGATACTAGTTCCCCTACCCTTAATGCGCCAAAAAATGCCAACGAAAAGGCTAGGCGAAATAACAAAACCTCATAGCGTGAAGAACACACCGTCTCCAAAATGCCGCCCAACCGTTCAAGCACCTCAAAAGATATCGGACGCCTCAAGTCACCCCCGCTTTTTAACCGGCGAAACCCTTTCGCCGCTTGTTTCACCAAAAATGTTTTCGTCCAATCGCGGCAGCCGCGCAAGCGAAATCCAAAGGACAAACCCGCTAAAACACGCATGGCTTTTGCACCCGACCAACCCTTGGAGGCCCCCCACCCCAACCAAGACAACAAAACTCCCTCCTGATCCAAGCCGGGCCCGACTGCTACGTCAGCCGCTAACTGTTCCTCCCACTTGCACCATACAGCCCGGTAAGCCTCCCAGGTCTTTGGAGCCAAAGACGACTCAATCAGCGATGCCGCGGCCCGTAGGCCACTATCCACAGCTCCTCCGAACAAGCTAAACCCATGACCTCCGCTTCTGGCGCCAAAGAGCGAAACCGATCCCACTGTAAACGAGAGAGTCAGCGATATCGTTCTTAACACCTGGAACATGCGTCGCGGTCACTTGTGCATTCAGGTCCAAACAGAGGAGAACCAACCGCTGTAACACCCGAACGACTGGGGGAGACGATGCAGTAAGACCATTAATCGCGCACACAGCGCCCATGTTATCGCAATTAAAACGCACCCGCCGATCCCGAAACTCAAGTCCCCACAAATGGACGGCTACCAGAATCGGAAAGATCTCCAGCAAAGTGATATTGCGCACCAAGCCATCCGCAATCCATTCCTTAGGCCACCGGGACACGCACCACTGCCCCCGAAAGTAAGCCCCAAAACCAAAACCGCCAGCCGCATCTGTGAACAACTCCAACGAGTCACTGCTGACCACCTCTTCCATCACCAACGAACGGCCGTTGTACCCCTCCAAGAATGACTCCCAAATCGCCAAATCGGCCCTGAGTTCCGCTGACAACCTGATGAAATGATGAGGGGCTCGAACACCCGCGGTCGCACTGGCCAGACGACGTGAAAAAACACGCCCCATTGGCATGACTCGACATGCAAAATTGAGCTTTCCCAGCAACGACTGGAGATCACGCAGCGACAACTTCTTGACCCTGCGCGCTCGGACCACCTCCGCCCGCAAATCAGCCAACTTATCCTCAGGCAGCCTGAACTCCCAATTCACTGTATCAATGACAATTCCCAAAAAACGCAAACATGTACAGGGGCCTTCGGTTTTTTCAGGCGCGAGAGGAACACCAAAACGCTCCGCCACCCACTCGATGGCCTGTAACAGTCTCTCGCAACAATCGGGATCCCCGGAGCCCACGCACAAAAAATCATCCAAGTAATGAATGACCGAATCAAAACCGGAAACATCGCGCACGACCCACTCCAAAAAAGAACTGAAGGCTTCAAAATACGCACAAGAAAACGAACATCCCATGGGTAGACACCTGTCCACAAAAAACATGCCTTCCCAATAGCAACCTAACAACTTCATGCTATCCAGATGAACCGGGAGCAAACGAAAAGCGGATTCCACGTCCGTTTTAGTCATAAGGGCACCCCGACCACATTTTCGCACCCACCGCGCTGCTTCATCAAAGGAGGAGTAAACCACCGAACAGATTCCGGATCGATACCATCGTTAACAGAACCCCCGCGAGGGTACGACAAATGTTGGATAAGCCGAAACTTATTCGGCTCTTTCTTCGGAACCACTCCTAGAGGAGAAACAACCAAATCCGAAAAAGGGGGGGAAACAAAGGGGCCAGCCATACGGCCCAACGAAACCTCCTTTTCCAGCTTTTCTGAAACCACTGAACCATGTAACAAGGCCGAACGCAAATTTTTTAAAACCCGCGGAATAGCAAAAGGGGTGAGGGATAACAAAACCGTCCTTGAAACCCGCGTACAGCAAAGCCGACTTCTCCCTGTCCCCATATCTATTTAGATAAGGGACCATCCTTTCCAGCCTCACTGGAGTCTCCCCCTTGGGAATTACCACCGCCGGTTCGGGGCTTCCCTTTCTTGAAACACTTGGCGGCTCCATGGGACGCGCTATTGCAGTTGGAGCAAAGATGTTTAAATTTGCAGTTCGCCCCGAATTTACATGGGCCGTCGTTGAACTGCCAGCACACCCCCAACTTATGATTTCCCGTTTGAACCTGCCCGCCCCCTCCTGAGACGCCGGAACTGCCGCTACTCTGGCTGGTACTCCCAGCCCCCCCATGAAAGGAGCTACCAAATTTATTTTGAGCTATGACCCGCATCCACAGCCCAATGTCCTTCTGGTCCCAACGGATAGCCGGACGGACGGCCTTCCTCTGCCGAAATTGCTCATCATAGCGCAACCAAGCCTGACCCCCGCACACCCTATAGGCCTCCCCGATGGCGTCAAAATAGCAAAATAACGCCGAGCAATTATCAGGGGACTTTTCTCCAATGACGCTCGCCAAAATAGCGAACGCCTGTTGCCAATTAATGAACGTTTGCGGGATCAGACGCCATCTACTTCTGCCCTTATCCAAATTAAATTTCTCTAATGGCAAGAGGGAAAATATTTCCACATACTCGTCCTTCCAAATGCACTCCTTTACTTCTTTCTTTAAATGAGCCCCCAACTGACCCTCAAAACAAACATACACCTCCCCATGCGCTCTATCGTCCAAGTGTTTGCGACATTCTTTCTCTTTCTCAGTCTGCACCGACACCGACACCGGTTCACTTGCGCGCCCGGCCAAATCCGCCCCACTCCGCCCCGCAGGACTCCCAGCTTGTGCCCAAGCTGCTACTGGTGACGATGAAGCGAGACCCCGCTCCAGACGTGACACCAAATTCCGCATATCCGCAAGCACATCGCTAACCCCCCCGGCCGCGGCTACGCCACCAAATCCCAACCCCCCGCTGACCCCGAGGGATTCCGCCAACGGCCCCCCACCCAACCAGGATGATGTTGCAACTGGAAGACAAACAGGGGACACAGAGCCATACTCACCGGGCTGCGAGGGGGCTGTGTGCCCTCCAGCCGGAAAACCTGGGTCCTCGGATGTACCTTCGCCAGCTTGCTGTCGACCTCTGGGACTCCCCACAGGAGGAGCCAAATGATGATGACTGGGCCCCCCGAGGGACCCCGATGACGGGACCCCAGCAATGGACGCTGACCGGGACACCGTGAGTTCTGCTCCCGCTGCCACGGCTGGCTCCTGCAGCGAAGCACTAAAGGCCCCCCGCTGCGCCTACAGGCCCCCGGAAAAGAGCCCATCGCCACTGTACATGGGCATCGCTGTTAGCGGCCCCACAGGGGAGCATGCCGCGGTCCTGGTGTGGAGACGTCCCCCTCCTCTTGCAGCGGCCCCCGAAGCGGACAGCTGATGCTGGGCCCCTTCGCCGTGGCCCCCTGCCACACTCGGTGTTTCCCCACTGCCTGGGGATGATGATGGCAGCCCTGCCAGGCTGCAGGCCGAAGCTCCCCCGACGTCCGCCCCCCTGCTGGAGGTAGGCCGCGGGCCCTGGCCTGGCCTGCGGATTCCTCCCAGGCCGGGTAGCGGCGACAGGCACAGAACGCTGCGCCCGGCCTGGAGGGTCCCCGGAGGGGCTCCGGCGGCGTCGCCAGGCCCTGGGGGATGAATCGGGTGAGAGCCACTCGGGATGCCTCACCCATCTGTAGCGCCGTTCCCTCCCCGCTGCTGCTGCAGACTCTCCGGACGTCCCAGGAACAATGCCGGCCACCCGTGATGCCAGCCAGCCTGGGGGCTGTGACCGCGCCGTCGCTCGCAGCTGCTCCAACACCCGCTCCACATCAGACATGGTAAAGGTGACTTCTTCTTGGGGGTACCAGATCCAAAGAGGAAGGGGACACCCACACCCCTCCTCTATATACTCCCCCACTCCAGGGTACTCCCCCTGGTAGCCGACCACCCCCCCGTCATGCTGGCCTCCGCCTATGCCTCCTTGGGGGGGCAGGGGAGGCTCAGCTCCGGCCAATTCTTTCAGTCCTATTGGTCCAACCGCCCTGTTCCAGCCACGCCCTACTTATTTGGGGACATCCGGAAAAATCGTTTGTGAGCTGATAACTCCATTTTTACAAAAAGGCTACAATCTGTAAGTTGACAACTACTACACCAGCATACCCTTATTTAAAACTCTGGTTGAACTTAACATAGGGGCTTGTGGGACCATTTGCAAAAACCGTCAGGGGTTTCCACAATCAGTGGTCAGCAAAAAGTTCCGAAAGGGGCAGTCAGGGTCTTTACACAATGGAGAGCTGCTTGCCCTTAAGTATAAGGATAAAAAGGATATTTTCATCCTGAGCTCGATCCACACAGATGCCACAAGGGCCACTGCAGACCAACAGGGATCCACTACTCCAAAACCTGTGTCTGTCATTGACTACAACAAATATATGGGGTGTGGACCTTGCAGATCAGGTTCTACAGCCATACCAGGTATCAAGAAAATCATATGTCTGGTATAAAAAGTTAGTCATGTATTTGTTTCAGGTGGCCACATATATTTCTTTTGTGTTATCCAGAAAAGCCGGAAATGCAGATACTTTCCTTGATTATCAGGAAAAGGTCACTGAAAATCTTGTTTCTGACAATGTTGTCCCCGCCAATCCTTTAGAATGTGAAGATGTCAGAAGACTCACTGAGCGACATTTTATTGCACTCATCCCAGTAACTGAAACAAGAAAGATCCCCCAGAGAAGATGTCGTGTATGTTCCTAGAGAGGAATGAGGCATGATCCCCGCTATTATTACCCACAATGCCCATCATTGCCAGCATTATGCCTTCATGACGGCTTTACAATCTTCCACACAGGACCACGTTTTTGAACTGTTTTGACATTCAAGCATTTGGTTTATTTAGTGACAGACACATTTGAGTAGAGCTGACTTAACAATTTCCGGGGGTAGGTGGGGGGAGGTCTCCAGAGACACGAGCTGGGCACAATATGTTATTGTGAGGCTTAGAAAAAAAATGACATCCAGCAAAATGTCACCGGTCATGGCGGCTCCTGCGCAGTAGCATCTATAAGTAAGAGATAGAGGTTACTGCACAGGCGCCGCTGGTGTCATTTTGCTGGATGTAATTTTTTTTTCTAAGCCTCACAATAGCCACAATATTATAGGCATTATCACCAATAATATCAATGCTATTATATGTATTATGTAATAATGGGGGCAGGTCAGTGAGGGATCAGCGACCTGTCATAAGCCAATACAGATGAATATGGAATCAGAGCACCACAAAGCCCTGCCCACCACCCCGCCCCAGAGCACGAGAATCTCATTAACTGAAAACTACAAATACAGATTATACAACAGTAAACCAGAGTTGCCCTCATTTATGGTGGACCATTGGAGCTACTATGAATCCTGAGCAGAAGATTAGAGAAAATAATATTGCTCCCCATTTCAGGAGAGATTGTGCAGTAATCTGAATTTCTTAGGATCGAAAACAATGTAATGTATGACGTGGAGTGACTCCATGACACCAGGGCTGGAGCCAACACATCTCCTGCAGGCAGGAATAAATGTATATTACAGCCATCAGCCACGCACAGCTTAGAGTTCTATCAGGGCACAGGTGGAATGTTTGTCCTGTAGATTATCACAATCCTCCTTGAAGTTAGTTGGTTTTAATACAAATTGAAAAGTCAGGATAAAGGGAAACTCTGCTGTTATTGGACAGAAATTCACACTTGGCCTCACTGCACATTTACTGTTGTCGATCATAAAAGGGAAGTTTGACCAGAAAGACTGGACCTGGTCTTGTAGGGACCATGAGACATTCAGCAGCACAGAAGGGAGAGAAGATTCATCCGATAAGATCTCAGGGATCTAGGAAGCAAACAGCATCATTACCCTCCGCTTTCTCTTACAGGCCCAGCATAAGATTTTTCTTCAAGTGATTTTCTATCTTGTCAGCACATTCTACGTACGTTGTCATTTAGCTTTATAGTTACAGATCTGGGCAGGTAACGGTCAGCGTCTCCTAATGTGAAGGAGAGAATGGCTAATGAAATCAGTTATTAACCCTTATACAAGTCAGTTCACATATGGTGTACCAAGATGGTGTCTGTGCCTTCAGACAACACCCTGGAAGGAATCCTTGGAATGCAGAAGCTGAGATACTGGATACCATATATGGAAGTGAAGGTGAAATGGACCTATCATAGACTGACACTGGCTACTCAGGAGATTGTGTGACACCCATCTCCTGTCTCTTTGTCTTGAGAATAAACTTCAGTTGTGTGCAAGCCTTTGCTGAGGAAGGAGTAGACATCTAACTCTGTGTTCGGTGTGACTCCTTAAGCGCGCACTCGGCCTATATTAGGTCAGGTACAAGCAATCATATAGATCTCGCTTTAAAGGTTCACCTTCACACTAATACCAGGGGGTAGGTGGATCCTCCAGGTTGTAAGTTCTATAGAAAAGGGCTTTCACTGCCCAAAGTCATTTGAACAGTTTTGGGTGGAGGAGAATGTTGTGGTCTAGAGGCAAAATGGTGATCATGGTAATACGGCCGAACTACACCACCGATAAAGCAGCCACAGCCGGTGACTGAGAGGAATCTGTGACTTCTCTGCATTCAGTGGTTACTACTCACCTGGGTAGTCATATGTGGGAATCTCCTCTTTACACCACTCATCATCTCTCACATATGTCTCTGTAGTATTAATATGGGTCAGATCTTCACCCTGAAACAAATATTGTAAAAGTCACTGACAGATGGAGAAGTCCCATCTATGATCAGCTCTAATCCTGCCATCTCCACCGTTCTCATTACACAAGTATAAAACATATAATACTGGTGGATAAAACAAGACTGAGCACAAGACCTTCACAGCCGTCTACACATCATAGGGGAGATCTCCTGACACCTTCTCTCCATCTACCTGATGATCCTGAGGAGCACTGGGATCTTCTTGGTTACAGACCTGTGGAAGAAGAGGACGGGGACATCTCTCTGGTGTTGTCCTCTTACTGGATAGATCTGGAGGAAACACATACAGGGACTGAATTCATTCTCTACATACAGATAATTATAGGCCGTGTGTATTTAGTCCTGTCTATTACCTGGTGATGTGAGGGGCTGGGGAACCTCCATTATGACGTTCTTGTAGAGGTCTCTGTGTCCTTCTAAATACTCCCACTCCTCCATGGAGAAATAGACAGCGACATCCTGACACCTTATAGGAACCTGACACATACAATGATACCGTCATCCCCCCGATCCCTTCATAGTGTTACTGTATAATGTCCCAGCATTCCCAGCAGTGTCACCTCTCCAGTCAGCAGCTCAATCATCTTGTAGATGAGTTCTAGGATCTTCTGGTCATTGATGTCCTCATGGATCAGGGGGTGAGGTGGAGGCCCCGTGATTGGGCTCAGGGGTCTTCCCCATCCCTCAGACACAGGGTCCTGACAGCGATCACTAGAGGTCTTCTTCACCACTGTGTAATCCTGGTTATGGAGAGACACATTAATAACTCTCACTCCAGACATTTCCAGAGTCCTCACCTCTCTAGTTCTGTCCATCTGTTATTCCCATAGATAAGAATGATGTAATGTGACGTCATCAGAATCTCTCACCTCTCCAGTGAGACGGAAGAGGATCTCTAGGGTGAGGTGTAACATCCTCTCCGCCATCTTGTCTCTGTCCATATCCATCCTTGATGGGTAAATCAGGAAAATTCTCTTCTGTAGAAGATCTTCACTGTGAGGATCCGATATTGTAGAGACCTGAATGAGAAGAAGATGATCCGATGTAACATCATAAGAATCCTGTGTAATAATACAATTACTGGAGAGAATAAGGGAAACATATGAGGAGATTTATTATCTTACAGGGTTTAGTTTTCTTCCCTGACATCTACTAATAAAACCTATATATTTAGGCCACAGACAACAAGCAGTTTCCTCCTCGGAGTCGGCAGCTGAACATGTTCCTCATAGACTCATCTTCCATAACGCTAATTCTCGTCTCATTACCGACACTGGAATTGGCATTAGCAATACTGCAGGAGATATTCATTACACGCGACATGAGAAATAACTTCTTCATGATGAGGACGACATCTTCATCTTCTACTGCGGCTCTAGAGACAGATTTGGCCAGAGTCGGTCACTGCCTCCATCCCCACCGGCCGTCTATATGAAGGTTTCCCGTCTTCCCCGCACTGGAATCTTCTCTCACGTTAGATCTCAGCTCTGAGTCACACACAGAAGTTTGAGGCTTTTAGAAAAGATTTTTAGTTTCCACAAACACAACGGACAGAAATGATCTGATCCCAAAGTCTCCATGTACAGTGATTTATGGGGATTATTTCTGGCCTTAGACTTTCCTATATTACAAGAAAAACTCCAGAAAAAGCCGATATTAAAATGTTTCTAAAGAAAATTGGCTCCAACAATTCTTGTAAGAAGAAAAAAATATGTAAAAAGCAGAAGACACATTTTATAATTTTTAACATGTTAAACATTTATTAAAAAGAAATTAATCTTTTTGTGCCCCAGAACATAGATGTACACCGCAGGGACGGCACAGATGAGGCTGCAACAAAAACCCTGAAAAGCAAACATGGCATCTAAGAAGGTGTGACAGAGTTTGGCTGAATGCCCCTCGCTCCCAAGTACTCGATAGTATGGGGCGGCCTAGTTACTTCGATACTTAGGCCTGTTTCACACTTCAGTTTTTGTCCATCAGTCAAGATCCGCCGTTTTGCAAAAAAAACGGATCCGCTTTTTTGCGGATCCGCCAAAATTTTGCCGTCCACCGACATGCCCGAACAGAGCATGTAACGTTTTTTCGGGCGGCAGGATCCGCACTTCACACTGTGCATGCCCGAAAAACTTCACTCACTCTGAAATTTAACCCTAAAGTCTGTTCTGGCGCCTGGAAAAAAAAAATCTCTCTCTCTTTCTCTCTCTCCCCCCTCCTCCCCCCCATCCTGGGCTGCAGTTCCTTTAAAATTCTTCATTCATCGGATCCGTCAAAAAAAACGGTCCGGTGGCATCTGTTCACATCAGTTAGCAACGGATCCGCTTTTCGCCATTTTGGCGGATTTTAACTGACACAAAAAAACTGAAGTGTGAAACAGGCCTTACCTGCCTAATAATGGGGTCTGGACTGTGTATCTAAAGTTTAATACCTTGAATTCTTCATAACGTGTGGATATTACAGACTGCAATGTATGAAGGTCTATTAGGCCGGGCCAGAGGCAGCGTCCAATAAGTTACCTTATAACGCCCCCATACACAGTAGACAAAAGTTCCATGAAAGCACTGATTTCGGGGGGTTTGGCCGACCATATAATGTATTTGGGGGCCTCCCGACAGATGATGTCAGGGCAGAGAAGGATCTGGCATCCTGAATTTCAGAGGATAATCCGTTTGTTCTTCCTGTAGATAATCCTCCTCTAGAGGAGTCTGGAGGCGACTCTCTCATACAGACCACAGGAAAGCTGGAATATTTGTGTGTATGGGGGAGTCGGGAGAGATCGCCGTCTGCCAAATGTCCGTTCAGCCAACTCTGATCTCATGTGTATGGGGCCGTTAGTATTACACTGACAGGCAGTGATGATACACGGCACTACAGTAGTACAGGGCATCACCGGAGCCATCAGAGGCTTGTATGTTGTATGATCGCACTGATCAGAGGGGTTTAAAAAAGGTTTAAAGTGGAAAAAAAATATCACAGTTTCAGCAACAAGAAATATCCATCACTATATGGAAAGCAGAGTCACTGCACAATGTTAGTTACGTCACGTCCATAACTACTTTATTATACTCTATTATCCTGTACACAGTGGAGTAGATAGAAATCACAGATCCCACAGCAATAGCTGGAATTGGGCCCTCCAACGTAAGGAAAAAAGAAATCTACACTCACTGGCCACTTTATTAGGTACACCATGCTAGTAAGGGGTTGGACCCCCTTTTGCCTTCAGAACTGCCTCAATTCTTCGTGGCAGAGATTCAACCAGGTGCTGGAAGCATTCCTCAGAGATTTTGGACCATATTGACATGATGGCATCACACAGTTGGCGCAGATTTGTCGGCTGCACATCCCTGATGCGAATCTCCCGTTCCACCACATCCCATAGATGCTCTATTGGATTGAGATCTGGTGACTGAGGAGGCCATTTGAGTACAGTGAACTCATTGTCATGTTCAAGAAACCAATCTGAGATGATTCGAGCTTTATGACATGGCGCATTATCCTGCTGAAAGTAGCCATCAGATGTTGGGTACATTGTGGTCATAAAGGGATGGACATGGTCAGCAACAATACTCAGGTAGGCTGTGGCGTTGCAACGATGCTCAATTGGTACCAAGGGGCCCAAAGAGTGCCAAGAAAAAATTCCCCACACCATGACACCACCACCACCAGCCTGAACCGTTGATACAAGGCAGGATGGATCCATGCTTTCATGTTGTTTACGCCAAATTCTGACCCTACCATCCGAATGTCGCAGCAGAAATCGAGACTCATCAGACCAGGCAACGTTTTTCCAATCTTCTACTGTCCAATTTCGATGAGCTTGTGCAAACTGTAGCCTCAGTTTCCTGTTCTTAGCTGAGAGGAATGGTACCCAGTGTGGTCTTCTGCTGCTGTAGCCCATCTGCCTCAAAGTTCGACGCACTGTGCGTTCAGAGATGCTCTTCTGCCTACCTTGGTTGTAACGGGTGGCAATTTGAGTCACTGTTGCCTTTCTATCAGCTCGAACCAGTCTGCCCATTCTCCTCTGACCTCTGGCATCAACAAGGCATTTCCGGCCACAGAACTGCCGCTCACTGGATTTTTTTTATTTTTCGGACCATTCTCTGTAAACCCTAGAGATGGTTGTGCGTGAAAATCCCAGTAGATCAGCAGTTTCTGAAATACTCAGACCAGCCCTTCTGGCACCAACAATCATGCCACGTTCAAAGGCACTCAAATCACCTTTCTTCCCCATACTGATGCTCGGTTTGAACTGCAGGAGATTGTCTTGACCATGTCTACATGCCTAAATGCACTGAGTTGCCGCCATGTGATTGGCTGATTAGAAATTAAGTCTTAACACACAGTTGGACAGGTGTACCTAATAAAGTGGCCAGTGAGTGTATATCTATATACACTGTTCAAAAAAATAAAGGGAACACTTAAACAACAGAATACAACTCCAAGTAAATCAAACTTCTGTGAAATCAAACTGTCCACTTAGGAAGCAACACTGATTGACAATCAATTTCACATGCTGTTGTGCAAATGGAATAGACAACAGATGGAAATTAATAGCAATTATCAAGACACCCTCAATAAAGGAGTGGTTCTGCAGGTGGGGACCACAGACCACATCTCAGTATCAATGCTTCTGGCTGATGTTTTGGTCACTTTTGAATGTTGATTGTGCTTTCACACTCATGGTAGCATGAGACGGACTCTAAAACCCACACAAGTGGCTCAGGTAGTGCAGTTCATCCAGGATGGCACATCAATGTGAGCTGTGGCAAGAAGGTTTGCTGTGTCTGTCAGCGTAGTGTCCAGAGGCTGGAGGCGCTACCAGGAAACAGGCCAGTACACCAGGAGATGTGGAGGGGGTCGTATGAAGGCATCAACCCAGCAGCAGGACCGCTACCTCCACCTTTATGCAAGGAGGAACAGGAGGAGCACTGCCAGAGACCTGCAAAATGATCTTCAGTAGGCCACAAATGTGCATGTGTCTGCACAAACGGTTAGAAACCGACTCCATGAGGATGGTCTGAGGGCCCGACGTACACAGATGGGGGTTGTGCTCACAGCCCAACACCGTACACTTGGCATTTGCCACAGAACACCAGGATTGGCAAATTCACCACTGGCGCCCTGTGCTCTCCACAGATGGAAGCAGGTTCACACTGAGCACATGTGACAGACGTGACAGAGTCTGGAGACGCCGTGGAGAGCGATCTGCTGCCTGCAACATCCTTCAGCATGACCGGTTTGGCAGTGGGTCAGTAATGGTGTGGGGTGGCATTTCTTTGGAGGGCCACACGATGTTGGGCTGTGAGCACAACCCCCATGGAGACACAATTGTGCCTTTACCTGGAGATAAATTCCCAGTGGGGTGCTAAAAAGTCATTCACTAGACCCCTGTACAGCTGTATAATGAAGCCCAGGCTTTATAGTGAAGGGACAGGAGTGAGGTCCTGTTCCCAGGAGCTACAGACTGAGGAAAGGGCTAAAAAGCCTTCACTAGACCCCTGTACAGCTGTATAATGAGGTCCAGGCTTTATAGTGAAGGGACAGGAGTGAGGGCCTGTGCCCAGGAGATACGGACTGAGGAAAGGGCTAAAAAGCCTTCACTAGACCCCTGTACAGCTGTATAATGAGGCCCAGGCTTTATAGTGAAGGGACAGGAGTGAGGGCCTGTGCCCAGGAGCTACAGACTGAGGAAAGGGCTAAAAAGCCTTCACTAGACCCCTGTACAGCTGTATAATGAGGCCCAGGCTTTATAGTGAAGGGACAGGAGGGAGAAAAGTGGGGAAAGGAGCCAGAAGAGCTGGACTGCCCATCACTAACCTGCAGAGCCGCACTCCACATATATGGCTGCTCTGTGCACAGGACCTGTGATGAGGTCACAGGAGGGAGGAGTCAGGGGTCACATGATCTCCGGAGTGCAGACCTCCATGGAGCCTTCTCCTCAGTCAGTGACATTCCCGCCATTATTCGCCCCTCACTACTGGCACAATTACCCCGCGCCGCCTTCTGTACACAGTGTTATGTGTGGAATGTAACGTGTGATTTCTCTGGAGGGAAATAGACCCCACACAGGAGGGAATTCTCACCGGTTACCGGCCGTCTACTATATGGCGGCATATGATTGTGCTATCGACTCCACACCAGGAGCTAAAATGCCCAAATCTCTAATGTAACCGCTATAAGAGAAGATATAACAAATTTCTCCTAAACTCACACAGCGGAGGAGGCCTCACTTGGAGCAATGTGACTCGCGCACAGAAAATCTATTCCCGGTTCTGTGATTAAGTTATCGGCCGACAGGAAGAAGAAAGGTCTGAATTACAGCCCAGACTGGAGGAGAAACTGCAGGAGTTAGAATTGGCCAATCAGCGCTCTTCACCCCTATACTTATCTACACAAATACAAGATATGAAATGACAATTAGACGCCATTCTCACCACCAGAACGGAGAGGCGCTAACTTGGAGTAAAGCCGCGTTTTATCACCATGCCAATAAGCCTAATAAGATGCCGCTCGTAAGCTCAGAATGAGAGAGTCACTGCATATAATCTCTATAACAGACCCTAAGGGTCAGATCTCAGCCCACCCCGATGTCATGTATAGCACTTATAATGAATACTCCCAGAGTTTGTATTCTCCCCACAATCACCCCCCTCACTACTGGAGTCATTCCTTCACACACTACATCTACCTAACCTGACTGAGTCAGCGGCACAACAACTCCATCTACACATCTCTGAGGAGGAAATAGTTTCATCAATCAAAAAACTAAAAAGATGAAAGGCCCCGGGACCGGATGGTCTTACAGCAATATATTATAAAAAATGCAGCGAGGTGCTGACACCACATATAAAAACCTCTGTAATTCACTACTAAATGGCTCACAGCTGCCCCCTGAGCTCTACGTGGCGCATGTAACCGTAATCCCTAACCCTAAGAAAGATCATCTCACCACAAATTATAGACCTATATCCCTCTTATACATTGACTTCAAAATCTTTACCTCCATTGTGACAGGATCAATAAAATCCTCCCTCACCTCATCCATCGGGATCAGGTTGGTTTTATACCAGCGCGACAGGCCCCAGATAATATTAGGAGAGGGTTAAATATTATTCATACAACTAACCTACAGCGAAAGCGACTTCTCCTGCTTGCATTAGATATTGAGAGGGCTTCCGATTCGGCGTCCTGGACATACCTCTTTACGGTTCTATCGGAAGTCGGATTCTCCCCTAAACTTATAAAGTGCCTCCAATTGTTATATGATAGCCCTATCGCTTATGTAAAACTCCCGTCACCACATCCCCCTCCAATTAATATTCAGAGGGTACCAGGCAGGGCTGTCCTCTATCTCCGGATCTTTTTACATTTGCAATGAAACCCATTGCGGAAGCAATAAGGAGAGATCAGAATATCCTGGGCCCTGAGAATATGGGAGACCAATATAAAGTCAGCCTCTTTGCGGATGATCTCCTGCTAACATTAATAAGTCCCCACACTACACTCCCTCACTTGTTTTCTCTCCTTCACAAATTTGAGAAGATCTCAGGGTTAAAGATTAACATTGATAAACCCGAAGCATTATTTGTAAATTTTCCTAAGACAGAGCAAACTAATATAGCCTCCCATTTTGGGTTTATAGACAAAGAACATTATCTAACATATCTGGGTATCAACTTAACAGCCAAGAGGTCACCTCTGTTTAGGTGGAATTACACTCCACTGATCCAAAACTTCCAGAGGGACCTGGATAGATGGGCTTCCTCAAAGTTACCCTGGCTCGGCAGAATACATGCATTAGAAATGGTGTCACTGCCTCGCTTCTTATATCTATTTAGGTCCCTCCCAATTATGGTACCAGCCAGAACATTCACTCATTTACACTTTATGATGTCTAAGTTTCTTTGGCTCGGAAAACAACCCAGAATTGTGCAAAAACTTATGTTCCGTCACAGAAAAGAAGGGGGTTTATCCCTCCCTAATTTTACACTTTATTACAAGTCGGCACAGATTGCTCCATTAATAAGTGCGTGTTCATATCCCAATAGTCCGAGATGGGTTATTCTGGAATCATTTCTCTCCAAACCATTCTCTTTATCAGGCCTAATGTGGACCACAGACCGACTTCCACGGGGGTTAATGAATGTGGCTCCTTTTACAGTCCTCTCGTTGCTTCTTTGGAGGAAAGTCTGGTTTAAATATAACTTACAATCAAGCCCTTCTCCCCTGACAGCTATATTACACAACCCCATGTTCCCGCCAGGCATTGAGCCACAATTTTTTTCTTGGTGGAAGCTGAAAGGTATTCATATACTTCAACATTTGTGTTCCCCATTTAATATCTTACTTGACAGACAGGAATTTGTTCAAAAATGTGACCCTCCAGTTAGGGAGGTAATGCGATTGAACCAGATCTCCCACTTTGCAAAGCAGATCCTCCCGAGCGGTACTACTCTCAGGGCAACCAGTTTTGAAAATTAATGTCTAAATGACCCTTTGGGCAGGGGAACAATCTCATTGATCTACTATGCTATAAATTCTCCACAAGATGATAAAAAAAATTGAAGTATACAGTATGTTACAGTGGGAGGAGGATTTGGGGTTTGATCAGTCAATTGATCAATGGTATCGTATCTATGACACCCTATCAGAAGGTAGTCACCAGACTTCCCTTCTTGAGACCTCCTTAAAACTATTGCACAGACTCTATTATGTACAGGAAAAAATTCACAGCATTTTTCCTAAAATCTCTGTTTTAGGGGCTGTGGAATATCTGGTGACATGAGACATATTTGGTGGTCTTGTACGGTGGTTTCTGGGCTTTGGGAGAAGGTGAAGCGTCTGATAGCACAGATGTATGGTGGACCGGTTGTTCTGGAACCTTCTACCCTTTTACTGGGAACCAGGCCTTCCCGGCTTCCAGAAAGCTTTCAGAAGCTAGTAAACTACTTATGTATGGCCACTAAAATCCACATTGTGGCAAAGTGGAAGTCGCCCTCACTGTCAATATCTATGGTGAAAGAGAAGATGAGCGACATTATGTTATTCTCATTTGTGGCCCCAGCTTTTCTTGTAGAATAAATCCCTTTCTCACACAGTCCTGTAGTAATGACTTTGTTCTCACGTTTTGTAGGAGGGTTCGTCTGACTCCATCTTATGTTATCAGTATAAGTGCGAGAGATGAGAGACCGACGACCGCAGTTTTACCGTGTGTGTCCGGCGTCAGTTCTACAGTGTGAGAGATGTGGGGTCTGTAACCGAAGCTGGGGGTATACGGGTGTATACAGCATACACAGAGGGGTCTGTGACCGAAGCTGGGGGTATACGGGTGTATACAGCATACATAGGGGTCTGCGACCAAAGCTGGGGGTATACGGGTGTATACAGAGTACACAGGGATCTGCGACCGAAGCTGGGGGTATACGGGTGTATACAGTGTACACAGGGGTCTGTTACCGAAGCTGGGGATATATGGGTGTATACAGCATACGCAGGGGGGTCTGTGACCAAAGCTGGGGGTATACAGGTGTATACAGCGTACACGGGGGGGTCTGTGACCAAAGCTGGGGGTATACAGGTGTATACAGCGTACACAGGGGTCTGTGACCAAAACTTGGGATACACGGGTGTATACAGTGAACACAGGGGGCTGTGACCGAATCTGGGGGTATACGGTGTATACAGCGTACACAGAGGGGTCTGTGACCGAAGCTGGGGGTATATGGGTGTGTACAGCATACAGAGTGGTCTATGACCGAAGCTGGGGGTATACGGGTATATACAGCATACACACAGGGTTCTGAGACTGAAGCTGGGTGTATACAGTGTGAGAGGCGAGGGGTCTGTGACTGAAGCTGGGGGTATACAGGTGAATACAGTATACACAGGGGTCTGTGACTGAAGCTGGGGGTATATGGGTGTATACAGTGTACACAGGCGTCTGCGACCAAAACTGGGGATAAACAGGTGTATACAGTGAATACAGGGGTCTGTGACCGAAGCTGGGGGTATACGGGTGTACACAGCGTACACAGAGGGGTCTGCGACCGAAGCTGGGGGTATACGGGTGTATACAGCATACACAGGGGTCTGCGACCAAAACTGGGGATAAACAGTGAACACGGGTCTGTGACCGAAGCTGGGGGTATACGGGTGTACACAGCTTACACAGAGGGGTCTGTGACAGAAGCTGGGGGTATACGGGTGTACACAGCGTACACAGAGGGGTCTGCAACCGAAGCTGGGGGTATACGGGTGTATACAGTGTAAAGGGAGGGGTCTGTGACCGAAGCTGGGGGTATACGGGTGTATACAGCATACACACAGGGTTCTGAGACTGAAGCTGGGGGTATACAGGTGTATATAGTGTGAGAGACGTGGGGTCTGTGACTGAAGCTTGGGGTATACAGGTGTATACAGTATACACAGGGGTCTGCGACTGAAGCTGGGGGTATATGGGTGCATACAGTGTGCACAGGGGTCTGCGACCGAAGCTGGGGGTATACGGGTGTATAAGGAGCACACTGTGGGGTCTGCGACCGAAGCTGAGGGAATACAGGTGTATACAGCGTACACTGAGGGGTCTGAGACCGAAGCTGGGGGTATACGGGTGTATACAGCGTACACAGAGGGGTCTGTGACTGAAGATGGGGTATATACAGAGTACACAGAGGGGTCCACACAAACACGGCTTCACTCTGTACACCTCGTACACACATGGCTGCTCCGTACACCTCGTACACACACGACCCTGCTCCATACACCTCGTACACACACGGCTCCGCTCCGTACACCTCGTACACACGCGACTCCGCTCCGTACACCTCGTACACACACGGCTCTGCTCCGTACACCTCATACACACACGGCTCCTCTCCGTACACCTGGTACACACACGGCTCCGCTCCGTACACCTTGTACACACACGGCTCTGCTCCGTACATCTCGCACACACACGGCTCCGCTCCGTACACCTAATACACACAGGGCTCTGCTCCGTACACCTCGTACACACGCGGCTTCGCTCCGTACACCTTGTACACACGGCTCTGCTCTGTACACCTCGTACACACGCGGCTCCGCTCCGTTCACCTGGTACACACACGGCTCTGCTCCGTACACCTTGTACACACACGGCTCTGCTCCGTACACCTCGTACACACACGGCTCCGCTCCGTACATCTCGCACACACACGGCTCCGCTCCGTACACCTTGTACACACACAGCTCCGCTCCGTACACCTAATACACACAGGGCTCTGCTCCGTACACCTCGTACACACGCGGCTTCGCTCCGTACACCTTGTACACACGGCTCTGCTCTGTACACCTGGTACACACACGTCTCCGCTCCGTACACCTCGTACACACACGGCTCCGCTCCGTACACCTCGTACACACACGGCTCCGCTCCGAACACCTCATACACACAGGGCTCCGCTCCGTACACCTCGTACACACAGGGCTCCGCTCCGTACACCTCGTACACACGGCTCCGCTCCGTACACCTCGTACACACACGGCTCCGCTCCGTACACCTCGTACACACACGGCTCCGCTCCGTACACCTCGTACACACAAGGCTCCGCTCCGTACACCTCGTACACACACGGCTCCGCTCTGTACACCTCGTACACACAGGGCTCTGCTCCGTATACCTCGCACACACGCGGCTCCGCTCCGTACACCTCGTACACACACGGCTCCGCTCCGTACACCTCGTACACACATGGCTCCGCTCCGTACACCTCGCACACACGCGGCTCCGCTCCGTACACCTCGTACACACACGGCTCCGCTCTGTACACCTCGTACACACAGGGCTCTGCTCCGTACACCTCGCACACACGCGGCTCCGCTCCGTACACCTTGTACACACACGGCTCTGCTCCGTACACCTCGTACACACACGGCTCCGCTCCGTACACCTCGTACACACATGGCTCCGCTCCGTACACCTTGTACACACACGGCTCCGCTCCGTACACCTCGTACACACACGGCTCCGCTCCGCACACCTCGTACACACAGGGCTCCGCTCCGTACACCTCGTACACACACGGCTCCGCTCCGTACACCTCGCACACACACGGCTCTGCTACATCCACCCTGTAAACCCCTCCTGACCCCACACAGAAACTTCCCCTCATCCGGCACCATGACAACCAGCACAGCAGAGTCCTGCACACACTGAGACCCCTGATCATGTGACCCCTGACTCCTCCCCTCCTGTGACCTCATCACAGGTCCTGTGTGCACAGAGCAGCTGTAGAAATCTCCGGCCTCGGGGGGTCTCACCAGACTTCGCTCTTTTCTTGCAGGGGCCGCAGTGGATTTCATCCTGGATCCATAGAGCTGAATAGAGGAGCGATGTTCCTTCAGTCTGATGGTAATTGATGGTGACGTTTGTCCAACTTCCACATTACCGAGTAAATCCCCCCAGGACTGCAGCCGGTAAAGACCCCGATATCCACAGGTGTCCCCTCTAATTGGGGGAAGGGACAGAAAAGCCTCTTATCCCGAGGGGAAACCCTGTACATGGAGACATCGGCCTCAGATCTCTCCTGTCCTGTTCTTCCAGAAAAGCCTCAAACTTCTGTGTGTGACTCAGAGCTGAGATCTAACGGGAGAGAAGATTCCAGTGCGGGGAAGACGGGAAACCTTCATATAGACGGCCGGTGGGGATGGAGGCAGTGACCAACTCTGGCCAAATCTGTCTCTAGAGCCGCAGTAGAAGATGAAGATGTCGTCCTCATCATGAAGGAGTTATTTCTCATGTCGCGTGTAATGAATATCTCCTGCACGACGGTTGGATATTTGAGATTCCTGTTGGGTTTTACCCCCTTTCCCAAATCTACCCTCAGCCCGTAATTCCCCCCATCTGAATACCATAGACCCGCCACAAAAATGACTCAACACCGTATTTGGATAAATTGGCCACAGCAGCCATTTATTAAAACATTTAACATAACAGTTCCTTTAAACGTTATTGAAAAAGGGGGCGGTCCTCGAGGCCCCAAATTGTAATCACCTCAGGTTCCAGTCCCGTAATAATAAACTTGGCCTCCAGGTTGAGTCCTGCCTGTAGCCAGTAGGCACCAGCTCAGAGACAATAAGAGACTCACCCCCGGCTATTATCCGTCATGAATTCCCAGTGATCCAATATTTCTACGTAATCCAACCAAGGGGGAGTCCAGGACCTTAGAGATCCCCCCCCTTCCAAGCCGCCAATTACTATCACCACCAACCTCGAGGACCACCTCCCCCACGCCACGCTGCTATGACAAGTTATACATAAATGTTAGTAGTAACATAGATGAGATTACTATGAATTAACTGCATATCGATGCCATTTTCAAGGGCGGGTGGGTGTGAGGTTGTGTTCTCTGTGATAGGGGAACCTAAAATGGTTGCCCTATAAAATGCCTACCCCTTTCATTGTATACACCTTAACCCCGCCTTCTAACCCCTCAGCCCTATCAGATATCCACATTCAAATTCCTTAACCCTTACTAGCCTGTCCCTCTTAACAAATATCCTACCCTATAGTCCCTCTCAACCCCATCATGCTGTCCTCCCTTTTATGGCCTGTGGCCCCCCAGTACGGCCTCACTGTATTGCTAATGCTGATCCCAGTGTCGGTAATGAGACGAGAATTAGCGTTATGGAAGATGAGTCTATGAGGAACGTGTTCAGCTGCCGACTCCGAGGAGGAAACTGCTTGTTGTCTGTGGCCTAAATATATAGGTTTTATTAGTAGATGTCAGGGAAGAAAACTAAACCCTGTAAGATAATAAATCTCCTCATATGTTTCCCTTATTATCTCCAGTAATTGTATTATTACACAGGATTCTTATGTTGTTACATCGGATCATCTTCTTCTCATTCAGGTCTCTACAATATCGGATCCTCTCAGTGAAGATCTTCTACAGAAGAGAATTTTCCTGATTTACCCATCAAGGATGGATATGGACAGAGACAAGATGGCGGAGAGGATGTTACACCTCACCCTAGAGATCCTCTTCCGTCTCACTGGAGAGGTGAGAGATTCTGATGACGTCACATTACATCATTCTTATCTATGGGAATAACAGATGGACAGAACTGGAGAGGTGAGGACTCTGGGAATGTCTGTAGTGAGATTTATTAATGTGTCTCTCCATAACAGGATTACACAGTGGTGAAGAAGACCTCTAGTGATCGCTGTCAGGACCCTGTGTCTGAGGGATGGGGAAGACCCCTGAGCCCAATCACGGGGCCTCCACCTCACCCCCTGATCCATGAGGACATCAATGACCAGAAGATCCTAGAACTCATCTACAAGATGATTGAGCTGCTGACTGGAGAGGTGACACTGCTGGGAATGCTGGGACATTATACAGTAACACTATGAAGGGATCGGGGGATGACGGTATCATTGTATGTGTCAGGTTCCTATAAGGTGTCAGGATGTCACTGTCTATTTCTCCATGGAGGAGTGGGAGTATTTAGAAGGACACAGAGATCTCTACAAGAACGTCATAATGGAGGTTCCCCAGCCCCTCACATCTCCAGGTAATAGACAGGACTAAATACACACGGCCTATAATTATCTGTATGTAGAGAATGAATTCAGTCCCTGTATGTGTTTCCTCCAGATCTATCCAGTAAGAGGACAACACCAGAGAGATGTCCCCGTCCTCTTCTTCCACAGGACTGTAAGCAAGAAGATCCCAGTGCTCCTCAGGATCATCAGGTAGATGGAGAGAAGGTGTCAGGAGATCTCCCCTATGATGTGTAGACGGCTGTGAAGATCTTGTGCTCAGTCTTGTTTTATCCACCAGTATTATATGTTTTATACTTGTGTAATGATAACGGTGGAGATGGCAGGATTAGAGCTGATCATAGATGGGACTTCTCCATCTGTCTGTGACTTTTACAATATTTGTTTCAGGGTGAAGATCTGACCCATATTAATACTACAGAGACATATGTGAGAGATGATGAGTGGTGTAAAGAGGAGATTCCCACATATGACTACCCAGGTGAGTAGTAACCACTGAATGCAGAGAAGTCACAGATTCCTCTCAGTCACCGGCTGTGGCTGCTTTATCGGTGGTGTAGTCCGGCCGTAATACCATGGTCACCATTTTGCCTCTAGACCACAACATTCTCCTCCACACAAAACTGTTCAAATGACTTTGGGCATTGAAAGCCCTTTTCTATAGAACTTGTCACCTAGAAGATCCACCTACCCCCTGGTATTAGGAGACGCTGACCGTTATCTGCCCAGATCTGTAACTATAAAGCCAAATGACAGCGTACGTAGAATGTGCTGACAAGATAGAAAATCACTTGAAGAAAAATCTTATGCTGGGCCTGTAAGAGAAAGCGGAGGGTAATGATGCTGTTGGCTTCCTAGATCCCTGAGATCTTATCGGATGAATCTTCTCTTCCTTCTGTGCTGCTGAATGTCTCATGGTCCCTACAAGAAAAATAAAATGCAAAGAGAGGCGCAATGAGTGTACCTGTGTTAGAATTAAATTCCCTAACTGAATCAGCAGGGTGCTCACCTTACAGGGTTGTGCCTCTCTTGCACAACCACGGTGTGAGCGTGAATGGTAGTTGGGGAGCATGTCCTCGCAGCCCAGAAGGGCACTGCACGTGGGTGTCAGCAATCTCCGCTCTCCTGGTCAGTCCATCTCTCACTGGCTTCCGGACGTGATGTTGAGACCAATCCCAGCCGTAAGTGAACACCAAGGGTCCCAGAGCTTCTCAGCACCGCCCAGCAATCGCAGGTTCTCCCACAAACAGCTGCCCTCCAAGCTGCTCCTGCCACTGATCCTCAGAGAGGAAAATTCAATGCGAAGCAACAAAAAAAGCGGTCTATAGGAGCGCTAAAGGAAAGGCAGAAACCATTAAAAGGGCATAAAATCTCAGCTTTTATCCTTCCTCCAATACCCACAACGCGTTTCTACAGTCACAGCCGTCTTCCTCAGGTGGAATGAAGGAAGCATCAATTATTGCAGCCTTTGTAGGTAGCCCTAGTTGGAACAACCCACAATCCTATGCGACCTCCCCCTGGTGTTGCGCGTTAACCCTTACATCCCCAATAAAAACATTGTAAAAAAACCATTCGTTAAACAATCATTATACATTTTGCAGGTTATGACATTCAACCTCATCAATATTCCATAAAAAAATTATAATAAACCCTATCCAAGTAATAACCCCCCCCAAAGAAAAAAAGGGAAATTAAAAAAAAAATACAAATTGCACACATAAAAAAAGAAATCAATCATAATCCCTAAACTATTAACCCTACCTGGAAACGTTCTCTATAGTGAGATTCAGTCCCTCCGGATATAACGAACCCAACTTGAACATCCAGTAGCTTTCTCTTCTAATAAGGTTACTCAGCCTCTCTTCTCCAAGCTCCTTGATATGGTCAGTGATGGTCAATCTTATCTTTCCTGGATCCTTATTGTGACTCCCTGCAAAGTGTCGGGACACACTATGTAATTGGTAACCCGAGCAGATGCTCTGTCTGTGCTTATTCAAACTTGCATGTGCTGTTTGGATGGTCCTTCCCACATATTGAAGCCCACAAGGGCATTCCAACAAAGAGATGATATAGGTGGACTGACAAGTAACCTTGTGCTTGATCTGGAATGTCTCATTGGTGGTATTAGAATGAAAATCCCTCGCATTATCCTGGATCACTCCACAACACAAGCATTTGGGTACTTTACATGCATAACAGCCCCAGCTGCTATTATCATTTCCATATGGCGTTTTATATTTCCGCGTTATGTTGCTTGGTGCTACCAAGTTCTTTAAACTTCTATTTTTTCTATAAATAATATTTGGTTTATCGGGAATCATTGGGGCTAAAAGAGGATCTCCTTGTAGGATGAAGCAATGTTTCTCCAGCAATTTAGGCACAATTGATCTCGAATGACAGAAGGGAGTTATCAAACTCCATTTATTCCTCTCCAAATTCACCCCAGGTGTCCTATTTTTATCCTCCATTTTTTTATGCACAAATCTTGTGTGAAATTGCATGTCCTCTTATAAGCATCTTTTAAAAGATTTTTTGGGTATCCTTTCTCCACAAACCTCATCCTGAGTATTCTAGATTCAGTTTGGATGTCTTGGTCAGAAGAGCAATTCTTCCTAATTCTCCAGTATTGGCCACAGGGTACATTCTTCACCCACCCGGGGAGGTGCCCACTGTCAAACCTAAGGTAGCTGTTGACATCAACCGGTTTGAAGTGTGTTGCAGTGGACACCATCCCCAGGTCGTCAAGCCGCACCCATAAGTCCAAATACTGGATGGAATCGGTGGAAATGGTAGCCGTAAAGGTTAGTCCCCGATCATTCATATTGAGATTGTTAGCAAATGTTTCTGCCTCTTCAACCGACCCCCTCCACAGGATAAACAAATCATCAATGAACCTTCGGTAAAAGGCCACCCCTTCTTTTTCAAGACTGGGCTGCGCAATGAGGACGGACTCCACCGCACCCATGAATAAATTAGCATAGCTTGGTGCGAATCTCGTCCCCATTGCGCAGCCCTTCACCTGGCGGTAGAGTTCCCCCTCACAAGAGAACACATTGTTACTCAGGATGAACAAGATGGCTTTCAGTATGAATTCCCTTTGTTCAGCTGGCATGGTAGTATCATTCATTAACACTTTAAGGCCCAGTTCATGCGATATATTGTTATAAAGGGCTGTGACATCCAGTGTTATCAGGATGCATCCCGTCATTGGGGGTAAATTCCTCAGCTCACTGATAAGTTGCGATGAGTCCCACACGAAGGATTTTAACTGTTTTACATATTTCTGTAAGAATAAATATACGTAGTGAGATAACTTACATGTTATGGGCCCGATGCCCGATATGATGGGCCTACCTGGGGGGTTACTCGGGTCCTTGTGCAATTCGGGTAGAAAATATAGAAATGGTACTTTTATATTGGGCAATATCAAGAAATTTGCGTTCTTTTCTGTTAATGATTTCCCTCTCATAGGCTCCCTTAATCAAAGAATTATAATTCAAAAACATTTTGATATTTGGATCATCTAATTTCTCATAAAAAACCCTCTTCTAAAATCCTTCTCCCTTCCTCTATATACCATGCCCTGTCCATTATAACTACCCCCCTTATCGGCACTACGTATGACGATATCTTCATTAACCCTAATGGAGGTAATGGCTTCTCTCTCAGCCCTACTTAGATTGCACCTCCTTTTTGGTTGTGAAATTGCCCTAACTTCTTTCACACCCAGTTGCTGGAATGTCTCAATATGGGAGCCCTTATGACGAAGAGGATAGAATTTATCATTGGGGTTCCTAACATCAACATGTAGCATGTTCTTAGTGGACTCTGACTCTTCTTGAACACTGGGAAATTTCTGAATATTGGTTCTACTTTTGTTTTTCTCTTCTAATATAAAATGCCTTTGTATGGTGAGTTTCCGGAAAAATTCATTGAGATCCAAATATAATGAAAAAGTATGTAAATTCGCAGTGGGGCAAAAAGAGAGTCCCTTTCCCAAAAGGGATTTCTCCTCCTGTGTGAGAGTGTATTTGGAAAGATTATAAATCCCCAATTCCTTTTCAGTACAACCCTCTTTTACTACATCTAATCCCTTGTGGGGCTGGCTGCTTTTGATCGCTTCAGTGTGGTCTCCTGATTTTGAGTGTCCCCCTTTTCTGGAACATCCACTCCTCCTACACCCTCTTCTCCCCTTTTTCTCTTGGGGTGACGGCCTGGAGCCACCCGAAAAAGCTGGGTGATTTTGGAATCCTTTAGAATCTCTTCTAATGCTATCAGGGTATCCACCACATTATGTACCCCATAAGAGCTCACCCTTGCGGTCTCTCTTACCAGTGGCATAATCGATAAAGAGCTATTTAGAGTCAAATTAGATAGATCAACCTGATTATTAGAACCCCCATCCCTCGAGGGACCATTGGGTTCTTCCAATGCACCTGTTGGATCCCCACTGTTCTCGCCTATCAAATCCCCTGAGAATGGGGTCCCTTCCGTTGTAATTGAGCTTTTTGAGGGATTGGTTATAAATTCTAACACTGTATTATTCCCAAGAACCCCAGACCCCTTCTCCAGTGTTTGAGTGGAGGTGACATCATGTACTGTAAAAATGGATAAATCCATACCACCTGAAATAATATCTCCAACATGAAATCAATCCGCACTGCAAGAAATTGCATTCATTGTGCACATGCCTGTGTGAACTGCCGCCTAGAAAAGCGTGCAGTATAAGAAGTTCTCCATGGACCGGGGTGCCACTCCAAAGTAGTAAGTACAGCAACTTCACCAAAAGAGAAATACAGATGGCACTCACCGGGTTAAAATCTTCTTTATTCTATTTCTTTAAAACATGGGCATAGGGAGGATGGGAGCGGGAGTGGAGATGGCGACAGCTGTTTGGCGCTGCAGTGGCGCTTCTACTGGTCTCAGAGGGGAGTGAGCCCAGTCTCACCTCTTAATCAAACCTCACCCCCACTGCTTCAACACATATGCAGCAATTATCAATGACAATTAAAAGATTTTAGAAAAAAATAAAAAAAACCCATATACAATCATGAAAGCTTATTATAGGAAAACAGACCTATCCAATCTCTCATTTAGACCAGCAGATTCTTGTGCCCGAGTGCACATGATCCATATGGCCTCTCTTTTCAATAGAAGTTCATGTAAATCTCCCCCTTGTACTGGAAGAGACACCCTTTCCAGGCCAGCAAAAGAGAGCACCTCTGGATTTCCTCCAGGAGATTCCCTGACATGCTTCATTAGGCGTGGGACACCTTTACCTGCTCCAACCGAGTTATAGTGCTCCCTGAATCTCACATATAGGAGGCGAATGGTCTTACCGATGTAAAAAGCTTTACAGCAACATAAAACAACATAAACCACGTGAGTTGTTTTGCAGGTGATAAAATCCTTGACAACGTGAGACACTCCCCCGATGCACAGTGTTCTATCTACAATATGGTAATTACAGAAAGGACAATGGCCACACTTATAATTACCATGTGGAACACCCTTGCTTAACCAATTATTTCGTGGCTTCACCATCCGTTTTTTTACTACTATGTCACCCAAGGTAGTACCCCGTCTATTAGAAATAATGGGACCCCTTGCTGCCACCTCTATGATATCCTTATCATGCTCCAAAATATGCCAATTCCTGCGAATGGCAGATCGTATAACCCCATCCATAGGGCCAAATTTGAAACAAAAAACAAATCTCTTTTCAGATCCACAGGCAGGACTACGATTGCGACCTCCTGCCTGATCAGCCCTAGCCTTAGCCTCATTGAGAAGACCATTAGGATAGCCCCTACAAGGGAACCTATCACATAATTCCTCTGCTTGCTGGTTGTAACCTTCCTGGGTATTATTAATCCTCTTCAATCCTAATAATTGGCTATAAGGGAGAGACCGTTTTACATGATTTGGATGGAAGCTATCAAACCGCAGAACGGTATTTGTGGCGGAGGGTTTATGAAATACCTTGGTCTGCAACTCACCATCTACAACACTAATCTGTACATCCCAAAAATCGAGGTTAAGACCTCCATATCTCGACGTAAACGACATATTCATGCCATAGGACTTATTGAGGTACTAGACAAATTCATCAAATGATTCACGGGGTCCGTCCCATATCATGAATATATCGTCCACATAGCGCACAAAAAGTCTGATATGTCTCAGAAAATTATTCCCCATGTTATACACCTAGTCCTCCTCCAACACAGCTAGAAAAAGGTTCGCGAAAGTGCAAGCGACCGGATTTCCCATCGCGGTCCCAGTGCATTGGAAAAACCTTGCGTCTTCAAACTTGAATGCATTATGTTTTAAAACAAAGTCAACCCCTTCGCATACAAAGTTGACAAAACTGTCACTTCTCTTCAAAGACCCCAAAATCCTCCTCAAAACCACAATACCTGGATCCTCGTGTATAGGCTTTCTACATCAATCGACACCAAAGAGAAGCCTGTTTGCCATGTAATGCCTCTAAGCGCCCCCAAAAATTCATCAGTGTCTTTGATGTAGGAAGGGATATCATGCAATACGGGGCGCAACAGCCAATCCATGTATTGTGACAATGGTTCTGTGAGGGATCCGATCCCTGACACAATGTGGCGTCCTGGTGGAGCAATAAGGGATTTATGCACCTTTGGAATATAATACCAATGGGGTCGGCGTGGGAACTTCGGTAATAACCTTTCAGCCTTTTTCTTAGACAACACACCTAATTCCATGTTTTTCCATAAAAAACTTGGCAATTCATTTTTATACTTGATCGTCGGATCTTTTGCCAATTTTAAATAAGTAGATGTGTCAGATAACTGTCTCATAGCCTCCATCATGTACTGCTCGTTTTTTAATAGGACTACATTGCCACCCTTATCAGCGTTCCTCACGACCACATCCAACCACTCTCTAATCTCAAAGAGGGCACGTCTTTCAGAGGCCGACAGATTGGGCGGGGTGGTCAGATATACTATGGACTCAACATTCTTCAACACCTGCGTTTCAAATAAATCGATAACATTCCCAGGGGCCACCTGGGGCATGAAAGTGGACGGTACACCTCCTGTAAAGGGTTCTAAGGAGTCTGAAACTACAGAATGAGCCAATTCTGGAGCAGTCAGATCGCACAAAACCTGGGCATCCGCCCTGACATCGGCCAGTGAATTGGTGCCAGCAAGAAACCCCAAGGGGCCCACCTGACACGGACTCTCTCCTTCTAATACTGTTTCCTCTGAAACACCTGAAGCAAATGATTTGTGTAAATGAATTTTTCGCATAGCCCTGAAAAGATCTATTTTAAAGTCCACAAAGTTAAACGCTTCTGAAACACAAAAACCCAATCCCTTTGAAAGAACAGACACGTGTGAGCTATTCAGAGCATGATCAGTTAAATTCACCATGTTATCACAAGAGTCTATTGCTGCTTCTGCCTCCATGACACACGTTTCCTTTTCCACTGGCGTCCTGCGCCTTCTCTCCCTTCCCCCCTCTGCGCGTTCTCCGCCTAAAGGGGGCGCCGGAGCGGAATCTGCTGCATTAGCATAAGTCCTTTCTGAATAGCCTGGTGAAGTGAGGGATTCTTCTTGTGCACTTGAGTCAGACTCTTGTCAGATATTCATTCCTATATTTCTTGCCACCATGTTTCCTATTATTTCTCTAGCAACCTTCCACGACAGCATAGGAGGATGTCTCCATGTCCTAATAGGAGAAAGGAAGCACGAGAGGTTAAAAGGTCCCTCCCACCTCCCTCTCACCAGTGACTTTCCTGTCCCCCATGGGGCATGGAGCGGTTGGTATGCTGTGTGGCCGGCTGCTGCAGCGTACCTGAAAGATCCAAAAGCCGGGCAGTGGTGGTCGGTGGCGCTGCCTTCCCTCCTCCGATCTGCTCCCGTCTTCTCCTGAACTGGGGACCGTTCCTGGCCCTCCCGCGCTCCCCTATGGGGAGTAAAGTGGGCCAGTGATCCCTGACCGGAGGCCTCCTGTAGCTCTCCGGTCTCTCCTCCCCCTGCGTGCAGTGCAGGGTCACTTCCGGGGTATGTGGAGGATGCGCTGTCATGGTGGCCCCCATCCTGTTGCCGGCGCGTGGAGCTCGCCAGCGCTTGCTGTGCCTGCTTCGGGACCCATCGAGGAGGAGGGGGAAACAAATGACTGCGCTGAGGGCGGGGTTAATCTGTTATTAACCCACCGGAAGACGCCGACAGGTAAGATGCAGAATCCCCTGTTAGCATGGATGGGTCTTCCTGCCATGCGTCTGCAAAGCCCAGCGCTGCCCCAGCCACAGTAAGTGTCCAGGTGTGGTTCCTAGTGGTGCGGTCCAGGGTTTAGGTCCTCAAAATACTTCTCCCCCTTGTTCCATAGGGAAAAAAGTCTGCCCATAAGAGCACCAATACATCCAGTAAGTCGGCCAAATGTGCCATATGCAGCGCAAAACTTCCCTCAAATTGGGAGAAGCTATGTCAAGCTTGCACGGATAAGGTGGTTAGGGCTGAGCACCTGTCATTGATCGACAAAGGATAAGGTGGTTAGGGCTGAGCACCCGTCTTTGATCGACGAAATCCGCAGCTTGGTTACCCATCAGGTTCAAACCTCTTTAGCTGCCCTGCCCCCCCCTCCACCACCTCCACTCCCTCCGATTGTGGGCTCACCACCCCCAAAAAAACGGAAAATTCAAATAGACGATTCGGGTCCGAATCAGAAAGATCATACAATTCGGGATCCGAGAATTGGGAACAACCGGTAACCTTCTAGGTCAGCCGACACTAGGAAGTGCCTCCTTTCCACGGAATATGTGGAAGAGCTGGTCAGTGCAGTACGTGCAACTATGGGCCTAGAGGACGAACCCGTCACGCAGACAGCACATGAAAGCATGTTCGGCGGATATGAGGGGCCTAAACGAACATGTTTTCCAGTTCCAGAGGCAAGAATAGTAAATCTGAAAGGCCTCAACCGACACATTGCATACCGCAAATTCAAGATGGAGTCAGTAAAGACCGCCATTCCACTGATAGGGCCGTCGTACTTCATGGCAACCATAGATCTGAAGGATGCTTATTTCCACATCCCCATACATCCTTCCCACAGGAAGTATCTGAGGTTTGCGATTCGTCAGGGTCCGGAAGTCAAGCACTTTCAATACAATGTGCTTCCCTTCGGAATATCCTCTGCCCCTCGAGTGTTTTCCAAAATTATGACAGAAGCTGTGTCCTACATCAGAAGCCGGGGTATATCTATTGTACCTTACCTGGATGACCTACTGATAATAGGGTTCTCCTACCAGAGGAAGACCAGGTAGCCCAGACTCTGGACATTCTCCAATCATTGGGGTGGATCCCAAATATAAAGAAATCACAAATTCAACCCTCTCAGGAGGTACAATTCTTGGGAATCCTACTAGATTCAAAGAATCAAATGTCCTTCCTACCGGAGGAACATCAGAGATCAGTAATGTCAAGAGTCTCAGATTTCAGGGGTCAGAGGTCCCCGACCCTCAGGTCAGCCATGTCCATACTAGAGTTAATGACCTCCTGCATCCAGTAGGTGCCCTGGGCGCAGGCCCACTCCAGAACACTCCAGTCCCATATCTTAAGAAACTGGAACAGGGATCATACCTGCCTGAACAAAAGAGTCCAGACCCCAGGAATAGTGAGGGCTTCGCTAGCATGGTGGATGGACCGCAAAAACCTGTGCAGGGGAATTAACTGGTCCCAGATCCCCTTGGTTACAGTAACGACAGACACCAGAAAATAAGTCTGGGGAGCCGTAGTGTCTCGACAGCCATTCCAAGGGTTATGGAGGCAGAAAATGAGTGCAAGATCCTCAAACTTCAGGGAGCTGAAGGCAGTGGAGGAAGCTCTCCTGGCAGCAAGACACCTGGTCCAAGACCAACATATCAGAGTCTACTCGGACAACATAACAACAGTGGCACATCTCAGGCACCAGGGCGGCACAAGATCCAGCGACCTGGAGGACCTCTCAGGCCGAATATTTTGCTGGGCCGAAAGACACCTCCGTTCACTGACAGCGGTCCACCTGAAGGGTACGGCCAATCTTCAGGTAGAGTTCCTGAGCAGAAAACGCATCCAGCCCGGCGAGTGGACCCTGAATGGAAGAATCTTTCAAACACTAGTCAGCAGGTGGGGCCTCCTGGAGGTGGACCTACTAGCCTCAGGAGAGAATGCTCAAGTGAGGGACTACTTCTCCCTGAACCCCAGGGACAGATCCCTGGAGGGGACGCCTTCGCCCACAGGTGGAGGTTCCATCTGGCATATGCCTTCCTGCCAGTTCCAATCCTTGCTGCAACCCTGAGGAAAATCCGGGAGGATCAGACCCCAACCATTCTAGTAACTCCGCTATGGCCAAAGAGCTGGTATTCGCTAATCACAGAACTACAGGTAGACGGGCCATTTATCCTACCCATAGAAGAAGACCTTCTCTTGCAGGGCCCTCTATATCACCCAAACCTCCGGGGAATGAGTTTAGCGGCCTGGTTTCTGAGGCCCAGATCTTGAGGGCCTAGGGGCTATCAGAGGCAGTAATTAAAACCCTCCAGAAATCTCGGAAACCGGTCACCATTGCCATATATAATAAAATATGGAAAAAATTCTCCTCATGGTGTCTGCCAGACCTTCCCGACCCAGAGAACCCTAACATTTCCCGTATCCTGGATTTCTTACAGAGGGGGCTGGAACTAGGTCTAAAACCTAGCACACTGAAAGTATAGGTATCAGCATTAAGCTCTATGTTTGACTGTGACTTGGCTAACCACAGGTGGATAAGAAGATTCATGACATCTGCCGCTAGGCTACATCCAAAAAAAACTAGTTTCTGTTCCGCCATGGGACTTGAATGTGGTGCTTATGGAACTCACTCAATCACCCTTTGAGCCTCTGTCATCCTGTACTTCTCAGCTCCTCACCTATAAAGTAGCCTTCCTTATAGCAATAACCTCAGCAAGGCGAGTAGGAGAGCTTCAAGCTCTCTGTCAAGGAACCCTACCTAACAGTTAGAGACGATTCAATAGTTCTCTCTCTTGATCCATCTTTTCTACCAAAGGTTGTGTCTGACTTTCATAGGTCTCAGAAAATAATTCTACCTTCATTCTGCCAAAACCCAGCAAACCCCTAAGAGGAGATGTTTCACACGCTGGATGTAAGACGTATAATTCTCCACTACTTGGAGTACACCAAACCATATAGAATCGACCACAACCTATTTATCCATACCTCTGGTCCAAACAGAGGAAAGAAGGTGGCAAAGAACACCATTGCCAATTGGATTAAAAAGGCTATCTCTGAAGCATACCTGGCGCAAAACATCACTCCCCCTGCAGGGATCAAAGCGCATTCAACACGATCTACCTCTACTTCATGGGCTGAGAGGGCAGGTGCATCTTCAGAGCAGATTTGTAAGGCAGCAACCTGGTCCTTACATACTTTCACTAAACACTACAGGTTGGACCTTGTGTCCAGCAGGGATCTAGTCTTTGGCTGAAAAGTTCTTCAGGCCGTTGTCCTCCCCCCCCCCCCCCTAGTGCAGTATAGGTTGTTATGCCTCCTATGCTGTCGTGGAAGGTTGCTAGTGAAAATGGAATTAGACTTACCGGTAATTTTGGTTTCTAGAAACCTTCCACGACACCACTATTTCCCTCCCTGCATTCTTGGACAAATTCTGAGAATCTTAAGGTAACCGGTGCTATGGTAATCAGTTATAAGTCACTGTTGAGAGGGAGGTGGGTGGGACCTTTTAACCTCTCGCGCTTCCTGTCCCCCATTAGGGCGTGGAGACATCCTCCTATGCTGTCGTGGAAGGTTTCTAGAAACCGAATTACCGGTAAGTCTAATTCCATTTTCTCTTGTAATGAAAGAACCTTTGTGGTTTCCCACTCTCATGTTCATTCTTATTTTTATTCCATGAAAAAATGCGGTTGGAGTCATAATCACTTTTGTCACGGATACATTTGTCCCTTTTGACCTGTTTCACATTCGCCTGAATGGTGATCAATTTAGGGTCCTTTTCTTATTCAGGGATAACCACTGTGGATCCGTTAGTCTAGATTTGACCTCATCCTTGGTTTTTTTAATATCCCACTCCAGTTGAGTGTCACTTTTCATATTAAACTCATAAACCAATTTCAGTAATTTTTCTAAACATTCCAAAAATATTTTTTGCCATTCAGCCAAAAATAACGGCTCCTCTCTGAAATGTGATGCTCTTTAAAAATCCTTACGCCTCGCGGGACTCTGCCTGCTTCCACATAAGATTGAAGAGAATTGTGAGTCCAGAACAGTCTGACCTCTTTTTCTGTCAGATTGAACAATTTGCCGATGTTTTAAAGAAATAGAATAAAGCAGATTTTAACCCGGTGAGTGCCATCTGTATTTCTCTTTTCCTTTTTGGTGAAGCCACTTGAAATAATATCTTCCCCCTGCATCGGTGTTTCAGAGGTCTCCAGAATGGTTTGCATATTCCCCGCAGTTTTTATTGGTGAACAATTAGATATTTCTGTTGGTACTGTATGATTGCCAGACCCTCCCTCATTCCTATTGCTATTTTTCCTCTTATTACCTTCAGTGCTAGTCCCATCCTTCCCATTCCAGTTTGTATTAATCCATTTTGTATTTCTTTTACTCAGACCATTAATCAGTTTGCTCCTCTGTTCCTCAGAGTGAGCCCTTTGTTTTTCAGATGTTAAAATAGAAAAGGATTCATCCTTCCTGGCATCTTTATAATTTTTCTCCTCCTTTTTTTCATAATTATTATTAATGCTTGATGATTGATTACCATTTCCCCCCTCGGATCTCATAAATTCACCAGTATCCATAGCCTCTGCTTTTTCATGACTATTCCCACTCCCTGAGTTCTCCTTCCTATCCCTCCTTAGTTTGCCAGCTTTTCTCTTTATTAGATCTGCCTCAGATTTATTCAGTTTGGTTCTCAGTCCTACATCATAAGTCCTAAATTCCGATGACAAAGACAAAATCTCCAAATTTTCCCTCAGGTGTCTGGCACCCTCAAGTGCTATTTCTGCCAGGGAATCTCTCTTAGATATCAATCATTTAAGGAAACCCATAGAGCAGTTGAGGGAGAAAGTGTCCCATGGAATATTGATGAGGCTGAATGTCATAACCTGAAAATGTATAATGATTGTTTAACGAATGTTTTTTTCACAGTGTTTTTATTGGGGATGTAAGGGTTAACGCGCAATACCAGGGGGAGGTCACATAGGATTGTGGGTTGTTCCAACTAGGGCTACCTACAAAGGCTGTAATAATTGATGCTTCCTTCATTCCACCTGAGGAAGACGGCTGTGACCGTAGAAACGCGTTGTGGGTATTGGAGGAAGAATAAAAGCTGAGATTTTATGTCACCACCGGCCCCTGTCCAGTAGCCTTTATCTCTTACTTATAGAGGCTACTGCGCAGGCGCCGCCATCACCGGTGACATTTTGCTGGCTGTAACTTTTTTTCTAAGCCTCACAATAGCCACAATATTATAGGCATTATCAACAATAATATCAGTGCTATTATATGCAATGTAATAATGGGGGGCAGGTCAGTGAGGGGTCAGCGACCTGTCATAGGCCAATACAGATGAATATGTAATCAGAGCAACACATAAAGCCCCGCCCCAGAGCACGAGAATCTCATTAACTGAAAACTACAAATACAGATTACACAACAACCACAAGACGGATTTCATCACCAGGTATCATTGTAATCAGTATAACGGCGCCGACCTGACAGTGTCTGTAGGTTACTGAGCACAATCCTGCTGACAGGTTCCCTTTAAGACATCTCAGCTCTGCACTATTATACACAGTTCTCTATAAATGTGTAACATTTCTTCATGAAACTCATCTTGACAGAAAATATTGGACCTTACAATGGTTTAGATTGTGACGTCACCGAGCCCCATACTCTAATTACCCCAGAGAGGTTTCACCACTAGCTGCTCATTTATTACTGATGGAGACTGTGGAGTTTGATCATCTCAGTAGATGTTATTGTCTATAGTCACAGTGTTTGATTACAGTAGTGTCCAAAATCCTCTGATTTAACCTCTTCCCGCAGCCAGATTTTTTAATATCTGACGTGTGTCACTTTATGTTGTGGTAAGTTTGGAATTCTTCACAAAGGATAATAGAAAACAGATGGATCTTACAAATTATTTTCCAGCTTCGCACTATACCCTACATATGATTGTACACTACTGTCTGGGCACATGGCAGTGTTCAGAAGGGAAGGAGCACCATTTAGCTATATGAATGCAGGTCTAGCTGGAATATTTTGCAGACACAATGTATTGGGAGCACTGTTCATGGTCACCTAGCAGCTCAAAAGATGTCCTCCATGAACATGCTTGGCACTATCTTCTCTGCTTTCCATATCCCAAGGATTGCCTTGCTCATCGCCCTTTAACACCCTCACATGGAATCTGGACTTACACTGGGACCCCTAGGCTTGGACCATGGTGTTACCTGCTATTCTGTGGTGTTAGATGGCAAGAAGAATAGTCAGGTAGCTGGGTCAGAACCAGAAGGATAGAATACAGAATCAGAAGACACAAAGAGTAGTCAGTAAACGGGCCATGGTCACGGCAGGAAACAAATACACAAGCCGCAAGCTGAGCTCAGAGGACTGAACCAGAGGAGACAGCGCTGTATCTGGCAGATTCTGGCCATGTGCTTTGCGCTTTAGTAGGGTGTGGTACGTTCCAATTGGCTGAAGTAGGGAGCAGATTACTCCAGCTGGACAGCAGGAACAGATCCCAGATGAGATTGGACACACCATATGCAGAAGCCCTAATATAACTAAATGACACAAAACCAGAATAGTCGAAATCCCCATAAAGTGATTCCATTTTATAAATTATTTCACTGAGGGTTATAATCTATACACACGTGGTCAAAATTGTTGTTACCCCTTCTACAGAATTTTTTTTTTTTAAATAAAACTCATGAAATAGGCCTGGACAGAAATGATGGAACCCCTGAAAATAATGTGATAAAAGGGACATGTGAAATCGCGGTGTGTCCACTAATTAGCATCACAGGTGTTTACAATCTTGGAATCAGTGAGTGGCCTGTATAGAGACTACAGATACTCACTGTGCTGTTTGGTGACATGGTGTGTATCACACTCAACATGGACCAGAGGAAGCGAAGGAAAGAGTTGTCTCAGGAGATGAGAGAGAAAATTATAGACACCTGTTAAAGGTAAAAGTTATAAGACCATCTCCGAGCAGCTCGATGTTCTTTTGAGTACAGTTGCACATATTATTCAGGAATGTAAGCTCCATGGGACTGTAGCCAACCTCCCTGGATGTGGCCGCAGGAGGAAAACTGATGACAAATCCAAGAGACGGATAATACGAATGGTAACAAAAGAGCCCAGAAAACTTCTAAACAGATTATAGGTGAACTTCAAGCTCCAGAAAGATCAGTGTCAGATCGCACCATCCGTCGTTGTATGAGCCAAAGTAAACTTTATGGGAGACGACCAAGGAGGACACCATTATTGAAAATAATCATAAAAAAACAGACTGGAATTTGACAAACTACATGTTGAGAAGCCACAAAGCTTCTGGGAGAATGTCCAATGGACAGATGAGACAAAAATGGAACTTTTTGGCAAAGCACATCAGCTCTATGTTCTCAGATGGAAAAATGAAGCATATCACGAAAAGAACACTGTCCCTAATGTGAAACATGGAGGAGGTTCTGTTATGTTCCGTGAATACTTTGCTGCATCTGGCACAGGGTGTCTAGAATGTGTGCAGGGAACAATGAAATCTCAAGACTATCAAGGGATTCTAGAGAGAAATGTGCTGCCCAGTATCAGAAAGCTTGGTCTCAGTCGCAGGTCATGGGTCTTGCAACAGGATAACAACACAAAATACACAGCTAAAAACATGCAAGAATGGCCTTGAGGAAATCATTGGACTATTCTGAAGTGGTCTTCTGTGAGCCCAGACCTAAATCCTATTGAGCATCTCTGGAAAGAGATGAAACATGCCGTCTGGAAAAGGCAACCTTCAAACACGAGACAACTGGAGCAGTTGCTCTTGAGGAGTGGTCCAAAATACCTGTCGAGAGGTGCAGAAGTCTCCTTGACAGTTGCAGAAATCATTTGATTGCAGTGATTGCCTCAAAAGGTTGTGCAGCAAAATATTTCAGTTAAGGAACCATCATTTCTGTCCAGGCCTATTTCATGAGTTTTATTTTTTTTAAATTCTGTGGAAGCATGGCCGAAAAGCAAAGCAATGTCTGACTTTCATTTGTTAATTTTCATAGATTTTTTATTTATTACTTTTGTCAGATTCAAGCTATTTCTGTGAACATTGTAGGTTTTTTTGTCATCAAACGACAAGTACCAACAACTTTGACCACATGTGTAGGAGGAGTGAATATTTTGACTCCACAGTCTCTTTCCGGAAATTAACACGCAGTGGATGTTGGAGAGTGAAAATTACACATTTGCCATTTTCTTACCCAGCACATAGTGGCCAGATTGTGCTCCAGGAGACACCGCAAATTAAGTGGATTCTTCTCACTATAATATTGCTAAATACAGGGATCCTAAATGTTGTTTGCGCACACTGCAAGACTCCGAAGTGAGAGCGGATTTTGCTGGATTGGTTTATAGAAACCTTGTTGCTTTTCAACAGCCTTTGAGCCACTAATAGTGTGGGAACCTCTGTTTTTCCAATGACAGATGATGGACCTGAGTGGGGACTTGGTTTTTTGTAAGATGAGAATTGGTATGATTTTCGCCTACATAACACTGATTGTTCATTCTGCCTCCCAAATATTGAATAAAAAGAAACTAAACAGTTAAACACCGCACACTACTGGTTCATCCAACAAGGTTTTCTATTAGATGGTGAACTGTCATTGTCTTGATAAATAAAGTTTTTTACATAGCTTGCCATTTTTATGGACAGTTTAAGTAGAAATGTTCAAAAATATAAAATTTGGATATTTTATTAAAAATAATTGTTTTTTATCTTTTTTTTTTTCAATCAGATAAATTTTTATTAAATGATAACAAGTATATCATATGACATCAAGCAGATGTTCACATATAATCATAAATTTTTATTAACAAAACTCCCACCCCCTATGCCCCCCCTCCGAGACCCCTTCAGTGTCTTCCTCATTTCTATTCCGATACTCTTTCCCACCTCCATATATACTTGTTTATTATGAACATCATCTATATCATAATACATCCTCCCCACAAATCTAACTCCATTCTACCCATGGCTGCCATATCTTATGAAATACATCGAGTTTATTTCTCTTAGTATAAATACTTTTTTCCAATGAAATTATATGCTCCACTTGCGTAAGAAAGTCTCGTCTAGTCGGAGGCTCTTCTCTGATCCAGAACCGAGCGATCAACTTCCTTGCTATGAACAACAGTCTAGCAATCGCCAGTTTGACCATGGATACTGCTACTAATTCCTCTACATACCCTAATATACAGACCAAAGGGTCTCTGGGGACTGCACAACTATATATCAATTCAATCCGACTCAATACGACTGTCCAGTACGTAGACAATCTAGGGCAATGCCACAGCATGTGCAGCATGTCTGCCCGTTCCTGCGAACATTGTGGACACTCGGAATCGGACCTCAAACCCATCTTGAATAGTCTATCAGGAGTTCTGTAAGCTCTATGAATTACGTATAACTGAGACATCCTCCCAGGTTCGCTCATAGAAATCTTAGGCACATATTCTAAAATAGATTCCCATCTATCGTCATTTATCTCTCCCAATTCAACCTCCCATTTCACTCTAGACTTGATGGGATGTTTGACTAGAAAAGTGAACAATAAATCTCTATACACTTCTGAGATTGCCCCCCTTGTCACGCTGTTCTCCAAAATGGAGGCCAGCGTGATATCAAACTGGATCTCAATAAGTTTTCTCCGACATTGCGACCGATACGCATGCTGAATTCTTTTATAATGAAACAAATTTGAATGCGGTAACTGGAATTCTGTCTGCAGCTCCATAAATGACTTAAGTCTTCCCTGACCCATTAGCTGTCCCATCCTTCTGATTCCTGCCTCTCTCCAGGGCCCAAATCCTTCAATTTGCCCGAATTCTGGCAAATTTATATTATCCCATACAGGAAAGTATTTGGTAAGGCCCGTGACACCCCTTATCTGTTCAACTTTTTCCCATACCTTATGAATTAGGAGAACAGTAGGAAACCGAGAGCCTAATTTTAAAAACTGCCCCCCTTCTAAACTCTCTCCCAGAGGCCATTTTCCAAACAAATATCTCAAACTACTGGGCGATTGTCCCTGTCCCGTCTCCACCCCCCATCCTCCGATATGCTGGGATTGTGCTGATAAAAAATATACCCAGGGGTTGGGAAGCGCCAATCCTCCTTCCTCCTTCGGCCTCTGTAAAGTTTCTTGTTTAAACCGTGGGCTTCCCCCCCCATATTAGTTCACCAAACAGCGATTTAATTTTATGGAACCTACTCTGAGAGATCCAAATTGGAGAATTATGCAGTACATATAACAGCTGTGGCATCACAATCATTTTTAAAAGGTTCACCCTTCCAATTACCGAAAGATGTAATTTATTCCATGCTGATATTTTGGAACGAATTTTTTGCAGCAAAGGGCTTAGATTAAGTTCTTCAAACCTAGTCAAAGGAAGGGCGATTTGTATCCCCAAATATTTAAATTTCGAAACTACCTTCAATTTTGCAGACCTTCCCACCTCCCCCATATCCCCATCTACCTCATCAATGGGCATTATGCACGATTTGTCCCAATTGATTTTGAGCCCGGAAAATTCCCCGAATTCCTCAGTTAATGCCACCGCATTATCCAATTTCTCCCCTGAGTCCTCCAAAAATAGCAAAATATCGTCGGCATACAAAGACACCCTCTCCTCCTTCACTCCATAGACAAATCCTTTTATCTCTTGTGCATCCCTTATTTTAGTGGCCAGAGGTTCCACGGCGAGGGCAAACAGCAACGGAGACAACGGGCATCCCTGCCTCGTACCCCTCTGTAATGAGAAACTATCAGATAATTAATTATTCACTCTAATTTTTGCCGTTGGAGAGGAGTATAGCAACCCCCACCCACGATATAAACTTGGGCCCAAACCCAAGGCCCATCAAAACTGACCATAAGTACTTCCATTCTACACAATCAAAGGCCTTATGGGCATCCAAAGACACTACTACTCTCTTTCCAAATTGTTTTTTATCTTAGCAGATGACAGTACCACGAGATCAGAGGGACAGCTGACATCTTCAATTTTTAAATCAGATGATCTTGAGATCCTACAAGATACAACTGAAGTGAATGCCATTACTCCAGATATATCATCATCCATTCACAGCAAAGTTCTGTCATCTGATCCTATGAAACAGGTCCCATCTTCTGATTCATTACCGACTACTAAGGAAAATCAAAGTCACAAAAGAGGCATTAAAAAACAAACTGCTCCTAAAGGAAAGAAGCCATTTTCATGTTCAGAATGTGGGAAATATTTTACATGGAAATCACATTTTGTTACTCACCAGAGAACTCTCACAGGGGAGAAGCCTTTTTCCTGTTCAGAATGTGGGAAATGTTTTGCACGTAAATCACATTTTGTTACTCACCATAAAACTCACACAGGGGAGAAGCCTTTTTCCTGTTCAGAATGTGGGAAATATTTTGCACGTAAATCAAATTTTGTTACTCACCAGAGAACTCACACAGGAGAGAAGCCTTTTTCATGTTCAGAATGTGGGAAATGTTTTAACCAGAGATCACATTTTGTTACTCATCAGAGAACTCACACAGGGGAGAAGCCTTTTTCCTGTTCAGAATGTGGGAAATGTTTTGCACGTAAATCAAATTTTGATACTCACCAGAGAACTCACACAGGGGAGAAGCCTTTTTCATGTTCAGAATGTGGGAAATGTTTTAATCAGAAATCAGAGCTTGTTACTCACCAGAGAACTCACACAGGGGAGAAGCCTTTTTCTTGTTCAGAATGTGGAAAATGTTTTGCACAGAAAACAAGTTTTGTTTCCCACTGGAGAACTCATACAGGGGAGAAGCCTTTTTCCTGTTCAGAATGTGGGAAATGTTTTGCACATAAATCACATTGTGTTAAGCACCAGAGAATTCACACAGGAGTGAAACTTTTTTCCTGCTCAGAATGTGGGAAACGTTTTGCAAGTAAATCACATTTTGTTACTCACCATAGAACTCACACAGGGGAGAAGCCTTTTTCCTGTTCATAATGTGGGAAATGTTTTAACCAGAAATGGAATCTTAATAATAATAATCTTTCTTTTTATATAGCGATAACATATTCCGCAGCCGTTTACAGTTTGCACACATTATCATCGCTGTTCCCAATGAGGCTCACAATGTAAATTCCCTGTCAGTATGTCTTTGCAATGTGGGAGGAAACCCACGTAAACACAAGGAGAACATACAAACTCCTTGCAGATGTTTTCCTTGGTGGGAATTAAACTCAGAACTACAGTGCTGCAAGGCTGCAGTGCTAACCATTGAGCCACCTCACCAGAGAACTCACACAAGAGAGAAGCCTTTTTCCTGTTCAAAATGTGGGAAATATTTTAACCAGAAAGTGCTTCTTGTTAGACATCAGAGCAGTCACACAGGGGAGAAGCCTTTTTCATTTTTTTTATGTGGGAAATGTTTTACTTGGAAATCAACTGTTAATAAACATCATAGATGTCACATAGGGGAGAAGCCCTTTTTTTGTTCATAATGTTGGCATAGTTTTAACCAAAATTTAATCTTCTTAAATGGGTTGTCTCTTGTCATTCCTCATGTTTGCTGACAAAAGGATAAAACTAAACTTTATCAATTCCAAATATACACTATACCCATAATTCACCCCCTGAAGGTTAGTCAGAAGGTGACTAATAGAAAAAACATGTACCCCACATCTCAGTATATAGGGTGAGGTGACATATACACACTCACTCTCCAAGCTTCTCATTTCTACGGGTTTCTTTGTCCTCACCAAAGGTGACTTATCAGGAGACATTTAATATTGATCTATATTCAAGCGAGACAAGACAAAAAAACTTAAATCATGTATCATGTTATCCAAATCAGAAAACTAGCTACATATAGGCAGATCCCAGACATCAAACTATATACTTCGTATAGTTTTTACATTATGAGGGACACAGATCTATCATTCTACAGGAAACAACCTAGGGGTTTTCAGCCTTGGAAGAATAGAGATCTGCTCCATTCACCATCGCTGAACCATGGATATGTTTGGAGATGCCAGGTTGTGATCTTCGGATCAACTGGCCTTTTACCTTGTATGGATTGTCATCTTCCTACACTTGTCGTTACCTCCTCTCTGTGCGTGCCACAGGTAGGGTAGCGACAATGGGAGTGAATCATCGGAAGGATGAGACTCTGTAATGTGCACTCTGTTGGGTATTTTGCTGTGACTGTTCTATGTGTTATCTGCCTATCATGTGCGAGAAAAGATGTGGGCTCAGCGTCGGGGCCCACATCAAAAGGAGGGTGTCCGACATCAGCGTACATTTACACCCGATGTCAGAAAGGGGTTAAAGGGGATTGTTTTTACAGAGACAGAAGTGGTAATTAATCATGTATACGTACAAATAATTACAAAAATACACAGCTTCTAATGTTAAATAGTAAAGAGTTAAGACAAGAAAATATAATTTGTGTAAATCATGTGTAGATATAAAAATTCAGTCAAATGTTCAAAAACACAGCAAAGAGGCAGAGATGCTTACCTGCCCAGGCCTCCAAGCAAATGCACTATCGGGGAGAGTGGGCCCATATAGTTAAGATGGCGGCAACACAGGTGCAAGAATACCGATGAGACAACTGCTCACAACCTACCAATGTATGGAGGGGCGGTTACTTGGTATATTAATGCACAATGAAGACTTGTATGCGGCGCTGCTCATACAATGGGAATGCACAGCATCCAGGCTAACAGCCTATTAGTTACGCCCATACTATTAGATCAGGCGGGCTGCCTAGCGCCATCCAAATGCATCCAATGTGAACAGACACCACAGTTTATAAGACTGAATGGGCCCAACTGCACCCTGAAAAATAAAGTGCAAGAAACACATAAAAAATATGAGAGGTATAGTTAATATTTTGGGTAAAATACGTAAGCAAGTAACCCACGTCATGCGTTGGCCTAAAAAAGTGTCAAAGGACTCACAGAAATTGCTTCTTCTACTTCCACCGCTGCTGCTAATGTTTTGGCGTTGAAGAATTGACGGTCCGGAGGTTGGAAGTCTACAGCTGCGATGTGAATAGTGTGATTCACTGCTGTCTTGGGGAAAAGCTCTCCTAAGGTTGTGTAAAAGCGTGTTTCGATACTCCAGCATTCACTGTTCCCTTTCTAGGGCAGGAATCATCTGGCAAAATTTGTTTTTGTAATGTGAATCTAATAAAGTGGCAACCCAGCAGTCAGCACTATTCCTAATCATAACTATACGGGGATCATGTTGCAGATAGTGCAGCAAGAAGGCACTCATGTCGGGCTCTACCATGAGGTCCAAGCCCATGCTGTGTTGGTGGCTGGGTAACAATGAGGCTCGTTTCCTCCATCCCATCCCGCCAACCACGAATAACAGAGAGGGGAGGATTATCCTCTTCATCTGACAGTTGCTCGCCCATCACCTCTTTCTCCTCCATTTGTTCCTTGGATCTTGCCCCTTCAATAACAGCTTGTCTGTTATCACCAGCCTTCGTCGATCACAGTACTCCACCCTCCCTTGGCACCCACCTGTGTGGCGACAGTCTTGAACTTAAAGACAATATTATCCCTTCTGCATCCTCCACTGCTTCCTCCTCTTCTTCTGGGACCACCATCTCTTCCCACAGGCTATTCAAAGTCTTCTCCAGCATATAGATGACCAGAATAGTGATGCTGATGATGGTGGCATCAGTGATAACCATCTCAGTAGCCATTTCAAAACTGCGGAAGGGTGCAGAGGTCCTTAATCTGTGTGCACCCTGTAAATGTGACATGCGCCATGTCCATACTGTGTTGGCCCAGGCTATACGACATGACATACTGCATCAGGGCTTGTTGCTGCTGCCACAGTCGCCGCAACATGTGCAGGGTGGAATTCCACCGTGTATCAATGCAAGTCGATGAGGAGAGGGGTGCGAATGGCGGAAATGAGCACACAACTTGCGTGCTTTCTGGAGCAGCTCACCCAGGCCAGGATAGTGGCTGAGAAAACACTGTACCACCAGGTTGAGGACATGAGCCATGCAAGGCACATGTGTGGACTTGCCTTGCCGTAGGGCCGCCACCAGGTTTGCACCGTTATCACCTTCCCAGCATGCAGGGTCAGCGGAGACAGCAATTGATCAAACAGCCTGGAGAACTGTCCACAGCTCTTCAGCTGTATGACTGCAAACTCCAAGACATCAATTTTAAGACTGCCTGATTGCAGAGAGCCCTGACTGAGCTGTACAGAGGTGGTGGGGGTTTTCTCCACATTTGGAATGCATGTCTCGTTAAGGCAGAGGTTGAGGGCACAGGTGGAGGCCCTAGAGGAGATAGAGGAGGCAGAAGCAGTGGAGGAAGTGTTAAATGTAGAGGTTTGTCCTGCAAGCCTTGGGGATTCCAAGACTTGTGGAGCAGCACCTGTCCCCACAGCCACCAGAGTCACCCAGTGCCCAGTCAGCGAGATGTAACCCCCTTGGCCATGCTTACTCGTCCAAGTGTCTGTGGTGAAATGCATTCTGGCAGGCAGCGATTTTGTCATGGAATGGGTGATGTCTGACAAATGCTGGTGTAGCACAGGCACAGCTTTCTTAGAAAAGTAATAGCAACTGGGTAATTGGTACTGGGGGACTGCAACGGCTATCAGCTTTCAGAAAATGTCTATCAATCAGGCAGAAAGGTAGCATTTCCGTGGCCAACAAATTGGAGATAGTGGAGTTCATCCTCTTTGTTTCCTCCTATGCATGACAAAGCTATCTTTTACGTGACCACAACTGCGGAACCATGGGCTGGCTGCAGTGCTGAGAGAGGGTGAAGTACGTTGAACCGGACAAACTGCTGGACCGTGAGAGAGTTGCAGGTGGAGATGTTACTGTGGATTGAGAAACTTGTGGTGTGATCGTTCTCTCTGATCAGTCAAAAAAAGCAGGCTTGTCCGGTTCCTTTACAGCTGAAGACAGCATCTCGGTCACCTTGACTGGAGCAGGCAAAGTATACAAAGAAAGGTTGCACTCTATCATGCTAAAGCATGTCAATGTGGAATATGTCAATTTTCACATATTCCACATTGACATGTTATAGCATGCTAGAGTGCAACCTTTCTTTGTATATTGTATATGAGGGTAGCTCCTCTTGGTGTGCACCTATTCACATTGGTCTGGATGTGCCAGTCAGTTTTTTTGTCTTTTGTATGTTGGCTTACTGACCGAGCACTCCGCCCTCCACCAGGTGGTGTTTTTAATTACAGCAGGTCACTACTTGCCCATAAATGCAGGCATTTCTGACAGAGGTGTCCACAATCACCCAGGAATTCAGACATCAGCCTTAGAGAGGTATTCACACAGGTCAGGGATAGGGATTAGTGAGTAGCTCCTAATACTCAGGTACTCGTAGCGAGTCCAATGTAAGTCTGATGGGCAGAGAATGTGTGTGATGGAGGTGGTCTGTGGGGCTGTATCTGTGTGCAGTGGTCTGTGGGGCTGTATCTGTGTGCAGTGGTCTGTGGGGCTGTATCTGTGTGTGGCGGTCTGTGGGGCTGTATCTGTGTGCAGTGGTCTGTGGGGATGTATCTGTGTGCAGTGGTCTGTGGGGCTGTATCTGTGTGCAGTGGTCTGTGGGGCTGTATCTGTGTGCAGTGGTCTGTGGGGCTGTATCTGTGTGCAGTGGTCTGCGGGGCTGTATCTGTGTGCAGTGGTCTGTGGGGCTGTATCTGTGTGCAGTGGTCTGTGGGGATGTATCTGTGTGCAGTGGTCTGTGGGGCTGTATCTGTGTGCAGTGGTCTGTGGGGCTGTATCTGTGTGCAGTGGTCTGTGGGGCTGTATCTGTGTGCAGTGGTCTGTGGGGCTGTGTGTATGTGTGCAGTGGTCTGTGGGGCTGTATCTGTGTGCGGCGGTCTGTGGGGCTGTATCTGTGTGCAGTGGTCTGTGGGGCTGTATCTGTGTGCAGTGGTCTGTGGGGCTGTATCTGTGTGCAGTGGTCTGTGGGGCTGTATCTGTGTGCAGTGGTCTGTGGGGCTGTATCTGTGTGCAGTGGTCTGTGGGGCTGTATCTGTGTGCAGTGGTCTGTGGGGCTGTATCTGTGTGCAGTGGTCTGTGGGGCTGTATCTGTGTGCGGCGGTCTGTGGGGCTGTATCTGTGTGCAGTGGTCTGTGGGGCTGTATCTGTGTGCGGCGGTCTGTGGGGCTGTATCTGTGTGCAGTGGTCTGTGGGGCTGTATCTGTGTGCGGTGGTCTGTGGGGCTGTATCTGTGTGTGGCGGTCTGTGGGGCTGTATCTGTGTGCAGTGGTCTGTGGGACTGTGTGTATGTGTGCGGGGCTGTCAAACTTTGCAATTAAAAATCTTTTTTTATATGTGCCGTAGGTTTTTTATCACCACAGCACTGAATGACAAGGTGGGATACCGCAGGCTGTTTAATATTTTGTCACTAGCTACATGTGAATTAGAATACAATACTCGTGCATGGAGCACAATAGAAGCCGTGAACGGCTGGTTTTGTCTGTGGACCTCAGTAATGTCCAAAAAAGAAATGCGGGAAGGTAAATGTAACAGCCGCACTGGACAGTAGCTACCTGCAGTATCTGACTGATATACAACCACCTCGCTACCTAGCTACAATGTGGATACAGCAGGCTTTGTCACATTTAGCTACTGATATAATCTTATTTAGAATGCTATAGTTGTGCATGGAGCACTATAGAAGCAGCGCACAACACACTTGTAGGACATGTGCCTGCTGGCTTTGTCTGTGGACCTTAGTAATGGCCCCCAAAATATAAAATATTCCGTAGTGTAAATTTTACAGCCGCACTGGACACTATCTAGCTACACGATCTGACTGATATACAGTGGCCTAACTAAATAGCTGAAATCTTGCTGTAAACAGTGGCAGCGTCAGGAGCAGCCTCTCTGCGCTGTTACAATGCACAAATGGCGCTAAAACAAGATGTCTGCTATTTATATGGAGAGCGACATGTGATTTCAGCAGCCAATGACACAAGCCGTAGTGTCAGGACGTTGTGTTTCCTGCACCCTGATTGGCTGACTGTTGTGCTTACAAGAACGCCGCGCCTCTGAGCTCTGCACACCCCTCCCCTCATCAAACATGTGCCAAACGCTCATGATACACAACCATTATCGTTACTAAAGTGCTCAAAATATTTTTTTGGCAACGCAAATATTTTCCTGCACTTTGTACCGAATGTTACCGATTTTTCTTGATTTTTTTTTTTAATTTTTCTTGGGTTTCCGATCACAAATCCGAATGCACCATATTTGTGCCGAATTTCTGTTTGGCAATCATTTTTCAAACAAATTTACTCATCACTAGTTGTTACCCACAGATTTTTAGACCGGCTTCACATCTATGTTGCATAGACTAAACCAACTTCTGGCCCCTGTCAGCTGTTATTCCAGCCCAGGATGCTCGGACTACATCCCACACAATTTTTTGGCATTTGCTGGCTTTGCCTCAGAAACAGCATTTTTGATGTCGCCCCACAAGTGTTCTATCGGACTGAGGTCCGGGGATCGGACTGGCCTCTCCATAACCTCAATTTTGTTGGACGTGATCCGAGATTTTGCTTGTTTACTGGTCGTTGTCTTGGTGAAACACTCATTTCAAGGACATATCCTCTTCAGCGTTAGGCAACGTGACCTCTTCAAGTATTGTAATATATACAAACTGGTCCATGATCCCTGGTGTGCGGTAAATAGGTCCGGCACCATAGTAAGAGACACATGCCCATATCATGATGCCGGCACCACCTTGCGTCACTGTCTTCAGAGTGTGCCGAGGCTAGAGTGCAGAGTTTGGAGATGTCTGGTGAACTGTCTGCGGCCCTTGGATCCAAAAAGAACAATTCTACTTTCATCAGTCCATGAAATGTTTCTCCATTTCTCTTTAGGCCAGTTGATGTTTTCTTTCGCAAATTGTGTCCGCTTCCGTACATGTGTTTTATTAACAGTGGAATTTTGAGGGGACTTCTTGGTAAGAGATTAGCTTCACACAGGCGTCTTCTGTCACAGTCCTCAAAGGTAGCGTGAGACTGTCTGTGATCATCCTGGAGCCGATCATTGGCTGAGCCTTTGCCATTCTGGCTATTCTTCCATCCATTTGAATGGTCATCTTCTGTTTTCTTCCATGTCGCTCTATTTTGGCTTTCCATGGTAAAGCATTGGAGATCATTTTAGCTGAACAGCCGATCATTGTCTCCTCTTCTTCATAAGTTTTACCATCTCCAATCAACTTTTTAATCAAAGTACTCTGTTCTTCTGAACAATGTCTCGAGCGACCCATATTTCTCAGGCTTTCAAGGAGAAATGCATGTACAACATGTCCTGGCCTCACCCTTAGATAAGGGCCACCGGATTCCCACCTGTCTCTTCACAGAATGATTGCCCTCACTGAGTGACCTCCACACAGCTATTATTGTGATCACCGCCTTTCAATTATTCTAATACACAGACTCAAAAACCTGCAGATCATGAATGCGGAGTCTGGTGGTTTTCTTAGAATCTACTGCACCAACTGGTAAATTGTGTGACATGTGATAATATAGTTTATGCCAAAAAGAGGGATTAATCGGGTTAGTCATACTGGACTGCTGTTATACTGAACCCTACTGTAGCTAGTGTAACACAAGAGAAGGTCGCCAGCGTCTGAGCAAACTGAACAGTGGCAAATCCCCCGGCCCAGATGGCATTCACCCATGGATATTGAGGGAATTGAGCTCAGTAACTGACAGATCTACTGTATCTCATCTTCATACACTCACTTGTACTTTTCACTTTTTACTTTATTCTTATTTTTTATTAATTTTCGTTTTTTCACATATTTTATTTTTTTCTGCTCATTATTTCTCCCTTTGTCCTGACACCCTTTCACACAGTGTCAGTATTCGTTCATTTACATATTATTTGCAAATATTTCCACAAGTCCTTACCATAATGTTTGTGCACATTAATAACTTTTATTCACCGACTCTGGCACTCAGCACTTTGTACAATTTTATTTGCATATAATCCTTTTGATTGGCGCCTGGTAACAGCTTTCATTCTGTTCCCTCCCCATTCCTTCAAGTCTGTTTTTTTCTTACAATGCGATTCCATGCCTTTTATGCCAGAACAATGTCCTTATACATGGCTATTTCCAGCTGAATTCTTAAATATGGCCGCCTATGTGCGCATGCACGCTGTGCTCCTATGCCTTTCTGCACTGTCAGGTCATCTGTTATGTGATTCATGCGTGTCTATGGTGTCACTGGGTTTGATTTACCCGACATGCATGCCGCTATGATGTTGGTGGGTAGAAGCAAATCATAATGACGCGGGCAACAGTAACCATGCTCCACTGTAATTGGCAGATGAGATTAAATAGCTAATGGGACAGGACTCCAATGGCAATTCCTCTTGAGAAAGCTGATACGCTAAACGTGCGTCGGGGGAGCGTGGTAGGTTCATCTTATCCTCCCTTACTATGGGTAGGCATTGCAACAGTATTGAACTGGACATGTCCACATTGGTTATGGCTAGTGATGGGCGAGCACTAAAATGCTCGGGTGCTCATTGCTCGGGTCGAGCAAATTGGAATACTCGGGTACTCGGACAGAACAATGAGCCCAATGTAAGTCTATAGGAGACCCGAGCATTTTTACCGCGATCCCCCCGGGGGTCCTTTTAAGGTCTAAAAACATCTGAAAATGATTGAAACACTGCTCAAATGACACGGGAATATCATGGGGAAGACCCCTGGAAGCATTCCTGACTCCTAGGTCACAGTTGTAAACAATGTTGTCAGAGTTTCTTGCCATTTTTACCGGTGCAACAAAAAACATACAAAAACGAATTCAAAGTGGATTTTGCTGGGAAATGTTAAGGTGCATCCTTTCCAGGTTAATGACTTTTATATAAGGCAAAATAATTAACCCCAGACCAAAATCTTCCTCCGCCACTTGGGCTATGTTCAGACGCAGCGTTTTTGATGCGTTTTTCAACTTTAACATTGCTTTCAACCAATACAAATGCATTCACTGGGAAATGTCATTGTAACATTTACCAACCCTAGCTGGCCATGGGGGGTAGTACCGGATGTATTATTAGGAATGTTACTGGCCCGGCCCATCTCCCTACAATAGCATACAGTAGATTCCAACGCCATGGAGACGTCACAGTGGGATGATGTATGAAACCTGCTCTATATGTTATTTCTCACTCTAGGAGGACTGTTGTTTCTGTTGTAGAGTGTTCTCTTTGGTGGTGGCACGGCTCTCCTGGTATATTCCCGGCGAGCTCCCACCACCGATTTGTAAAGTTAACTATGTTTATTTTTTTATTGTTCTCTGTTACCTCCTTTAATACCTGTTCATGCCTGCGGCTTCCTGGGACCGAAAGGGATGGACACACCGTACTACTACACACCGTGCTGACCTCACCCTAGGACCCAGGATAAGTATACCCCACACATCAGATTCTGACACCATTTACACCTCACCACACTTATGATTCTTGCCGTGGAACGTTGCAGGCCTTAACACCACCCTTAAATGCAGTTCTAATACATATAAAATGATTCCGACCAGATGTGATTTTTCTTCAGGAGACGCACTATTGCCACAATCTTATCGCCAACTCTCACTCCTCAACCACGACTATAAACTCTTGGCGAGGATCCTGGTGAACTGACTGCAGATGCTGCTACCTGGCCTCCTATGTGAGGCTCAAACAGGATTTAGCCAGGGACAGAGCAGTGTGGCAAATATTCGCATGGCGGTCGCAGCCACGGTCCTGGCTCAAGATGAATTGAGGCCACCTGCAATGCTGATGAGTCTCGATGCCAAAAAGGCCTTTGACAAAGTGTCATGGCCTCTTCTATACAGAGTCCTGGATAGGGGAAATCTCAGCCCGAAGTTCTTACAATATAATCTTTAATAAATAATCTTTATTTTTATATAGCGCTAACATATTCCGCAGCACTTTACAGTTTGCACACATTTTCATCACTGTCCCCGATGAGGCTCACAATCTAAATTCCCTATCAGTATGTCTTTAGAGTGTGGGAGGAAACCGGAGTACCCGGAGGAAACCCACGCAAACACGGGGAGAACATACAAACTCCTTGCAGATGTTGTCCTTGGTGGGATTCGAACCCAGGACCCCAGCTAACCACTGAGCCACCGTGCTGCCCTATGCCACAATATGTTCACTACCTCCATGCAAACCTTATACTCAGGTGTCAGTCAATGGATACGATGCGCCATCAATTGATCTTTTTTGGGGAGTTAAATAAGGATAAAATTTTGGAAAATTGATGTCATATCTTGGAATATTTTGAAGTATGCGCTCGTTAGACCGTCGGGGCCAGGGGACTTATTATTTTTCATTCCTCTAATTGTTTGCTGTATTTCTGTTTGGGATATTGGTTGATTCAACATGTGTAATTAGTCTTCCGGTATTTTAGTAAGTTTTACGCTCTTTAAGAACTGATTTATTAGTTGGGGGGTGGGTTGTGGTATTGCGGTATTTTCCTGCAGATTGCAGAGGGAGGAATAGTATTCTGAGAAGATTTTAGCAATTTAGGGTTATATATTTTTTTGGTCGCCCTGTACGTGGGACAATCTTTGGTCATTTTGGCTGTGATTTTGTTGGCTAAAATTTTGCCCGTTTGTTTCCCTGCCAGTAATATTTGGCTTTACTTTTCCGTAGATTGTGCTCGTATTTGGGTTGGAGCAGTTGGTATAGTTCATACCTTAGTTTCTGTAATGTTTGGAGGATTGTGTTTGTGGGGCTACGTTTGTGTGCCTCTTCTAGCGCGCTATGTTTTGATTAATTTCCTCTATTTGGCGTAGTGTCGCTTTTTTATTCTGGAACGCTATTTTACACCGGATGTTGGCCTTGTGGGCGCACCATACTGTAGATACGGACACATCAGGTGTGTTATTAATTGTGAAATATTCTGATAATGCTTCCTGCAATTGGGGCCTAATTTTATGGGATGTGATTAGGTAGTTATTTACTCTCCATGGGGAATATGTCGGATAGTTGTGTCCCTCTGTAATTTGACCGGGGCGTGGTCCGACCAGGTTATGTTCCCTATCGTGGCCTTTTGGATGTCCTGTAATAACCATTTATCTGTCACCATTAGGTCAATTCTGGAGTCGCCTCTATGGGAGTGTGAGTAGATGGTGTAATCCTGCTCGGAGGCGTGTAGAACCCACCAGACATCATAGAGTTCTTCCGCTAGGAGGGTCTGAGAGAGTGATTGGGTATTTTCTTTCTTTTGAGGGGGTAGCGATTTATCAATGTTAGGACATCGGGTGATGGTAAAGTCCCCGCAGACTAACAGGGCGCCTTTTTTAACCTTTGCTACTACCGCCAGGGTGTCTTTAAGAAATGAAATCTGCTTGGCGTTAGGGGCGTAAATAGAGACAATTGTGTAGGTCTTGTTATTTATGGTGCAGACTAGGATGACGTATCTGCCCTCGTCGTCCACTACGCTGGTGATTAGCAGGAAGGTGACGGTGTTCTTTATCGCGATTACTACTCCTCTTTTTAGTCAATTGCATGGGAATGAAAGACATTTGGAAAATTTCTATTCTGCAGTCTTGGGGCGTCAGTGCTATATAGGTGGGTGTCCTGAACGCACAATACATCTGCTTTTAGGGATTTGGCCTCTTTCCATAGAAGGGATCTTCTCAATGGACTATTCAGTCCCTCTACATTAATGCTAGAAATGTGAAGAACCATGTACAGATTACAAATACAATCTATATGTCACCACTAGACAATTAGGAAAAAATGGGGGAATAACAAACATATTTTTTTAATTTTGTGAAAAAACTGTAACAGTTTCAAAAATAGAGTTTGGTTCTAAGTGAATCTCCTGGATATGCTCCTCTATCCAGTATATAGTGGGGGTATTGGGGGCTGATGTGCTCCTCTATCCAGTATATAGAGGGGGTATTGGGGGCTGATATGCTCCTCTATCCGGTATATAGTGGGGAGTATTGGGGGCTGATATGCTCCTCTATCCAGTATATAGTGGGGGTATTGGGGGCTGATATGCTCCTCTATCCAGTATATAGTGGGGGCATTGGGGGCTGATATGCTCCTCTATCCAGTATATAGTGGGGGTATTGGGGGCTGATATGCTCCTCTATCCAGTATATAGTGGGGGCTTTGGGGGCTGATATGCTCCTCTATCCAGTATATAGTGGGGGTATTGGGGGCTGATATGCTCCGCTATCCAGTATATAGTGGGGGCATTGGGGGCTGATATGCTCCTCTGTCCAGTATATAGTGGGGGTATTGGGGGCTGATATACTCCTCTATCCAGTATATAGTGGGGGCATTGGGGGCTGATATGTTCCTCTATCCGGTATATAGTGGGGGCATTGGGGGCTGAAATGTTCCTCTATCCGGTATATAGTGGGGGCATTGGGGGCTGATATGCTCCTCTATCCAGTATATAGTGGGGGTATTGGGGGCTGATATGCTCCTCTATCCAGTATATAGTGGGGGCTTTGGGGGCTGATATGCTCCTCTATCCAGTATATAGTGGGGGTATTGGGGGCTGATATGCTCCGCTATCCAGTATATAGTGGGGGCATTGGGGGCTGATATGCTCCTCTGTCCAGTATATAGTGGGGGTATTGGGGGCTGATATACTCCTCTATCCAGTATATAGTGGGGGCATTGGGGGCTGATATTCTCCTCTATCCAGTATATAGTGGGGGCATTGGGGGCTGATATGTTCCTCTATCCGGTATATAGTGGGGAGTATTGGGGGCTGATATGCTCCTCTATCCAGTATATAGTGGGGGGTATTGGGGGCTGATATGCTCCTCTATCCAGTATATAGTGGGGGGCATTGGGGGCTGATATGCTCCTCTATCCAGTATATAGTGGGGGGGTATTGGGGGCTGATATGTTCCTCTATCCGGTATATAGTGGGGGGTATTGGGGGCTGATATGCTCCTCTATCCAGTATATAGTGGGGGCATTGGGGGCTGATATGCTCCTCTATCCAGTATATAGAGGGGGTATTGGGGGCTGATATGCTCCTCTATCCAGTATATAGTGGAGGTATTGGGGGCTGATATGCTCCTCTATCCAGTATATAGTGGGGGGCATTGGGGACTGATATGCTCCTCTATCCAGTATATAGTGGGGGCATTGGGGGCTGATATGTTCCTCTATCCGGTATATAGTGGGGGGTATTGGGGGCTGATATACTCCTCTATCCAGTATATAGTGAGGGCATTGGGGGCTGATATGCTCCTCTATCCAGTATATAGTGGGGGGTATTGGGGGCTGATATACTCCTCTATCCAGTATATAGTGGGGGGTATTGGGGGCTGATATGCTCCTCTATCCAGTATATAGTGGGGGGTATTGGGGGCTGATATGCTCCTCTATCCAGTATATAGTGGGGGGTATTGGGGCTGATATGCTCCTCTATCCAGTATATAGTGGGGGCATTGGGGGCTGATATGCTCCTCTATCCAGTATATAGAGGGGGTATTGGGGGCTGATATGCTCCGCTATCCAGTATATAGTGGGGGCATTGGGGGCTGATATGCTCCTCTATCCAGTATATAGAGGGGGTATTGGGGGCTGATATGCTCCGCTATCCAGTATATAGTGGGGGCATTGGGGGCTGATATGCTCCGCTATCCAGTATATAGTGGGGGGCATTGGGGGCTGATATGCTCCGCTATCCAGTATATAGTGGAGGTATTGGGGGCTGATATGCTCCTCTATCCAGTATATAGTGGAGGTATTGGGGGCTGATATGCTCCTCTATCCAGTATATAGTGGGGGGTATTGGGGGCTGATATGCTCCTCTATCCAGTATATAGTGGGGGCATTGGGGGCTGATATGCTCCTCTATCCAGTATATAGTGGGGGCATTGGGGGCTGATATGCTCCTCTGTCCAGTATATAGAGGGGGTATTGGGGGCTGATATGCTCCTCTATCCAGTATATAGTGGGGGCATTGGGGGCTGATATGCTCCTCTATCCAGTATATAGTGGGGGTATTGGGGGCTGATATTCTCCTCTATCCAGTATATAGTGGGGGGTATTGGGGGCTGATATGCTCCGCTATCCAGTATATAGTGGGGGGTATTGGGGCTGATATTCTCCTCTATCCAGTATATAGAGGGGGCATTGGGGGCTGATATACTCCTCTATCCAGTATATAGTGGAGGTATTGGGGGCTGATATGCTCCGCTATCCAGTATATAGTGGGGGGTATTGGGGGCTGATATTCTCCTCTATCCAGTATATAGTGGGGGGTATTGGGGGCTGATATGCTCCGCTATCCAGTATTTAGTGGGGGGCATTGGGGGCTGATATGCTCCGCTATCCAGTATATAGTGGAGGTATTGGGGGCTGATATGCTCCTCTATCCAGTATATAGTGGGGGGTATTGGGGGCTGATATTCTCCTCTATCCAGTATATAGTGGGGGGCATTGGGGACTGATATGCTCCTCTATCCAGTATATAGTGGGGGCATTGGGGGCTGATATGTTCCTCTATCCGGTATATAGTGGGGGGTATTGGGGGCTGATATGCTCCTCTATCCAGTATATAGTGGGGGCATTGGGGGCTGATATGCTCCTCTATCCAGTATATAGAGGGGGTATTGGGGGCTGATATGCTCCACTATCCAGTATATAGTGGGGGCATTGGGGGCTGATATGCTCCGCTATCCAGTATATAGTGGGGGCATTGGGGGCTGATATGCTCCGCTATCCAGTATATAGTGGGGGGTATTGGGGGCTGATATGCTCCTCTATCCAGTATATAGTGGAGGCATTGGGGGCTGATATGCTCCTCTATCCAGTATATAGTGGGGGGTATTGGGGGCTGATATGCTCCTCTATCCAGTATATAGTGGGGGCATTGGGGGCTGATATGCTCCTCTATCCAGTATATAGTGGGGGCATTGGGGGCTGATATGCTCCTCTGTCCAGTATATAGAGGGGGCATTGGGGGCTGATATACTCCTCTATCCAGTATATAGTGGGGGTATTGGGGGCTGATATGCTCCGCTATCCAGTATATAGTGGGGGGTATTGGGGGCTGATATTCTCCTCTATCCAGTATATAGTGGGGGGTATTGGGGCTGATATGCTCCTCTATCCAGTATATAGTGGGGGGTATTGGGGCTGATATGCTCCTCTATCCAGTATATAGTGGGGGTATTGGGGGCTGATATTCTCCTCTATCCAGTATATAGTGGGGGGTATTGGGGGCTGATATGCTCCGCTATCCAGTATATAGTGGGGGGTATTGGGGCTGATATTCTCCTCTATCCAGTATATAGTGGGGGCATTGGGGGCTGATATGCTCCTCTATCCAGTATATAGAGGGGGGTATTGGGGGCTGATATGCTCCGCTATCCAGTATATAGTGGGGGCATTGGGGGCTGATATGCTCCTCTATCCAGTATATAGTGGGGGTATTGGGGGCTGATATACTCCTCTATCCAGTATATAGTGGGGGGTATTGGGGGCTGATATGCTCCTCTATCCAGTATATAGTGGGGGCATTGGGGGCTGATATACTCCGCTATCCAGTATATAGTGGGGGTATTGGGGGCTGATATGCTCCGCTATCCAGTATATAGTGGGGGGTATTGGGGGCTGATATTCTCCTCTATCCAGTATATAGTGGGGGGTATTGGGGCTGATATGCTCCTCTATCCAGTATATAGTGGGGGGTATTGGGGGCTGATATGCTCCGCTATCCAGTATATAGTGGGGGGTGTTGGGGCTGATATTCTCCTCTATCCAGTATATAGAGGGGGCATTGGGGGCTGATATGCTCCTCTGTCCAGTATATAGTGGGGGTATTGGGGGCTGATATGCTCCTCTATCCAGTATATAGTGGGGGGTATTGGGGGCTGATATACTCCTCTATCCAGTATATAGTGGGGGTATTGGGGGCTGATATGCTCCGCTATCCAGTATATAGTGGGGGGTATTGGGGCTGATATTCTCCTCTATCCAGTATATAGAGGGGGTATTGGGGGCTGATATGCTCTGCTGTCCAGTATATAGTGGGGGGTATTGGGGGCTGATATTCTCCTCTATCCAGTATATAGTGGGGGGTATTGGGGCTGATATGCTCCTCTATCTAGTATATAGTGGGGGCATTGGGGGCTGATATGCTCCTCTGTCCAGTATATAGTGGGGGGTATTGGCGGCCGATATGCTCTGCTATCCAGTATATAGTGGGGGTATTGGGGGCTGATATGCTCCTCTATCCAGTATATAGTGGGGGGTATTGGGGGCCGATATGCTCTGCTATCCAGTATATAGTGGGGGCATTGGGGGCTGATATGCTCCTCTATCCAGTATATAGTGGGGGGGTATTGGGGGCTGATATGCTCTGCTATCCAGTATATAGTGGGGGCATTGGGGGCTGATATGCTCCTCTATCCAGTATATAGTGGGGGGTATTGGGGGCTGATATGCTCCTCTATCCAGTATATAGTGGGGGGTATTGGGGGCTGATATGCTCCTCTATCCAGTATATAGTGGGGGTATTGGGGGCTGATATGCTCCTCTATCCAGTATATAGTGGGGGCATTGGGGGCTGATATGCTCCTCTGTCCAGTATATAGTGGGGGGGGGGGTGAAGAGAAACAAAAAAACCTCTCCTCTCGTGCCTCCACAGACCATGGTGAAAAATAGTCTTGTATTCTCTTCTCTTGTTCATGTCCACTCCTTCATCAGGGTGGGCGGCATCTTCTTCAGCGGGGAGCTGGTATCCTCGTCCACTGTCGCCAGCGACCACTTCTGCAGCAGAGACATGGCCTCTCAGGGGGAAGTCAGGACCTGTGTGACCCCATTCTTGGTGACGATCACCGGGTAGCCCCACTTGTACGTGATCCTGTTGTCCCGTAGGATCTTCGTGGCTGTGGAGAACACCCGCCTTCTGTTCAGGATGACGGCGGATAGGTCGGTGAACACCATGATGCTCTTGAACCTCTGGGAGCTCAGGTCCGCCCGCTGCAGCTTTTATAATGGTTTCTTTAAAATGATAAAAATGAAGCCTGGCAATTACATCCCTGGGCACAGAGCGGGGGCATTTTTGGGTTTGGGGAACCTGTACGCTCTGTCTATTATGAGGTCTCGCTGTTCCGCCTCGGAGACTAGTGCGGTAAAGAAATATTAGGAACTTCTTCAACGCGTCTGCAGTAACGCTTTCTGGTATCCACCTGAAGCGCAGATTGTTGCGCCTGGAGTGGTCCTCCAAATCCGCCAGCTTTAGTTTTAGGGCGGTGATCTCATCTGCCTCATAATGAGAGTCCAATAAGTGGTTGTGGGCTGTGGTGACTCCTCCAGCTTCTCCTCAGTATGGGCTGTTCTGTCCCCTATGTGCCCAATGTCTTTCTGTAGTGCAGTGAAGGCTGAGGTAATGTCACTATGTATAGCCTGCTTTAGATCTCCCAGCAGGGACTTCAGTGTGGCCTCAGTGACGGGGTGGAGGGGTGCCCTGTGTCAGGTGCATATGCTTGTGTTTTGTGCTTCTCTGGGCTCCTGGGTGAAGATCTGCCCGATCTCTCCTTTGCCTGCTCCGCTGCACTCATGCCCCTCTCCTGTGAGGTCTGACCCGGTGTCAGGAGATCAGACCCCCCCAGAGCGCTACACACCGCCGCTGGCCGCATGGTGAGTGCTGCTGCGGCCATCTTGGATTTTCCCAGGCTCCGGCAAAATGACCGGTATCCTGCCTGGCGCTGCTCCAATGCTCCTTGTGACGCGCCCCATCAGTGCCCGGACCCCGTCTGAGGTCGTGGTGAGTGGAATTGCGGGTTTCCCAGCTCCTCATCCAGACATGCCCCCCGTGTCCTCTCTTTATATAAGCTATTCATCTATAAGTGCACAGGATCTATTCCCCTTATACACTGATATCCAGTGATAGATCTACAATCCGGTTACATATATCTATGTATGGATTTATCTTACACTCAATAAATACGGTGCACTTATCTCATGTCCCCCTTGATAGTGACGCTCTCTTAGGATACATGTTACTCTATGATGGCACTTCTGCACATGGCCACTAGATGGCGCTACAACATTTGACATTTGCCTGAATTTTTATATCTACACATGGTTTACACAAATTATATTTTCTTGTGGTAACTCTATACTATTTACCATTAGAAGCTGTGTATTTCTGTAATTATCTGTATGTATACATGATTGATTACCACTTCTGTCTCTGTAAAAACAATCCCCTTTAACCCCTTTCTGACATTGGGTGTAACTGTACTTCCTCCCTTTGATGTGGGCTCTGGCAGTGAGCCCACATCTTTTCCAGCACATGTCAGCTGTTTTGAACAGCTGCCATTGGCCCCTAACAGCCTCTGACAGTGGCATTTAATGCGCACTTCCAGCAAGCGCGCCGGAAATCCCACCCATCGGTGACCTCATCATGTGATCATGGGTGACCGATGGGTTGACATGACAACCAGAGGTCTCCAGCAGACCTCTATGCTTGTCACTGCCGGAATTGATCCACCAGGATAATAGCTGCTGTGACTTCAGATCTTTCAGGGTCGCTACTCCACCTGTGGCCCGCACACAGAGAGGAGGTAACAAGTGTAGGAAGATGACAGTTCATGGAGTCCGTACAAGGTACAAGGCCAGTTGGTCCAAAGATCACAATCTGGCTCCTCCGAATGTATCCATGGTTCAGTGATGGTCAATGGAGCAGATCTGTATTCTTCCAACCAAGGCTGAAAACCCCTAGGTTGTTTCCTATAGAATGATAGATCCGTGTCCCTTGTGATGATGTTGTGTCTTCTGTCCTGTCTCTGGTCCTTTTGGGATGTATGGATGTCTTGGCAGAATCTCTCTGGCTGTTTCTCTCTCAGTCTCTTTATACAGAGGCATGTAACCTGTTTTTAGACTTAACAAGTGTCCCTCACTGAGTATTTACATAAAGGGTAAGAATGGAGATGAGATTATTATAGCATTACTTGATTATTTAAACTATTTGCATAGTTTTTCCCTCTCTGCTTTAGAAGTCAACAAACTGGCTCCATAATACAATGCATAATTAGCATATCAGCAAACATCACTAGTGATCAAGGATAAGCGCACAATAAAAGTCAATATTACCGGCTTACACAAACAAAAGTCTGTTTTCCTGACCAACTAGAAATCAACACTTAAATTTAAAGCCAACATACAGATAACATTCTATTATTCTTCGTTTGCTAAAAAATAGTCGTCTTGTTAATTAAGATACAATGCTGTATGTCTTCACAATGCTAAAAGTAAAAAAAAAAAGTTTTTAAAAATATTTTAAAAAATATAAAAGTTCAAATCACCCCCCTTTCGCCCCTTTCAAAATAAAACAATAAAAAATCAAACATACACATATTTGTTGTAGCCGCATTCAGAATCGCCCGATCTATCACTATAAAAAAGAATTAACCCGATCGGTAAATGGCGTAATGAGGAAAATGTCAAAACGCCAGAATTACTTTTTTTTTGGTCGCCGCAGCGTTGTATTAAAATGCAAAAAAGGAAAGATCAAAAGATCGTATCTGCACCAAAATGATCTCCATTAATAACGTCATCTCGGCACACAAAAAATAAGCCCTCACCTAACCCGAGATCATGAAAAATGGAGACGCGACGGGTATCGAAAAATGGCGCAATTCTTTTATACTTTACCTAATAAAGAGGAGTTATTTTTACTGATACAGCGGGTATGGAAAGTATTCAGACCCCTTTAAATGTTTAAATTGTTTTATTGCAGCCATTTGGTAAATTTAAATTCATACTATATATTCCTGACACTGGAGGGGCTTATAAACTTCCGAAGTATATTTTTTAAGTTTGGGATCTGCTAATATGTGGCTAGATTTCTGACTGTTTAGAATAACATGATTCATGATTTTAGTTTTTTTTTATCGTTTAGTCTCGCTTGAGTATATGCCAATATTAAATAGTCTCTTAATGAGTCGTCTTTGGTGAGGACGATGAAACTCATAGTAATAAGAGGCTTGGAGAGTGAGTGTGTATACGTCACCTCACCCTATATACTGACCTGTGGGGTATATGTTTTTTCTATTAGTCACTTTCCGACTAACCTTCAGGGGGTGAATTATGGGTATAGATTTACATTTGGAAGTAATATGGTTTAGTTTTATCCTTCTGTCAGCAAACATGAGGAATGACAAGAGACAAACCATTTAAAAAGATTTAATTTTGGTTAAAACTATTCCAACATTATGAACATAAAAAAGGCTTCTCACCTATGTGACATCTCTGATGTTTATTAACAGTTGATTTCCAAGTAAAATTTGTCCCACATTAAGAAAATGAAAATGGCGTCTCCTCTGTGTGACTGCTCTGATGGCGATCAAGAAGCACTTTCTGGTTAAAATATTTCCCACATTCTGAACATAAAAAAGGCTTCTCCCCTGTGTGAGTTCTCTGGTGCTTAACACAATCTGATTTATGCCTAAAACATTTCCCACATTCTGAACATGAAAAAGGCTTCTCCCCTGTGTGAGTTCTCTGATGGGTAACAAAATTTGATTTCTGCGTAAAACATTTCCCACATTCTAAACATGAAAAAGGCTTCTCTCCTGTGTGGATTCTCTGGTGCTTAACACAATCTGATTTATTGTTAAAACATTTCCCACATTCTGAACAGTAAAAAGGCTTCTCCCCTGTGTGAGTTCTCTGGTGCTTAACCAAATCTGATTTTTGGCTAAAACATTTCCCACATTCTGAACATGAAAAAGGCTTCTCCCCTGTGTGCGTTCTATGGTGAGTAACAAAATTTGATTTACGTACAAAACATTTCCCACATTCTGAACATGAAAAAGGTTTCTCCCCTGTGTGAACTCTATGGTGTTCATCAAGACTCACTTTCTGGTTAAAACATTTCCCACATTTTGAACATGAAAAAGGCTTCTCCCCTGTGTGAGTTCTCTGGTGCTTAACACAATCTGATTTATGCCTAAAACAATTCCCACATTCTGAACATGAAAAAGGCTTCTCCCCTGTGTGAGTTCTCTGATGGGTAACAAAATTTGATTTCTGTGTAAAACATTTCCCACATTCTAAACATGAAAAAGGCTTCTCCCCTGTGTGGATTCTCTGGTGCTTAACACAATCTGATTTATTGTTAAAACATTTCCCACATTCTGAACAGTAAAAAGGCTTCTCCCCTGTGTGAGTTCTCTGGTGCTTAACCAAATCTGATTTTTGGCTAAAACATTTCCCACATTCTGAACATGAAAAAGGCTTCTCCCCTTTGTGAGTTCTATGGTGAGTAACAAGCTGTGTTTTACGTGCAAAACATTTCCCACATTTTGAAAAGGAAAAAGGCTTCTCTCCTGTGTGAACTCTATGGTGAGTAACAAGCAGTGATTTATGTGCAAAACATTTCCCACATTCTGAACATGAAAATGGCTTCTTTGCTAAATGAGCAGTTTGTTTGTTAATGCCTCTTTTGTGACTTTGATTTCCCTTAGTAGTCAGTAATGAATCAGAAGATGGGACCTGTTTCATAGGATCAGATGACAGATTTTTGCTGTGAATGGATGATGATATATCAGGAGTAATAGTAATCACTTCAGTTGTGTCTTGTAGGACCTCAAGATCATCAGATTTAAAAATTGAAGATGTCAGCTGTCCCTCTGATCTCCTGGTACAGTCATCTGTTAAGATAAAAATAATTTTTATTAATAAAATATCCTTGAGTTTTATATTTTTGAACACTTCTACTTAAACTGTCCATAAAAATGGAAAGCTATGTAAAAAACTTTAATTATTTCCCAAGACAATGACAGTTCACAGTCTAATAAAAAACCTTGTTGGATGAACCAGTAGTGTGCGGTGTTCAACTGTTTGTTCATTCTGCCTCCCAAATATCGAATATAAAGAAACCAATCAATGTTATGTAGGCGAAAATAATACCAATTCTCATCTCTCAAAAAACAAGTCCCCACTCAGGTCCATCATCTGTCAATGGAAAAACAGATAAGTCAGGTTAGAGTTAATGCTATAGTTAGGGTTTATTCTAAAGTTAGGGAAGAATTAGGCTTTTCTCAATTGTCTCCCCAATAATTTGGTCACATCGTAGTTTTCTATTTCCAGGGAAAAAAAATAAAAAACGAATAAAATGGCCGGTCAGTATTATAGTGCAGAGGAGGCTTATGCACTTTTATGGTCTGACAGTGAAGAAAGTGCAGTGTCAGATGGTGATGTGGATTTCGAGGGCTTTAGTAGCAGCGACAGTGATAGCTCAGAAATGAGCAGTGATTCTGGTCCATCCTCACACACAAGGACCAGTACAACAAGAAGGACAAATAGCGCTTCTGGAGAAATGTCTCCAACTCAGGGAACAATGCCCAGTACTAGCGCTGTCCCTAGTGCTCGTGAATTGGCGCACACCAGTGTCCAAGGGGCTTTGCCTCTTGATGTAGCATTTCCCAGATGGGAGGCTTCGGATTCGGCTACTCCATTCATCCCTAATTTTAATGCCATTCCTGGTATAAACGTGGAGGTGGAAAAATTTGGACCAATTAATTTTTTTAATTTGTTTCTGACAGATAGCTTTCTAGAGCATATTGTCCTACAAATTTATATGCGTCCCAATTCATCAGCCAGAATCCACGATCCTATTATGCTAGGTCAAATTTATGGACACCAACTAATGTCCTAAAAATGAAAAAAATTTTAGGACTTACATTCAATATGGAACTTGTTAAAAAAAAATGACCATTCTGTCCTATTAGTCCAGCCGCCCTGATCAAGCCACCCCTATGTTTTCTGCCATTCTTCCTAGGACCCGTTATGAAATGCTCATGAGATTTTGGCATTTTAATGACAATAGTCAATGCCTGCCCAGAAATGCCCCAGAACATGACAGACTATTCAAAATCAGACCCATCATCAAAGACTTGACAGAAAAGTTCTGAAAGCTCTACACCCCAACAGAAAACATTTCCATTGATGAGTCCCTTGCAAAATTCTAAGGAAGACTGCACCTCAAGCAATTTATTCCTTCTAAGAGGGCAAGGTTCGGAATAAAGCTCTATAAAATGTGCGAGAGTTCAACCGGATACACATCAGCTTTTCACATTTATGAGGGGAAAGACAGCGAACTAAACCCACCAGGAGGCCCTACTTATCTGGGGACATCTGGAAAAATGGTTTGGGAGCTGATAACTCCATTTTTACAAAAAGGCTACAATCTGTATGTTGACAACTACTACACCAGCATACCTCTATTTAAAAGTCTGGTTGAACATAACATAGGGGCTTGTGGGACTATTCGCAAAAACCATCAGGGGTTTCCACAATCATTGGTTAAAGAAAATTTCCGAAAGGGGCAGTCAGGGGCTTTACACAATGGAGAGCTGCTTGCCCTTAAGTATAAGGATAAAAAAGATATTTTTATCCTGAGCTCGATCCCCACAGATGCCACAAGGGCCACTGCAGACCAACAGGGATCCACTACTCCAAAACCTGTGTCTGTCATTGACTACAACAAATATATGGGGTGTGGACCTTGCAGATCAGGTTCTACAGCCATACCAGGTATCAAGAGAATCATATATCTGGTATAAAAAGTTAGTCATGTATTTGTTTCAGGTGGCCACATATAATTCTTTTGTGTTATACAAAAAAGCCGGAAATGCAGATACTTTCCTTGATTATCAGGAAAAGGTCACTGAAAATCTTGTTTTTCAAAATGTTGTCCCCGCCAATCCTTTAGAATGTGAAGATGTGAGAAGACTCACTGAGCGACATTTTATTGCACTCATCCCAGTAACTGAAACAAGAAAGATCCCCCAGAGAAGATGTCGTGTATGTTCCTAGAGAGGAATGAGGCATGATCCCCGCTATTATTACCCACAATGCCCATCATTGCCAGCCTTATGCCTCCATGACGGCTTTACAATCTTACACACAGAACCACGTTTATTTAGTGACAGACACATTTGAGTAGAGCTGACTTAACAATTTCCGGGGGTAGGTGGGGGGAGGTCTCCAGAGACACAAGCTGGGCACAATATATTGGGCACTACAATTACATTTTTGCAATTTTTGCTCTAAAACTTCCACTACGAGTTTCTGGAAATCATCCATGTAGTGAAAATGGTCACTATATCCATAGATGAATTCCCAGAGGGGTGTCATTTCCAAAATGGGGTCACTTCAGGGGGGATTCTGTTGTTCTGGCACTTAGCGGCTCTCCAAAGTGCCATAAAAGCAGAATCCCCCCGAAGTGACCCCATTTTAGAAATGACACCCCTCTGGGAATTAGAAATGACCCCCCTCTGTGAATTCATCTATGGGTGTAGTGACCATTTACCTATCTACCTAATTTCCAATGTAAAATCTGGGGTTAAAACAAGATTTTAGCGATAAAAATGTACCATATTTTTAGGACTATAAAACGCACTTTTTGCCAAAAAATTTAGTGGGGAAATGGGGATGCGTCTTATAGTAGGAATTTACTTACAAATGCTGTGGCGGCTGCGCTCTGTGCTGCGTGGAGGGCTCCACTGGAATTTTGTCAAAGTCCAGAGACCCCTGCAGTTTCATTGCTACGATGCGGTGGTCTCCAGAAAAATGGCCGCTGTGAACGGCGCATGCTCAGATTCAGATCTCGCCCCGAGATCTCGTTGCCGAGATCTAAATCTGAGCATGCACCGCCCCCAGCTGCCATTCTCCCGGAGGCCATCACAGCAATGGAGCTGCAGGGGCCTAAGGCTTTGACAAAATGGTGGCAAAGCCCCCCACGCAGCACAGAGTGCCGCTGCCCCAGCACAGAGTGCTGCCGCCGCCACAGGTGGAGCGCTGCCGACCCAGCGCAGAGCACTTCCACCCAAGCACAGAACGCTGCCACTGCCACTGCCCCAGCACAGAGCACCGCTGCCACACCAGCCTGGAATGGGAGTTTCCGGAGGCCACCGCACCAGCCTGGACCACCGAACAACGTCTGTGACCACTCTTGCACCTGTGCTGATTCCACCCCCCCCCCCCCCCCCCCCGGTAAGCTGAATTCGGATGTAAGATGGACCCCCATTTTGCACATTTTTCTCCCCTATTTTCCTTTGAAAATTTGGGGTGCGTCTTATAGTCCGAAAAATACAGTAATTATTTTTTCTTCACTGCCCAATGGTATAATTTTCTATGGAACAGCAGTGGTGTCAGTATACTCACTGCACCACGAGAAGAATTCATTCAGGGAGGTATTTGGTAAAATGCGGTCACTTTTGGGGGCTTATGCTATTCTGGCACCTCAGGGGCTCTGACAATGTGACATGTCACCCACAAACACTTCCAGCAAAATCTGCTCTCCAATACGGCGCTCCTTCCCTTCCAAGCTCTGCCATGCGCCCAAACAGTAGTATTTTCCCACATATGGGGTATCGGCGTGCTCAGGAGAAATTGCACAACAAATTTTATGGAGCAATTTCTCCTGTTACCCTTATGAAAGTGCAAAATATGGAGCTAAAAAGATTTATTTGTGAAAAATCGTATTTTTTTATTTGCATGGCGCCATGTTATAAACTTCTATGAAGCACCTGTGGGTTCAAGGTGCTCAATACACATCTGGATAAGTTCCCTAAGGGGTCTAGTTTCCAAAATGGTGTCACTTGTTGGGGGTTTCCACTGTTTAGGCACATCAGGGGCTCTCGAAACGCGACATGGCAACCACTAATTATTCCAGCATATTTTACATTCAAAAAATCAAATGGCGCTCCTTCCCTTCCGAGCCCTGCCGTGCGCCCAAACAGTAGATTTCCCCCACATATGGGGTATCGGCATGCTCAGGAGAAATTGTACAACAAAACGTATAGCCCATTTTGTCCTGTTACCCTGGCGAAAGTAAAAAAAAAAAATAGGGCTAAAGGAAAATTTTTGTGAAAGAAAATTAAAGTAAATGTTTATTTTTTCCTTCCACATTCCATTCATTCCAGTGAAGCACCGGAAGGGTTAAGTAACTTCTTGAATGTAGTTTTGAGCACCTTGAGGGGTGCAGTTTTCAGAATGGTGTCACTTAGGGGTATTTTCTGTCATATTGACCCCCCAAACTCACTTCAAATGTGAGGTGGTCCCTAAAAAAATGGTTTTGTAAATTTTGTTGTAAAAATGATAAATCGCTGTTTAACTTTTAACCCTTATAACTTCCTAACAAAAAAATTTGATATAGTTGATATAGATGTTACTGCGCAGGAGCCGCCACCACCGGTGACATTGTGCTGGATGTAATTTCTTTCTAAGCCTCACAATAGCCACAATATTATAGGCATTATCACCAATAATATCAATGCTATTATATGCATTATGTAATAATGGGGGCAGGTCAGTGAGGGGTCAGCGACCTGTCATAAGCCGATACAGATGAATATGTAATCAGAGCACCACATAAAGCCCCGCCCACAGCCCCGCCCACAGCCCCACCCCAGAGCACGAGAATCTCATTAACTGAAAACTACAAATACAGATTACACAACAGTAAACCAGAGTTGCCCTCATTTATGGTGGACCATTGGAGCTACTATGAATCCTGAGCAGAAGATTAGAGGAAATAATATTGCTCCCCATTTCAGGAGAGATTGTGCAGTAATCTGAATTCAAAAACAATGTAATGTATGACGAGGATTGAATCCATGACACCAGGGCTGGAGCCAACACATCTCCTGCAGGCGGGAATAAATGTATATTACAGGTAGGTTGATCCTCCAGGTTGTAAGTTCTATAGAAAAGGGCTTTCAATGCCCAAAGTCATTTGAACAGTTTTGGGTGGAGGAGAATGTTGTGGTCTAGAGGCAAAATGGTGATCATGGTAATACGGCCGGACTACACCACCGATAAAGCAGCCACAGCCGGTGACTGAGAAGAATCTGTGACGTCTCTGCATTCAGTGGTTACTACTCACCTGGGTAGTCATATGTGGGAATCTCCTCTTTACACCACTCATCACCCCTCACATATGTCTCTGTAGTATTAATATGGGTCAGATCTTCACCCTGAAACAAATATTGTAAAAGTCACCGACAGATGGAGAAGTCCCATCTATGATCAGCTCTAATCCTGCCATCTCCACCGTTCTCATTACACAAGTATAAAACATATAATACTGGAGGATAAAACAAGACTGAGCACAAGACCTTCACAGCCGTCTACACATCATAGGGGAGATCTCCTGACACCTTCTCTCCATCTACCTGATGATCCTGAGGAGCACTGGGATCTTCTTGGTTACAGTCCTGTGGAAGAAGAGGACGGGGACATCTCTCTGGTGTTGTCCTCTTACTGGATAGATCTGGAGGAAACACATACAGGGACTGAATTCATTCTCTACATACAGATAATTATAGGCCGTGTGTATTTAGTCCTGTCTATTACCTGGAGATGTGAGGGGCTGGGGAACCTCCATTATGACGTTCTTGTACAGATCTCTGTGTCCTTCTAAATACTCCCACTCCTCCATGGAGAAATAGACGGCGACATCCTGACACCTTATAGGAACCTGACACATACAATGATACCGTCATCCCCCGATCCCTTCATAGTGTTACTGTATAATGTCCCAGCATTCCCAGCAGTGTCACCTCTCCAGTCAGCAGCTCAATCATCTTGTAGATGAGTTCTAGGATCTTCTGGTCATTGATGTCCTCATGGATCAGGGGGTGAGGTGGAGGCCCCGTGATTGGGCTCAGGGGTCTTCCCCATCCCTCAGACACAGGGTCCTGACAGCGATCACTAGAGGTCTTCTTCACCACTGTGTAATCCTGGTTATGGAGAGACACATTAATAACTCTCACTACAGACATTTCCAGAGTCCTCACCTCTCCAGTTCTGTCCATCTGTTATTCCCATAGATAAGAATGATGTAATGTGACGTCATCAGAATCTCTCACCTCTCCAGTGAGATGGAAGAGGATCTCTAGGGTGAGGTGTAACATCCTCTCCGCCATCTTGTCTCTGTCCATATCCATCCTTGATGGGTAAATCAGGAAAATTCTCTTCTGTAGAAGATCTTCACTGAGAGGATCCGATATTGTAGAGACCTGAATGAGAAGAAGATGATCCGATGTAACATCATAAGAATCCTGTGTAAAAATACAATTACTGGAGATAATAAGGGAAACATATGAGGAGATTTATTATCTTACAGGGTTTAGTTTTCTTCCCTGACATCTACTAATAAAACCTATATATTTAGGCCACAGACAACAAGCAGTTTCCTCCTCGGAGTCGGCAGCTGAACACGTTCCTCATAGACTCATCTTCCATAACGCTAATTCTCGTCTCATTACCGACACTGGAATCGGCATTAGCAATACTGCAGGAGAGATTCATTACACGCGACATGAGAAATAACTCCTTCATGGTGAGGACGACATCTTCATCTTCTACTGCGGCTCTAGAGACAGATGTGGCCAGAGTCGGTCACTGCCTCCATCCCCACCGGCCGTCTATATGAAGGTTTCCCGTCTTCCCCGCACTGGAATCTTCTATCTATATGTAATATATGGGTACAACCTCAAGAACACAGTCCCAACTGCGAGGCCTAGTGGGGGAAACATCATACTTTGGGGGGGCTTTTCTGTAAAGGGGACAGGACAACTGCAACGTATTGAAGAAAGGATGGATGGGGTCATGTACCGGGAGATTTTGGCCAACAACCTCCTTCTCTCAGTAACAGCATTGAAGATGGGTGGAGTCTGGGTCTTCGAACAGAACAACGACCCGAAACACAGAGACAGGGAAACTAAGGAAAGAATAACACAGGGACCGAAAGGGTTAATACGACTCACAGGAGGAACCGGCCCAGAAAGCAGAAGGTCCAGGAGCATCTGCCACATATATGGCAGCTCTGTGCGCACAGGACCTGTGATGAGGTCACAGGAGGGGAGGAGTCAGGGGTCACATGATCAGGGGCCTCAGTGTGTGCAGGACTCTGCTGTGCTGGTTGTCATGGTGCTGGATGAGGGGAAGTTTCTGTGTGGGGTCAGGAGGGGTTTACAGGGTGGATGTAGCAGAGGCGTGTGTGTACGAGGTGTACGGAGCGGAGCCGTGTGTGTACGAGGTGTACGGAGCGGAGCCGTGTGTGTACGAGGTGTACGGAGCGGAGCCGTGTGTGTACGAGGTGTACGGAGCGGAGCCGTGTGTGTGCGAGGTGTACGGAGCGGAGCCGTGTGTGTACGAGGTGTACGGAGGGGAGCCGAGTGTGTACGAGGTGTACGGAGCGGAGCCGCGTGTGTACGAGGTGTACGGAGCGGAGCCGCGTGTGTACGAGGTGTACGGAGCGGAGCCGTGTGTGTACGAGGTGTAAGGAGCGGAGCCGTGTGTGTACGAGGTGTACGGAGAGGAGCTGCGTGTGTACAAGGTGTACGGAGCGGAGCCGCGTGTGTACAAGGTGTACGGAGCGGAGCCGCGTGTGTACGAGGTGTACGGAGCGGAGCCGCGTGTGTACGAGGTGTACGGAGCGGAGCCGCGTGTGTACGAGGTGTACGGAGCGGAGCCGCGTGTGTACGAGGTGTACGGAGCGGAGCCGCGTGTGTACGAGGTGTACAGAGCGGAGCCGCGTGTGTACGAGGTGTACGGAGCGAAACAGCGTGTGCACAAGGTGTACGGAGCGGAGCTGCATGTGCACAAGGTGTACGGAGTGGAGCTGCGTGTGTACAAGGTGTACGGAGTGGAGCCGCGTCTGTATGAGGTGTACGGAGCGGAGCCATGTGTGTACGAGGTGTACGGAGTGGAGCCGTGTGTGTACGAGATGTACCGAGCAGAGCTGTGTGTGTACGAGGTGTACTCCCAGCTTCGGTCGCAGACGTCTCTGTGTATGCTGTATACACCCGTATACCCCAGCTTCGGTCTCAGACCCTTGTGTACACTGTATTAACCCATATACCCCCAGCTCCAGTCGCAGACGCCTCTGTGTATGCTGTATACACCCGTATACCCCAGCTTCGGTCTCAGACCCGTGTGTACACTGTATACACCCATATACCCCCAGCTTCGGTCACAGACCCCTCTGTGTATGCTGTATACACCCGTATAACCCCAGCTTCGGTCGCAGACCACTCTGTGTATGCTGTATACCCACAGCTTCAGTCTCAGACCCCTATTTGTATGCTGTATACACCCGTATACCCCCAGCTTCGGTCACAGACCCCTCTGTGTACGCTGTATACCCCCAGCTTCAGTCTCAGACCTCTCAGTGTACGCTGTATACACCTGTATACCCCCAGCTTCAGTTGCAGACCCCTCTGTATGCTGTATACACCTGTATTCCCCCAGCTTCGGTCGCAGACCCCTCAGTGTGCTCTTTATACACCCGTATACCCCCAGCTTCGGTCGCAGACGCCTCTGTGTACACTGTATACACCCGTATACCCCCAGCTTCCGTCACAGACCCCGCGTCTCTCACACTGTGTACACCCGTATACCCCCAGCTTCAGTCTCAGACCCCTGTGTGTATGCTGTATACAACTGTATACCCCCAGCTTCTGTCACAGACCCCTCTGCGAACTCTGTATACACCCGTATACCACCAACTTCGGTCGCAGACCACTCTGTACGCTGTATACACCTGTATACCCCCAGCTTCGGTCACAGACCCCTGTGTTCACTGTATACACCTGTAAATCCCCAGCTTGGGTCGCAGACTCCTGTATACACTGTATACACCCGTATACCCCCAGGTTCGGTCGCATACCCCTGTATACGCTGTATACACCTGTATACCCCCAGCTTCGGTCACAGACCCGTGTTCACTGTATACACCTGCAAATCCCCAGCTTGGGTCGCAGACTCCTGTGTACACTGTATACACCTGTATACCCCCAGGTTCGATCGCATACCCCTGTGTACGCTGTATACACCTGTATACCCCCAGCTTTGGTCACAGACCCCCCTGTGTGTGCTGTATACACCCGTATACCCCCAGCTTCAGTCGCAGACCCCTCTGTGTACGCTGTATACACCTGTATACCCCCAGCTTCAGTCGCAGACCCCTCTGTGTACGCTGTATGCACCCGTATACCCCCAGCTTCGGTCATAGACCCTCCGTGTATGCTGTATACACCCGTATATCCCCAGCTTCGGTCGCAGACACCTCTGTGTACGCTGTATGTACCTGTATACTCCTATACTCCTAGCTTCGGTTGCAGACTCGGTCACAGACCCCTGTGTACGCTGTATACACCTGTATACCCCCAGCTTTGGTCACAGACCCCCTGTGTACGCTGTATACACCCGTATACCCCCAACTTCGGTCGCAGACCCCTGTGTTCACTGTATACACCGTATACCCCCAACTTCGGTCGCAGACCCCTGTGTACGCTGTATACACCCGTATACCCCCAGCTTCGGTCGCAGACCCCTGTGTACTCTGTATACACCAGTATACCCCCAGCTTCGGTCGCAGTCCCCTGTGTATGCTGTATACATCCGTATACCCCCAGCTTTGGTCGCAGATCCCTGTGTACTCTGTATACACCCGTATACCCCCAGCTTCAGTCGCAAACCCCTGTGTATGCTGTATACACCCGTATACCCCCAGCTTTGGTCACAGACTCCTCTGTGTATGCTGTATACACCCGTATACCCCCAGCTTCAGTCGCAGACCCCTCTGTGTATGCTGTATACACCCGTATAACCCCAGCTTTGGTCACAGACCCCTCTGTGTATGCTGTATACACCCGTATACCCCCAGCTTCGGTCACAGACCCCCCTGTGTATGCTGTATACACCCGTATAACCCCAGCTTTGGTCACAGACCCCTCTGTGTATGCTGTATACACCCGTATACCCCCAGCTTCAGTCACAGACCCTGCATATCTCACACTGTAGAACTGACGCCGGACACACACGGTAAAACTGCGGTCGTCGGTCTCTCATCTCTCGCACTTATACTGAAAACATAAGATGGAGTCAGACGAACCCTCCTACAAAACGTGAGAACAAAGTCATTACTACAGGACTGTGTGAGAAAGGGATTTATTCTACAAGAAACACTGGGGCCACAAATGAGAATAACATAATGTCGTTCATCTTCTCTTTCACCATAGATAATGACAGTGAGGGCGACTTCCACTTTGCCGCAATGTGGATTTTAGTGGCCATACATAAGTAGTTTACTAGCTTCTGAAAGCTTTCTGGAAGCTGGGAAGGCCTGGTTCCCAGTAAAAGGGTAGAAGGTTCCAGAACAACCGGTCCACCATACATCTGTGCTATCAGACACTTCACCTTCTCCCAAAGCCCAGAAACCACCATACAAGACCACCAAATATGTCTCATGTCACCAGATATTCCACAGCCCCTAAAACAGTCTCCTGAGATTTTAGGAAAAATGCTGTGAATTTTTTCCGGTACATAATAGACTCTGTGCAATAGTTTTAAGGAGGTCTCCACAAGGGAAGTCTGGTGACTACCTCATGATAGGGTGTCACAGCTACGATACCATTCATCAATTGACTGTTCAAACCCCAGATCCTCCTCCCACTGTAACATATACTTCAATTTTTTATCATCTTGTGGAGAATTTATAGCATAGTAGATCAATGAGAGATCGTTCCCCTGCCCAAAGGGTCATTTAGACATTTATTTTCAAAACTCATTGCCCTGAGAGTAGTACCGCTCGGGAGGATCTACTTTGCAAAGTAGAAAGATCTGGTTCAGTCGCATTACCTCCCTAACTGGAGGTTCAAATGTTTGAACAAATTCCTGTCTATCAAGTAAGATATTAAATGGGGAACACAAATGTTTAAGTACATGAATACCTTTCAGCTTCCACCAAGAAAAAATTTGTGGCTCAAGGCCTGGCGGGAACATGGGGTTTTGTAATATAGCTGTCAGGGGAGAAGGGCTTGATTGTAAGTTATATTTAAACCGGACTTTCCTCCAAAGAAGCAACGAGTGGACTGTAAAAGGAGCCACATTCATTAACCCCCGTGGAAGTCGGTCTGTGGTCCACATGAGGCCTGATAAAGAGAATGGTTTGGAGAGAAATGATTCCAGAATAACCCATCTCGGACTATTGGGATATGAACACGCACTTATTAATGGAGCAATCTGTGCCGACTTGTAATAAAGTGTAAAATTAGGGAGGGATAAACCCCCTTCTTTTCTGTGACGGAACATAAGTTTTTGCACAATTCTGAGTTGTTTTCCGAGCCAAAGAAACCAAGACATCATAGAGTCTAAATGAGTGAACGTTCTGGCTGGTACCATAATTGGGAGGGACCTAAATAGATATAAGAAGCGAGGCAGTGACACCATTTTTAATGCCTGTATTCTGCCGGGCCAGGGTAACTTTGAGGGAGCCCATCTATCCAGGTCCCTCTGGAAGTTTTGGATCAGTGGAGTGTAATTCCACCTAAACAGAGGTGACCTGTTGGCTGTTAAGTTGATACCCAGATATGTTAGATAATGTTCTTTGTCTATAAACCCAAAATGGGAGGCTATATTAGTTTGCTCTTAGGAAAATTTACAAATAATGCTTCGGATTTATCAATGTTAATCTTTAACCCTGAGATCTTCTCAAATTCGTGAAGGAGGGAAAACAAGTGAGGGAGTGTAGTGTGGGGACTTATTAATGTTAGCAGGAGATCATCCGCAAAGAGGCTGACTTTATATTGGTCTCCCATATTCTCAGGGCCCAGGATATTCTGATCTCTCCTTATTGCTTCCACAATGGGTTCCATTGCAAGTGCAAAAAGATCCGGAGATAGAGGACAGCCCTGCCTGGTACCCTCTGAATATTAATTGGAGGGGGGTGTGGTGACGGGAGTTTTACATAAGCGATAGGGCTATCATATAACAATTGGGGGCACTTTATAAGTTTAGGGGAGAATCCGACTTCCGATAGAACCGTAAAAAGATACGTCCAGGACACCGAATCGAAAGCCCTCTCAGTATCTAATGCAAGCAGGAGAAGTCGCTTTCGCTGTAGGTTTGTTGTATGAATAATATTTAACCCTCTCCTAATATTATCTGGGGCCTGTCGCGCTGGTATAAAACCAACCTGACCCCGATGGATGAGGTGAGGCAGGATTTTATTGGTCCTGTTAGTCACAATGGATGTAAAGATTTTGAAGTCAATGTATAAGAGGGATATAGGTCTATAATTTGTTGTGAGATGATCTTTCTTAGGATTAGGGATTACGGTTACATGCGCCACGTAGAGCTCAGGGGGCAGCTGTGAGCCATTTAGTAGTGAATTACAGAGGTTTTTATATGTGGTGTCAGCACATCGCTGCATTTTTTATAATATATTGCTGTAAGACCATCCAGCCCCGGGGCCTTTCCTCTTTTTAGTTTTTTGGTTGTTGAAACTATTTCCTCCTCAGAGATGTGTAAATGGAGTTGTTGTGCCGCGGACTCAGTCAGGTTAGGTAGATGTAGTGTGTGAAGGAATGACTCCAGTAGTGAGGGGGGTGATTGTGGGGGGAATACAAACTCTGGGGGTATTCATTATAAGTGCTATACATGACATCGGGGTGGGCTGAGATCTGACCCTTAGGGTCTTTTATAGAGGAGATTATATGCAGTGACTCTCTCATTCTGAGCTTACGAGCGGCATCTTATTAGGCTTATTGGCATGGTGATAAAACGCGGCTTTACTCCAAGTTAGCGCCTCTCCGTCCCGGTGGTGAGAATGGCGTCTAATTGTCATTTCATATCTTGTATTTGTGTAGATAAGTATAGGGGTGAAGAGCGCTGATTGGCCAATTCTCACTCCTGCAGTTTCTCCTCCAGTCTGGGCTGTAATTCAGACCTTTCTTCTTCCTGTCGGCCGATAACTTATCACAGAACCGGGAATAGATTTTCTGTGCGCGAGTCACATTGCTCCAAGTGAGGCCTCCTCCGCTGTGTGAGTTTAGGAGAAATTTGTTATATCTTCTCTTATAGCGGTTACATTAGAGATTTGGGCATTTTAGCTCCTGGTGTGGAGTCGATGGCACAATCATATGCCGCCATATAGTAGACGGCCGGTAACTGGGGAGAATTCCCTCCTGTGTGGGGTCTATTTCCCTCCAGAGAAATCACACGTTACATTCCACACATAACACTGTGTAGAGAAGGCGGCGCGGGGTAATTGTGCCAGTAGTGAGGGGCAAATAATGGCGGGAATGGCACTGACTGAGGAGAAGGCTCCATGGAGGTCTGCACTCCGGAGATCATGTGACCCCTGACTCCTCCCCTCCTGTGACCTCATCACAGGTCCTGTGCACAGAGCAGCCATATATGTGGAGTGCGGCTCTGCAGGTTAGTGATGGGCAGTCCGGCTCTTCTGGCTCCTTTCCCCACTTTTCTCCCTCCTGTCCCTTCACTATAAAGCCTGAGCCTCATTATACAGCTGTACAGGGGTCTAGTGAAGGCTTTTTAGCCCTTTCCTCAGACTGTAGCTCCTGGGGACAGGCCCTCACTCCTATCCCTTCACTATAAATCCTGGGCCTCATTATATAGCTGTACAGGGGTCTAGTGAAGGTTTTTTAGCCCTTTCCTCAGACTGTAGCTCCTGGGAACAGGCCCTCACTCCTGTCCCCTCACTATAAAGCCTGGGCCTCATTATACAGCTGTACAGGGGTCTAGTGAAGGCTTTTTAGCCCTTTCCACAGTCTGTAGCTCCTGGGATCAGGCCCTCACTCCTGTCCCCTCACTATAAAGCCTGGGCCTCATTATACAGCTGTACAGGGGTCTAGTGAAGGCTTTTTAGCCCTTTCCTCAGTCTGTAACTCCTGGGATCAGGCCCACACTCCTGTCCCTTCACTATAAAGCCTGGGCCTCATTATACAGCTGTACAGGGGTCTAGTGAAGGCTTTTTAGCCCTTTCCTCAGACTGTAGCTCCTGGGAACAGGCCCTCACTCCTGTCCCTTCACTATAAAGCCTGGGCCTCATTATACAGCTGTACAGGAGTCTAGTGAAGGCTTTTTAGCCCTTTCCTCAGACTGTAGCTCCTGGGAACAGGCCCTCACTCCTGTCCCTTCACTATAAAGCCTGGGCCTCATTATACAGCTGTACAGGGGTCTAGTGAAGGCTTTTTAGCCCTTTCCTCAGTGTGTAGCTCCTGGGAACAGGCCCTCCCTCTTGTCCCTTCACTATAAAGCCTGGGCCTCATTATACAGCTGTACAGGGGTCTAGTGAAGGCTTTTTAGCCCTTTCTTCAGACTGTAGCTCCTGGGAACAGGCCCTCACTCCAGTCCCTTCACTATAAAGCCTGTGCCTCATTATACGGCTGTACAGGGGTCTAGTGAAGGCTTTTTAGCCCTTTCCTCAGACTGTAGCTCCTGGGCACAAGCCCTTACTCCTCTCCCTTCACTATAAATCCTGGGCCTCATTATATAGCTGTACAGGGGTCTAGTGAAGGCTTTTTAGCCCTTTCCTCAGACTGTAGCTCCTGGGATCAGGCTCTCACTCCTGTCCCTTCACTATAAAGCCTGGGCCTTATTATACAGCTGTACAGGGGTCTAGTGAAGGCTTTTTAGTCCTTTCCTCAGACTGTAGCTCCTGGAAAGAGGCCCTCACTCCTGTCCCTTCACGATAAAGCCTGGGCCTCATTATACAACTTTACAGGGGTCTAGTGAATGCTTTTTAGTCCTTTCCTCAGACTGTAGCTCCTGGAAACAGGCCCTCACTCCTGTCCCTTTACTATAAAGCCTGGGCCTCATTATACAGCTGTACAGGCGTCTAGTGAAGGCTTTTTAGCCCTTTCCTCAGACTCTAGCTCCTGGGAACAGGCCCTCACTCCTGTCCCTTCACTATAAAGCCTGTGCCTCATTATACAGCTGTACAGGGGTCTAGTGAAGGCTTTTTAGCCCTTCCCTCAGTGTGTAGCTCCTGGGAACAGGCCCTCACTCTTGTCCCTTCACTATAAAGCCTAGGCCTCATTATACAGCTGTACAGGGGTCTAGTGAAGGCTTTTTAGCCCTTCCTCAGACTGTAGCTCCTGGGAACAGGCCCTCACTCCTGTCCCTTCACTATAAAGCCTGGGCCTCATTATACAGCTGTACAGGGGTCTAGTGAAGGCTTTTTAGCCCTTTCCTCAGACTGTAGCTCCTGGGAACAGACCCTCACTCCTGTCCCGTCACTATAAAGCCTGTGCCTCATTATACAGCTGTACAGGGGTCTAGTGAAGGCTTTTTAGCCCTTTCCTCAGACTGTAGCTCCTGGGAATAGGCCCTCACTCCTGTCCCTTCACTATAAAGCCTGGGCCTCATTATACAGCTGTACAGGGGTCTAGTGAAGGCTTTTTAGCCCTTTCCTCATACTGTAGCTCCTGGGGACAGGCCCTCACTCCTATCCCTTCACTATAAAGCCTGGGCCTCATTATACAGCTGTACAGGGGTCTAGTGAAGGCTTTTTAGCCCTTTCCTCAGACTGTAGCTCCTGGGAACAGGCCCTCACTCCTGTCCCCTCACTATAAAGCCTGGGCCTCATTATACAGCTGTACAGGGGTCTATTGAAGGCTTTTTAGCCCTTTCCACAGTCTGTAGCTCCTGGGATCAGGCCCTCACTCCTGTCCCCTCACTATAAAGCCTGGGCCTCATTATACAGCTGTACAGGGGTCTAGTGAAGGCTTTTTAGCCCTTTCCTCAGTCTGTAGCTCCTGGGATCAGGCCCACACTCCTGTCCCTTCACTATAAAGCCTGGGCCTCATTATACAGCTGTACAGGGGTCTAGTGAAGGCTTTTTAGCCCTTTCCTCAGACTGTAGCTCCTGGGAACAGGCCCTCACTCCTGTCCCTTCACTATAAAGCCTGGGCCTCATTATACAGCTGTACAGGAGTCTAGTGAAGGCTTTTTAGCCCTTTCCTCAGACTGTAGCTCCTGGGAACAGGCCCTCACTCCTGTCCCTTCACTATAAAGCCTGGGCTTCATTATACAGCTGTACAGGGGTCTAGTGAAGGCTTTTTAGCCCTTTCCTCAGTGTGTAGCTCCTGGGAACAGGCCCTCCCTCTTGTCCCTTCACTATAAAGCCTAGGCCTCATTATACAGCTGTACAGGGGTCTAGTGAAGGCTTTTTAGCCCTTTCTTCAGACTGTAGCTCCTGGGAACAGGCCCTTACTCCAGTCCCTTCACTATAAAGCCTGTGCCTCATTATACGGCTGTACAGGGGTCTAGTGAAGGCTTTTTAGCCCTTTCCTCAGACTGTAGCTCCTGGGCACAAGCCCTCACTCCTCTCCCTTCACTATAAATCCTGGGCCTCATTATACAGCTGTACAGGGGTCTAGTGAAGGCTTTTTAGCCCTTTCCTCAGACTGTAGCTCCTGGGATCAGGCTCTCACTCCTGTCCCTTCACTATAAAGCCTGGGCCTTATTATACAGCTGTACAGGGGTCTAGTGAAGGCTTTTTAGTCCTTTCCTCAGACTGTAGCTCCTGGAAAGAGGCCCTCACTCCTGTCCCTTCACTATAAAGCCTGGGCCTCATTATACAACTTTACAGGGGTCTAGTGAAGGCTTTTTAGTCCTTTCCTCAGACTGTAGCTCCTGGAAACAGACCCTCACTCCTGTCCCTTTACTATAAAGCCTGGGCCTCATTATACAGCTGTACAGGCGTCTAGTGAAGGCTTTTTAGCCCTTTCCTCAGACTGTAGCTCCTGGGAACAGGCCCTCACTCCTGTCCCTTCACTATAAAGCCTGGGCCTCATTATACAGCTGTACAGGGGTCTAGTGAAGGCTTTTTAGCCCTTTCCTCAGACTGTAGCTCCTGGGATCAGGCTCTCACTCCTGTCCCTTCACTATAAAGCCTGGGCCTCATTATACAGCTGTACAGGGGTCTAATGAAGGCTTTTTAGTCCTTTCCTCAGACTGTAGCTCCTGGGAACAGGCCCTCACTCCTGTCCCTTCACTATAAAGCCTGGGCCTCATTATACAGCTGTACAGGGGTCTAGTGAAGGCTTTTTAGCCCTTCCCTCAGTGTGTAGCTCCTGGGAACAGGCCCTCACTCTTGTCCCTTCACTATAAAGCCTAGGCCTCATTATACAGCTGTACAGGGGTCTAGTGAAGGCTTTTTAGCCCTTCCTCAGACTGTAGCTCCTGGGAACAGGCCCTCACTCCTGTCCCTTCACTATAAAGCCTGGGCCTCATTATACAGCTGTACAGGGGTCTAGTGAAGGCTTTTTAGCCCTTTCCTCAGACTGTAGCTCCTGGGAACAGGCCCCCACTCCTGTCCCTTCACTATAAAGCCTGGACCTCATTATACAGCTGTACAGGGGTCTAGTGAAGGCTTTTTAGCACTTTCCTCAGTCTGTAGCTCCTGGGAACAGGCCCTCACTCCTGTCCCTTCACTATAAAGCCTGGGCCTCATTATACAGCTGTACAGGGGTCTAGTGAAGGCTTTTTAGCCCTTCCTCAGACTGTAGCTCCTGGGAACAGGCCCTCACTCCTGTCCCTTCACTATAAAGCCTGGGCCTCATTATACAGCTGTACAGGGGTCTAGTGAAGGCTTTTTAGCCCTTCCTCAGACTGTAGCTCCTGGGAACAGGCCCTCACTCCTGTCCCTTCACTATAAAGCCTGGGCCTCATTATACAGCTGTACAGGGGTCTAGTGAAGGCTTTTTAGCCCTTTCCTCAGACTGTAGCTCCTGGGAACAGGCCCCCACTCCTGTCCCTTCACTATAAAGCCTGGACCTCATTATACAGCTGTACAGGGGTCTAGTGAAGGCTTTTTAGCACTTTCCTCAGTCTGTAGCTCCTGGGAACAGGCCCTCACTCCTGTCCCTTCACTATAAAGCCTGGGCCTCATTATACAGCTGTACAGGGGTCTAGTGAAGGCTCTTTAGCACTTTCCTCAGACTGTAGCTCCTGGGAACAGGCCCTCACTCCTGTCCCTTCACTATAAAGCCTGGGCCTCATTATACAGCTGTACAGGGGTCTAGTGAAGGCTTTTTAGCCCTTTCCTCAGACTGTAGCTCCTGGTCACCATGTGATCTCACCATAACCCTAACAAGCGAATTAAGGTGTGAAATCTTGATCAAAATTATCTCAGTACACAAATCTCCAAGGGTGCCCAAAGTTTTGCATCGCCCTTTTTCCTTTTTGCAATTATGAAATTGTCAAAAAGTCTCTCTATATATTTTTATTATTATTTTTGCCTAAAATACAAAGGCCATGTGTCATCTTAGAGGTTCGGCCTTTTAGAGATCATTTCATCTTCATCTTACTACTGCTCACAATAACGGTCATTTTGACCAGGGGCGTCCACACTTTTACATGCCGCTGTCAATGCTTCGTCCCGCTGGTGCTCAATATTTAATAGGGTCTTGCTATTAATCTTAATGAAAAGTTCGGTGAATTTCTTTGAGCTGTTATTACTAGAGATGAGCGAATATCGTCGGAGAAGTTGTTATTGGCTAATATCGCTTACCGAATAGCTGCATCGGGACCCCGGATCCCTGGAGCGCTCCCGATAATCAGCTGCATGTGTCGCTCTCCATGCAGGTGCTGTGACTATCACACAGGGCGACACACGCAGCTGATTATCGGGAGCGCTCCAGCACACTGAGTCCTGCACACACTGAGGCCCCTGATCATGTGACCCCTGACTCCTCCCCTCCTGTGACCTCATCACAGGTCCTGTGCACAGAGCAGTCATATATGTGGCAGACACTCCTGGATCTTCTGCTTTCTGGGCAGGTTCCTCCTGTGAGTCCTATTAACCCTTTCGCTCCCTGTATTCTCCTTTCTGACAGGACAATATCTGAATTCGGACAGTGTGACAGGAATATAAGCAATGTGGAAGGAAAAAATGACAATTTTACTTTTTTCCTCACAAAAATGTGACTTTAGCCCCAAAATTGGCAGCGTAACAAATCCTTATTTCCCCACTGTAGTTTGTAGACTCCATATACAGATCCCTTAAGTGCGAAAAGAGCTGAATTCCCCACTTAAGTTATTGCATTTTGGAAATTGCCCCCACTGGGAATTTATCTCCAGGTAAAGGCACAATTGTGTCCCCATGGGGGTTGTGCTCACAGCCCAACATCGTGTGGCCTCCAAAGAAATGCCACCCCGCACCATTACTGACCACTGCCAAACCGGTCATGCTGAAGGATGTTGCAGGCAGCAGATCGCTCTCCACGGCGTCTCCAGACTCTGTCACGGCTGTCACATGTGCTCAGTGTGAACCTGCTTCCATCTGTGAAGAGCACAGGGCGCCAGTGGTGAATTTGCCAATCCTGGTATTTTGTGGCAAATGCCAAGCGTCCTGTACGGTATTGGGCTGTGAGCGCAACCCCCATCTGTGGGCGTCGGGCCCTCAGACCATCCTCATGGAGTCAGTTTCTAACCGTTTGTGCAGACACATGAATATTTGTGGCCTGCTGAAGATCATTTTGCAGGGCTCTGGCAGTGCTCCTCCTGTTCCTCCTTGCATAAAGGTGGAGGTAGCGGTCCTGCTGCTGGGTTGGTGCCCTCCTACGGCCCCCTCCACATCTCCTGGTGTACAGGCCTATTCCTGGTAGCGCCTCCAGTCTCTGGACACTACACTGTCAGACACAGTAAACCTTCTTGCCACAGCTCGCATTGATGTGCCATCCTGGATGAGCTGCACTACCTGAGCCACTTGTGTGGGTTGTAGAGTCCGTCTCATGCTACCACGAGTGTGAAAGCACAACCAACATTCAAAAGTGACTAAAACATCATCCAGAAGCATTGGTACTGAGATGTGGTCTGTGGTCCCCACCTGCTGAACCACTCCTTTATTGAGGGTGTCTTGATAATTGCCAATAATTTCCATCTGTTGTCTATTCCATTTACACAACAGCATGTGAAATTGATTGTCAATCAGTGTTGCTTCCTAAGTGGGCAGTTTGATTTCACAGAAGTTTGATTTACTTGGAGTTATATTCTGTTATTTAAGTGTTCCCTTTATTTTTTTGAACAGTGTATATAGATAGATAGATTTTTTTTTCTTTACGTTGGAGGGTCCAATTCCAGCTATTGCTGTGGGATCTGTGATTTCTATCTACTCCACTGTGTACAGGATAATAGAGTATAATAAAGTAGTTATGGACGTGACGTAACTAACATTGTGCAGTGACTCTGCTTTCCATATTGTGATGGATATTTCTTGTTGCTGAAACTGTGATTTTTTTTTCCACTTTAAACCTTTTTTAAACCCCTCTGATCAGTGCGATCATACAACATACAAGCCTCTGATGGCTCCGGTGATGCCCTGTACTACTGTAGTGCCGTGTATCATCACTGCCTGTCAGTGTAATACTAACGGCCCCATACACATGAGATCAGAGTTGGCTGAACGGTCATTTGGCAGACGGCGATCTCTCCCGACTCCCCCATACACACAAATATTCCAGCTTTCCTGTGGTCTGTATGAGAGAGTCGCCTCCAGACTCCTCTAGAGGAGGATTATCTACAGGAAGAACAGACGGATTATCCTCTGAAATTCAGGATGCCGGATCCTTCTCTGCCCTGACATCATCTGTCGGGAGGCCCCCAAATACATTATATGGTCGGCCAAACCCCCCGAAGTCAGTGCTTTCATGGAACTTTAGCCTAATGTGTACGGGGGCGTTATAAGGTAACTTATTGGACGCTGCCTCTGGCCCGGCCTAATAGACCTTCATACATTGCAGCCCAGACCCCATTATTAGGCATGTAAGTATCGGAGTAACTAGGCCGCCCCATACTATCGAGTACTTGGAGGCGAGGGGGGATTCAGCCGAACTCTGTCACACCTTCTTAAGGGGGTTTTACACTAAGCAATATCGCTAGCAATATCGCTAAAACGTCACCGGTTTTGTGACGTTATAGCGATATTGCTAGCGATATCGCTATGTGTGATACTTACCAGCGACCGGCTCCCCCGCTGTCCATCGCTGATCGCGCGAGAATGTCCGGCTCCATTTCTCGCTTCCTGCTGAGACTTCCTGCTGTGACGTCCAGCGACGCGTGGAGGCGGGCGGGAGGACGCAGGATCGCTGTATGTGAATGGTAAGTATCGTGCGCTGCGTCGCTGCTGCATCGCTGTGAGATCTTTCTGTATGAAAGCTCACTAGCAATCATTTAGCGATGCACCAGCGATCCTGACCGGGTCGGATCGCTGGTTGGATCGCTGGTGCATCGCTAAATGTAAAAGGGCCTTAAGATGCCATGTTTGCTTTTCAGGGTTTTTGTTGCAGCCTCATCTGTGCCGTCCCTGCGGTGTACATCTATGTTCTGGGGCCCAAAAAGATTAATTTCTTTTTAATAAATGTTTAACATGTTAAAAACTATAAAATGTGTTTTGCTTTTTACATATTTTTTTCTTCTTACAAGAATTGTTGGAGCCAATTTTCCTTAGAAACATTTAAATTTCGGCTTTTTCTGGAGTTTTTCTTGTAACATAGGAAAGCCTAAGGCCAGAAATAAACCCCATAAATCACTGTACATGGAGACTTTGGGATCAGATCATTTCTGTCCGCGTTGATTGTGGAAACAAAAAATCTTTTCTAAAAGCCTCAAACTTCTGTGTGTGACTCAGAGCTGAGATCTAACGGGATAGAAGATTCCAGTGCGGGGAAGACGGGAAACCTTCATATAGACGGCCGGTGGGGATGGAGGCAGTGACCGACTCTGGCCAAATCTGTCTCTAGAGCCGCAGTAGAAGATGAAGATGTCGTCCTCATCATGAAGGAGTTATTTCTCATGTCGCGTGTAATGAATCTCTCCTGCAGTATTGCTAATGCCGATTCCAGTGTCGGTAATGAGACGAGAATTAACGTTATGGAAGATGAGTCTATGAGGAACGTGTTCAGCTGCCGACTCTGAGGAGGAAACTGCTTGTTGTCTGTGGCCTAAATATATAGGTTTTATTAGTAGATGTCAGGGGAGAAAACTAAACCCTGTAAGATAATAAATCTCATATGTTTCCCTTATTATCTCCAGTACTTGTATTATTACACAGGATTCTTATGATGTTACATCGGATCATCTTCTTCTCATTCAGGTCTCTACAATATCGGATCCTCTCAGTGAAGATCTTCTACAAAAGAGAATTTTCCTGGTTTACCCATCAAGGATGTATATGGACAGAGACAAGATGGCGGAGAGGATATTACACCTCACCCTAGAGATCCTCCTCCGTCTCACTGGAGAGGTGAGAGATTCTGATGATGTCACATTACATCATTCTTATCTATGGGAATAACAGATGGACAGAACTGGAGAGGTGAGGACTCTGGAAATGTCTGTAGTGAGAGTTATTAATGTGTCTCTCCATTACCAGGATTACACAGTGGTGAAGAAGACCTCTAGTGATCGCTGTCAGGACCCTGTGTCTGAGGGATGGGGAAGACCCCTGAGCCAAATCACGGGGCCTCCACCTCACCCCCTGATCCATGAGGACATCAATGACCAGAAGATCCTAGAACTCATCTACAAGATGATTGAGCTGCTAACTGGAGAGGTGACATTACTGGGAATGCTGGGACATTATTACTATTTATTTATAAAGCACCATTGGTTCCATGGTGCTGTACATGAGAAGGGGTTACATAGAATTACAGATATCACCGACAGTAAACAAACTAACAATGACAGACTGATACAGAGGGGAGAGAGGACCCTGCCCTTTCGGGCTTACATGCTACAGGATGGTGGGGAAGGAGACAGTAGGTTGGGGGGTTGCAGCAGTTCCGGTGTTGGTTGAGGTGATATCTGCCGTAGTGGTTAAGAGGTAGTGGAGTCATTGCCGGCTGTAGGCTTTTTTGAAGAGGTGGGTTTTCAGGTTCCGTCTGAAGGATCCGAGTGTGGTTGATAGCCGGACGTGTTGGGGCAAAGAATTCCAGCGAATAGGGGCACTTCGGGAGAAGTCTTGGAGGCGGTTGGGTGAGGAGCGAATAAGTGTGGAGGAGAGAAGGAGGTCTTGGGAGGACCAGAGATTACGTGAGGGAAGGTATCAGAAGATTAGTTCAGAGACATATGGGGGAGACAGGTTATAGATGGCCTTGTAGGTCAGTATTAGTAAATTGAATTGGATACGCTGAGGGAATGGGAGCCAGTGAAGAGATTTGCAGAGGGGAGAAGCAGAGGAGTAGCGAGGAGAGAGATGAATTAGTCAGGCGGCAGAGTTAAGGATGGACTGGAGAGATGCAAGGGTGTTAGCAGGGAAGCCACAGAAAAGGATGTTGCAATAGTCGAGGTGGGAGATGATGAGGGCATGCACAAGTAGTTTAGTAGATTGAGAGTTGAGGAAGGGACAGATTCTGGAAATATTTTTGAGCTGGAGGCGGCAGGAGGTGGAGAGAGCTTGGATGTGCGGTTTGAAGGACAGGGCAGAGTCAAGGGTTACTCCCAGGCAGTGGACCTCCGGTAGGGGGGAAAGCGTGATGTCAATTGTTATAGAAATGTCGGGTAAGGAAGATCTGTGAGATGGGGGAAAGATGATGAGTTCAGATTTGTCCACATTGAGTTTGAGGAAGTGAGAGGAGAAGAAGGAGGATATGGCTGATAGACACTCTGGGATTCTGGAGAGCAGAGAGGTGACGTCTGGGCCAGAGAGGTAGATCTGAGTATCATCGGCATAAAGGTGGTACTGGAATCCATGGGACTCCATGTTGCCCCAGGCCAAGTGTATAGATTGGGAAGAGTAGGGGTCCTAGAACAGAGCCTTGGGGGACTCCAACAGAGAGAGGGTGGGATGAGGAGGTAGTGTGGGAGTGGGAGACGCTGAATGTGCGGTTGGAAAGGTATGAGGAAATCCAGGATAGGGCGAGATCTTTGATGCCGAAGGAGGAGAGGATGTGTAGTAGGAGGCAGTGGTCAACTGTGTTGAAAGCAGAGGACAGGTCTAGAAGGAGGAGTATAGAGTGTTGTCCCATAGATTTGGCTGTAAGTAGGTAATTGGTAATTCTGGTCAGAGCTGTCTCAGTGGAATGATGGGGGCGGAAGCCAGATTGTAGATTGTCAAAGAGCAAGTTAGATGAGAGGAGGGAGGAAAGGTGAGCGTGGACATGCTGCTCCAGGAGTTTAGAAGCGAATGGGAGCAGCGATATTGGGCGATAGCTAGATGTGGCTATTGGGTCGAGGGTCGGCTTTTTAAGGATAGGCGTGATTGTGGCATGTTTGAAAGCAGAAGGGAAGGTACCAGAAGTAAATGATAGGTTGAAGAGGTGTTTTAGGGATGGAATAAGAGTGGTGGCGAGGTTGTGGAGGAGGTGAGATGGCATAGGATCAAGTGCACAAGTGGTGAGGCGTGATTTGGAGAGATGAGCAAGCTCCCCTTCAGTGATGTTATATAGGGAGGTTATGGGGTTTGGGCTTTGGTCTGGTGTGTAAAGGGGTTGTGGTGGTTGAGCAATAAAGACATGCCATGTTTGGGCCATCTTGTTTTTGAAGTGTGCGCAAAGTCCTCGGCAGAGATGAGGGAGGTTGGAGGGGGCAGTGGTGGGTGGAGGAGGGAGTTAAAAGTACTGAACAACTGTTTGGGGTTGTGGGATAAGGAAGATACAAGGGATGTAAAGTAGGCCTGTTTAGCAGAGGTGAGGGCAGATTTGAATGCAAGTGTTGCTTGTTTGAGTGCAGTGAAGTCGTCTTGCGAATGCGTTTTCTTCCAGCGCCGTTCTGCAATTCTGAATGCTTGCCGAAGCTTTTTAGTGGTGTTATTGTGCCAGGGTTGTCTATTGATTCGTCGCACTCTGTTATGCATGATAGGGGCGACCGAGTCGATGGCTGATGCAAGAGTGGCATTGTAGAAACTAGTGGCAGTGTCTGTGTCGTGGAGTGAAGATATGGAGGACAGTGGTAGAATAGAGTAAGAGAGTTTGTGAGTGTCTAGATGTGTGAGGTTTCTGCGGGGGTGCGCATGCTGCTGGACATGGGTGACAGGTGAGGAGGACAGGGATGAGAAAGTGCGTAGATGGTGGTCAGATAGAGGGGAGGTGGTGAAGTTAGAAAGACAGCAGAGGCGGGTGAAAACCAGGTCTAATGTATGTCCGTCTGTGTGGGTGGCTGAGGAGGACCACAGAGTAAGTCCAAAGGATGATGTAAGGGACAGGAGTTTGGAGGCTGCTGAATGGTGGTTGTCAATGGGGATGTTGAAGTCACCCATGATGATGGTGGGAATGTCAGCAGAGAGAAAGTGAAGGAACCAGGTGGAGAATTGGTCAATGAAGGCAGTGGTCGGACCTGGAGATCGGTATAGGACGGCCACTTGGAGGTTGGAGGGAGAGTAGATGCGGACAGAGTGGACTTCAAAAGAGGGGAGGATAAGGGAGGGTAGAGGTTGGATTGGGTTGAAGCTGCAATTGGAAGAAAGGAGAAGGCCCACTCCCCCGTCATGTCTGTTGCCAGGGCGAGGAGTGTAGGTGAAGTGGAGGCCGCCGTAACCTAGCACAGCAGGGGAGGCAGTGTCGGAGGGTGTCAGCCATGTTTCGGTGAGGCCAAGGAAGGAAAAATTACGAGAGGTAAAGAGGTCGTGAATCACATGGAGTTTATTGCAGATGGAGCTGGCATTCCAGAGTGATCCAAAGAGTGGGAGCAGGGTGGTGGGTGTCAAGGGCATGGATTTGAGGTGGGAAAGATTTCTGGTGTTTGTGTTGATTTGGGAACGATAGAAGGGGGTAATAATGGGAGGTATGGGCTGTGGGGGTCCAGGGTTGAGAGATATATCGCCAGCAGTGAGGAGAAGCAGAGAGAGGGAGAGCATGTGGGAGAAGGAGGGTGGGTGGCTTGTTTTGTATTTTATTAGGAGAGCTCTGAGGTCAAGGAGCAGGTCAGCAGAGGAGGTCAGGTGGGGAGGCAAGAGGGAAGGAGAGATTATTATTTGGTTAGCGTGTGATGGGGTTTGCGGATAGCGAAGGAGAGTGAGGAGTAGTGGAGCCAAAACTGTTAGTGCGTATGTCAGCATGGTGAGAGTAATATAAAAGGCAAAAGAAATTTAGTACATCTAAATGCAGCAGTTAGTCATACCTTCTGGTCACTTCAGGCTCATTTCAGATGTTATCCTTAGAAAACATCCTTGCAATGACAGACCGAGGTCAGACAGACCTCTTAGTCTGAATTTATACTAACTTAACAGCACATGAAAGGGCCCAGGTGTGATCAGAAAGGGAGGAGCAGCAGGGAGACTGGATGCAGACACAGGAGACGATTAATTAAAGTCACAAGAGGAAATGCAAAGGGAGATAGTATTGCAGCCAGAACACATACCAGTGATAGCAGACAGATACAGGGGTGATTGGGGTTCAGGAAAGCTGGGTGATGATGGTATTGCAGCCTGAACACATACCAGTGATAGCAGACAGATACAGGGGTGATTGGGGTTCAGGAACGATGGATGATGATGGTATTGCAGCCGGGATACATACCATTGATATCAGACAGATACAGGGGTGATGATGGTATTGCAGCCGGGATACATACCATTGATAGCAGACAGATACAGGGGTGATTGTGGTTCAGGAAAGATGGGTGATGATGGTATTGCAGCCAGAACACATACCTGTGGATGAAGCAGATCAATTGTCAGAGTGATAGTAATAGTGAAGCATAGTAATAATAATAATGAAGCATCTAGAGCAAGGGAGTCATTTTCAGGCATATTTCAGATGTTATCCTTAGAACGACATCCTTGGAATGACAGACCGACATTATACAGTAACACTATGAAGAGATCGGGGGGGATTGACGGTATCATTGTGTGTGTCAGGTTCCTATAAGGTGTCACGATGTCGCTGTCTATTTCTCCATGGAGGAGTGGGAGTATATAGAAGGACACAGAGATCTATACAAGGACGTCATAATGGAGGTTCCCCAGCCCCTCACATCTCCAGGTAATAGACAGGACTAAATACACACCGCATATAATATATGTAGAGAATGAATTCAGTCCCTGCATGTGTTTCCTCCAGATCTATCCAGTAAGAGGACAACACCAGAGAGATGTCCCCGTCCTCTTCTTCCACAGGACTGTAACCAAGAAGATCCCAGTGTTCCTCAGGATCATCAGGTAGGAGGAGAGAAGGTGTCAGGAGATCTCCCCTATGATGTGTAGACGGCTGTGAAGGTCTTGTGCTCAGTCTTGTTTTATCCACCAGTATTATATGTTTTATACTTGTGTGATGAGAACGGTAGAGATGGCAGGATTAGAGCTGACACCAGTGACCGGAGGTAAACTTTTTACCTCCAATCACAGCTGAGCGGTTATGCTGTGTTCTGACAACGTGGGAACCACGGCTCTGTGACCGGCGGGGATGATTTTACCGCCAATCAGAAGCGCTACACCGGTGTTTACCGCACCTTCACACAGCTTGGGAAACACCGGCTTTTGTGCTGTGCATGATCGGCTATATTCTGCTATTAAATCAGCAAAAGTGTTGTGCCTGCCATCTGATGTATATACTTCTCATCAAGTTCTTGTTAAGTGAAGGAAAGTCTATTTTTTAACTTTGGTCTCCCTCATTCATCTCCATACTATCTGGTCTGGGCCTACAACGACAGCATGTAATCTCCGGAGTCGGGAGATATGACTCTGCTATAATGTGTGTGTGTATATATATATATATATATATATATATATATATATATATATATAATTATACTATACTAGATGGTGGCCCGATTCTAACGCATCGTGTATTCTAGAATATGTATGTAGTTTATTTATGAAGATTTAAGAATAATGCAATGAATGTTCGGGCGGTGTAGAAAATTGCTTTGGAAAGGCTTCTGGAATCGACTTTGGGATTGCCCCTTGCAGACCTGGGGGGCTGGACCCTCATCTGACCTTGTTTTCCCTGGGCACACCGCTGGTGAAGGTTCCCTCTCTGCCTGCTGCACGCGCCATCTTCTTCCTTTGTGGTGACGTCACCGCTACCCGATGTTCGGCCGGTGTGGAGATTTCCTTCTGAACAGTATCTGCGTCCTGCCTTATGCTTGCCCTTTGCCGAACGGGTTTTTTTCGCCCTCCTCTGCTCAAGTTAAGGCAGGGCACATCGTTGGTGAAGTTCCTGTGGAGGACTGCTGCGGCGCCATCTTCCTCCACCTTCAGTGTCGTCCCCGGGCGCGACCAATCAGCGACGCGGGATTTCCGTTACAGACAGAATTAGACGAATATATATATATACTAGATGGTGGCCCAATTCTAATGCATCGGGTATTCTAGAATATGGCCAAATTCGCATGCGTTTTGCCGCAGAAAACATGCGTTTTTCACGCGCGGAATTCAAGCGCATACCAAACGATTTGAAGCATCGCTTGGAATGTGATTGACAGGTCGGTCACACTTGTGAAGCATAGTGTTTTTGACAATTGTGATCAACTTTTTACTATTGATTGAAACCACAATTTTTTGCAAGTATTTAAATAGGCACTTCAACACATGAATCCACACTTGCGGGTAAAAAAGAATATTACTCCTTCTTATCCAAAATGAAGCGAACCACAATTATATTACAAACATGTAACTTTATTAAACAAAATAAAGACATTTAAAATTGGCTACATATTCATTGTTTCCTGATAACCTACCCCAAAAGGGGAAAAAAAAACAGCAGACAATTATCTCTGTTTTGTTTAATAAAGTTACATGTTTTTAATATAATTGTGGTTCGCTTCATTTTGGATAAGAAGGAGTAATATTCTTTTTTGTCCACAAGTGTGGATTTTTACTATTGATGATGCCTATGCAGCATCAATAGTAAAAGATAGCATGTAAAAAAGAATAAAAAAAAATTAAAAAAAGGTTATTCTCACCTTCCGACGGTCCCCGGACTCTTTCTTTCCTCTCCACGCTCCCGGCATTTTCCGTTCCCAGTTATGCTTAGCGCGAATTACCGGAGATGACGTCACTCTCGTGAGAGCGCGATGCTTGCGAGATTGCGACGTCATCAGCGGTCTTTCTCGCAAAGCATTACTGGGAACGGAAGATGCCGGCTGTGTGGTTAGAGGCGGGAGAGCTCCGGGGGCCGTCGGAGGGTGAGTATATCACTATTTTTTGCTTTAATTCTATTTTTACAGGTTTATGGTACCCAGGGTCCAGAGGAGTCTCCCGACTCCTAGCGCCGCTGATCTCCCGACGGTAGCGGTGGCGTGTGTCCTTCAAATTCCGGACTGCGCCTGCGCACTGCGCCTGTCGCTGATTGGTTGCGGCCTGCCGGCCACGACCAATCAGCGACGCGGGATTTCCGTTACAGACAGACAGAGTTAGACGATTATATAAATAGATATATATATATATTATGTATAGCTGACCCGTGGAAGCGCTGATAGGCCGTCATCAGAGTTTACTCACTCCTTTCTTCAGCCTCCCGGCCATGAAGTTTTAAACTTTTGCTACAAATAAACTACGGACTTTCAATATGGATCGGTGAGTGCTGCAGTCCTTACTTTCTTTGATGGTGAAATTATATATATAGATATATTCTGTATATATGTGTGTGTATGTGTATATACAGTCATGGCCAAAAGTATTGACACCCCTGCAATTCTGTCAGATAATACTCAGTTTCTTCCTGAAAATGATTGCAAACACAAATTCTTTGGTATTATTATCTTCATTTAATTTGTCTTAAATGAAAAAAACACAAAAAGAATTGTCCTAAAGCCAAATTGGATATAATTCCACACCAAACATAACAAAGAGGGTGGACAAAAGTATTGGCACTGTTCGAAAAATCATGTGATGCTTCTTTAATTTGTGTAATTAACAGCACCTATAACTTACCTGTGGCACCTAACAGGTGTTGGCAATAACTAAATCACACTTGCAGCCAGTTGACATGGATTAAAGTTGACGCAACCTCTGTCCTGTGTCCTTATGTGTACCACATTGAGCATGGAAAAAAGAAAGAAGACCAAAGAACTGTCTGAGGACTTGAGAAACCAAATTGTGAGGAAGCATGAGCAATATCAAGGCTACAAGTCCATCTCCAAAGACCTGAATGTTCCTGTGTCTACCGTGCGCAGTGTCATCAAGAAGTTTAAAGCCCATGGCTCTGTGGCTAACCTCTCTAGATGTGGCCAGAAAAGAAAAATTGACAAGAGATTTCAATGCAAGATTGTGCGGATGTTGGATAAAGAACCTCCACTAACATCCAAACAAGTTCAAGGTGCCCTGCAGTCCGAGGGTACAACAGTGTCAACCCGTACTATCCGTCGGCATCTGAATGAAAAGGGACTGTATGGTAGGAGACCCAGGAAGACTCCACTTCTTACCCCGAGACATAAAAAAGCCAGGCTGGAGTTTGCCAAAACTTACCTGATAAAGCCTAAAACATTTTGGAAGAATGTTCTCTGGTCAGATGAGACAAAAGTAGAGCTTTTAGGGCAAAAGCATCAACATAGAGTTTACAGGAGAAAAAAGAGGCATTCAAAGAAAAGTACACGGTCCCTACAGTCAAACATGGCGGAGGTTCCCTGATGTTTTGGGGTTGCTTTGCTGCCTCTGGCACTGGACTGCTTGACCGTGTGCATGGCATTATGAAGTCAGAAGACTACCAACAAATTTTGCAGCATAATTTAGGGCCCAGTGTGAGAAAGCTGGGTCTACCTCAGAGGTCATGGGTCTTCCAGCAGGACAATAACCCAAAACACACTTCAAAAAGCACTAGAAAATGGTTTGAGAGAAAGCACTGGAGACTTCTAAGGTGGCCAGCAATGAGTCCAGACCTGAATCCCATAGAACACCTGTGGAGAGATCTAAAAATGGCAGTTTGGAGAAGGCACCCTTCAAATATCAGGGACCTGGAGTAGTTTGCCAAAGAAGAATGGTCTAAAATTCCAGCAGAGTATTGTAAGAAACTCATTGATGGTTACCGGAAGCAGTTGGTCGCAGTTATTTTGGCTAAAGGTTGTGCAACCAAGTATTAGGCTGAGGGTGCCAATACTTTTGACCAGCCCATTTTTGGAGTTTTGTGTGAAATGATCAATGTTTTGCTTTTTGCTTCATTCTCTTTTGTGTTTTTTCATTTAAGACAAATTAAATGAAGATAATAATACCAAAGAATTTGTGTTTGCAATCATTTTCAGGAAGAAACTGAGTATTATCTGACAGAATTGCAGGGGTGTCAATACTTTTGGCCATGACTGTATATATGTTTGGCAGAGTCATATCTCCCGACTCTGCAGATTGCTGCTCTCATTGTATTATTACACAGGATTCTTATGATGTTACATCGGATCATCTTCTTCTCATTCAGGTCTCTACAATATCGGATCCTCACAGTGAAGATCTTCTACAGAAGAGAATTTTCCTGATTTACCCATCAAGGATGGATATGGACAGAGACAAGATGGCGGAGAGGATGTTACACCTCACCCTAGAGATCCTCTTCCGTCTCACTGGAGAGGTGAGAGATTCTGATGACGTCACATTACATCATTCTTATCTATGGGAATAACAGATGGACAGAACTGGAGAGGTGAGGACTCTGGAAATGTCTGGAGTGAGAGTTATTAATGTGTCTCTCCATAACCAGGATTACACAGTGGTGAAGAAGACCTCTAGTGATCGCTGTCAGGACCCTGTGTCTGAGGGATGGGGAAGACCCCTGAGCCCAATCACGGGGCCTCCACCTCACCCCCTGATCCATGAGGACATCAATGACCAGAAGATCCTAGAACTCATCTACAAGATGATTGAGCTGCTGACTGGAGAGGTGACACTGCTGGGAATGCTGGGACATTATACAGTAACACTATGAAGGGATCGGGGGGATGACGGTATCATTGTATGTGTCAGGTTCCTATAAGGTGTCAGGATGTCGCTGTCTATTTCTCCATGGAGGAGTGGGAGTATTTAGAAGGACACAGAGACCTCTACAAGAACGTCATAATGGAGGTTCCCCAGCCCCTCACATCACCAGGTAATAGACAGGACTAAATACACACGGCCTATAATTATCTGTATGTAGAGAATGAATTCAGTCCCTGTATGTGTTTCCTCCAGATCTATCCAGTAAGAGGACAACACCAGAGAGATGTCCCCGTCCTCTTCTTCCACAGGTCTGTAACCAAGAAGATCCCAGTGCTCCTCAGGATCATCAGGTAGATGGAGAGAAGGTGTCAGGAGATCTCCCCTATGATGTGTAGACGGCTGTGAAGGTCTTGTGCTCAGTCTTGTTTTATCCACCAGTATTATATGTTTTATACTTGTGTAATGAGAACGGTGGAGATGGCAGGATTAGAGCTGATCATAGATGGGACTTCTCCATCTGTCAGTGACTTTTACAATATTTGTTTCAGGGTGAAGATCTGACCCATATTAATACTACAGAGACATATGTGAGAGATGATGAGTGGTGTAAAGAGGAGATTCCCACATATGACTACCCAGGTGAGTAGTAACCACTGAATGCAGAGAAGTCACAGATTCCTCTCAGTCACCGGCTGTGGCTGCTTTATCGGTGGTGTAGTTCGGCCGTATTACCATGATCACCATTTTGCCTCTAGACCACAACATTCTCCTCCACCCAAAACTGTTCAAATGACTTTGGGCAGTGAAAGCCCTTTTCTATAGAACTTACAACCTGGAGGATCCACCTACCCCCTGGTATTAGTGTGAAGGTGATCCCTTAAAGCGAGATCTATATGATTGCTTGCACCTGACCCAATATAGGCCGAGTGCGCACTTAAAGAGTCACACTGAACACAGAGTTAGATGTCTACTCCTTTCTCAGTAAAGGCTTGCACACAACTGAAGTTTATTCTCAAGACAAAGAGACAGGAGATGGGTGTCACACAATCTTCTGAGGAGCCAGTGTCAGTCTATGATAGGTCCATTTCAGCTTCACTTCCATATATGGTATCCAGTATCTCAGCTTCTGCATTCCAAGGATTCCTTCCAAGGTGTTGTCTGAAGACACAGACGCCATCTTGGTACACCATATCTGAACTGACTTATATAAGGTTAGCTGCGTTGTACAGTACCATGAAAGTGAATGTAAATTGAAAAACGCTGTGCACATGCTGCAGAAAAATCTGCGTGGAAACGCTGCGGGTTCATGTCAATTCTTTGTGCGGATCTGCAGCGTTTTTGCTGTGGATGAAACGCTGCAGATCGGGAGGGGGGGAAGAGTGGGGGCGGCGTGTCGGCGGAGACTGTGTGCTTGTGTATGTGTGTGGGCGGTGACTGTGTGCGTGTATGGGCCTGTGTGTGCGGGGGTCATCAGGCGGTCTGCCGGGCTGTGCGGAGGTCATTAGGCATATGTCGGGGCTGTGCGGGGGTCATTAGGCATATGTCGGGGCTGTGCGGGGGTCATTGGGCGGTCTGCTGGGCTGTGCGGGGGTCATTGGGCGGTCTGCGGGGCTGTGCGGGGGTCATTAGGCATATGTCGGGGCTGTGCGGGGGTCATCGGGCGGTCTGCTGGGCTGTGCGTGGGTCATTAGGCATACGCCGTGGCTGTGCGGGGGTCATTGGGCGGTCTGCCGGGCTGTGCGGGGGTCATTAGGCATATGTCGGGGCTGTGCGGGGGTCATTGGGCAGTCTGCCGGGCTGTGCAGGGGTCATTAGGCATATGCCGGGGCTGTGCGGGGGTCATTGGGCGGTCTGCCGGGCTGTGCGGGGGTCATTAGGCATATGCCGGGGCTGTGCGAGGGTCATTGGGCGGTCTGCGGGGCTGTGCGGGGGTCATTAGGCATATGCCGGGCTGTGCGGGGGTCATTAGGCATATGCCGGGGCTGTGCGGGGGTCATTAGACATATGCCGGGGCTGTGCGGGGGTCATTAGGCATACGCCGTGGCTGTGCGGGGGTCATTGGGCGGTCTGCCGGGCTGTGCGGGGGTCATTAGGCATATGTCGGGGCTGTGCGGGGGTCATTGGGCGGTCTGCGGGGCTGTGTGTACTACAAGTCCCATCGGGCTATGCCTGCTACACTGTCAGTGCTTATACACTTAGATTGGAAGGAAGGATCATCCCCGCGCTGCCGCAAGAAGAATTCCAGAAATTGTAGAGGTGTTAACGTGGTTTCTTCTACGTGTTTGGGGGGTTCAGGTGACCCCTTCATCAGGACATACCACAAATATTGTACCAAATCATTCTCAAACACTATCCGAAGCCAGGAAACATCTAGAAAAGATTAAATTACAAATTAATCTAATTTAAAGATAAAACCACTGCTGCCCCGAAGACACTGAGAGGTAATAATAAATCTGGACCAAAGGAGCCAACTCTAATTCGGATCTGTCCAGTTCTCTCCCTCTTTCACTTCTTGAGTTCTCCATTCATGATACCACTCCAAGCATGTTGGTACCTTCACTAACCACTATCTCATTAGGTCCTGACGACCCTGATACCTCCACTCCACCAGCCCCACCAATGACACTATTGTAGTGGATCATTCAGATGCCTCTAAATCCGGGACGGTTCCTCTTTTACCCCGGGCAATAAAAAACTCCCAACTGAATCAATTTTTTGTACCCAAAACCGTAAAAAGAAAAAGCACTACAGAGGAACTAGGGGAGGGAGAAAAAGAGGAAAAATACCACCTTAACCCCTCCATCGCTAATGAATTAACTTCTAATAGTTGTAATCTTTCTGACTACAAACTCTCTGAAAGTGCGGAATCCCTCCTATCTAGAGGATTGTCCTTCTGTCTCTCCAACAAACCTAAGGATTTTAGTTTATTTTTAGATTTACAAATTTTCATAAGGAAATTAAACCTTAAAAGACATTTCTTTATTAAGGAAAATAAATCCAACCCTCCAACCAACACAGAAAATACTGAAGAAACAGATGAATGGTTTCACCTGAACGTACCTGCTAAGTCTAAATTTTATCCTGTTGAGGACAAAAGTCACCATCTATCTATTATCTATCTATCCTTCTATCTATCTCTCTATCTATCTATCTCTCTATCTATCTATCATCTATCTATCTATCTATCCCATATCTATCTATCCTTCTATCTATCTATCTATCTATCTATCTATCTATCTATCTATCTATTATCTATCTATCTATCCCATATCTATCTATCTATTATCTATCTATCTATCTATCTATCTATCTATCTATCTATCTATCTATCCTATCTATATCCCATATCTATCCTTCTATCTATCTTTCTATCTATTTCTCTATTTATTTATCCTTCTATCTCTCTATCTATTTATCTATCCTTCTATCTATTATCTATGTATCTGTGTGTAATGGAGTGTGGGTTGGACAAATGTAAATGAGGAGGTTGGACAGAAATGACATCACAAATCTTTTTTTTTGTTAAATAAGATATCTTTATTTAGCTTACAAAAACGCAGACAAATCTGCCTGAAAAACCGCAGCAAAAAGGCATCAAAGACGCTGCGGATTTTGTGCGGAAAAATCCGCGGCAAAATCTGCAACGTGTGCACACAGCCTAAATGTTGTTTGCGCACACTGCAAGACTCCGAAGTGAGAGCGGATTTTGCTGGATTGGTTTATTGAAACCTTGTTGCTTTTCAACAGCCTTTGAGCCACTAATAGTGCGGGAACCTCTGTTTTTCCATTGACAGATGATGGACCTGAGTGGGGACTTGTTTTGGTGAGATGAGAATTGGTATTATTTTCACCTACATAACATTGATTGGTTTCTTTTTATTTGATACTAGATGTGTGCCCAATGCTATCGCATCGGGAGGGCAGTAACATCACGATGGGGGCAGCTTTGTGGTGCTGGGGGTGGCGGCCCACCCACTTCCATGCAGTCACAACTGGCAGGAAAGACCTGTGTTTTGCGATCTGTGCTGGAGATGGTGTGCGGCGCCACCAGAAGGTGGCTGCACCCAATCTCCAGCACAGGCCTCAAGTCACAGTTTTTCCTGGTGACTGTGACTGCATGGAAGTGGGTGGGCAAGCAGCGGTGGGATCCGGCGCATGTAGTCAGGCAGTGGGTCCAGGCAGGGGTCTGGCGGCGGCATCTCTCTCATTACTCCCCCCTCATTACACCCTCTCATTATACCCCCTTTATTACACCCCTCTCTTTATACCCCCTTGTTACACCCCTTTCACAGCCTCATGATCGCAGCGGCGACCTGGATCCGAGCGGTGGCCGGGATCCCAGTAGCGGTCAGGATCCCAGCTGCGGTCGGGATCGCAGTGGCAGCCTGGATCCAAGCGGCAGCTGGGATCCCAGGGGTGTTCAGGTTCGCAGCTGCGTCCTGGATCTGAGCGGCATCACTTATGTGTACCAAAATAGCGGTCGGCGTACGTCCGGTGCGGCGCAGTGGATAGTGGGATTCAGGGACATCCAGATGGAAGTTGACGACAGACAATTTAAGGCAATTATATATATACTAGATTAAGGCCCGATGCTATCGCATCGGGAGGATAGTGACACACCTCTTGCCATGTTAACCCTCAACACACACACCTCCTCAACACACACTCCTCTCACCTTTCACCATCTCCACTCACGTCCCCCCTCTTTCACTCCACATACAACCCTTTCTCTCACTCATCGCGGGATATCGCGATACTCAAGATGGCGTCGCCGCAAGAACATGTCACCAGCGTGGACAACGTCTGGATCCAGGATGGTGCCGGCGGAAGAAGATGTCGGGGATCATGGAGCAGCGGCGATGACGGCGTGAGTATGAGAGACGGAGTGAGAGAGGGTCATATGTGGAGTGAAAGAGGGGGGGATGTGAGTGGAGATGGTGAAAGGTGAGAGGAGTGTGTGTTGAGGAGGTGTGTGTTGAGGAGGAGTGGTGTGTTGAGGGTTAACATGGCAAGAGGTGTGCTGTGACGTCACCAGTTACAACTGGACGGAAGTTGTTACAACCCGGAAGCTGCTTAGCACATTTATTATTATAGAAGATTTGGGAGGCAGAATGAACAAACAGTTGAACACCGCACACTACTGGCTCATCCAACAAGGTTTTCAATTAGACTGTGAACTGTCATTATCTTGGTAAATAAAGTTTTTTACATTGCTTGCCATTTTTTAAGTAGAAGTGTTGAAAAATATAAAACTCAAGGATATTTTATTTAAAAAAATTGCTTTTTATGTTAGATGACTGTACCAGGAGATCAGAGGGACAGCTGACATCTTCAATTTTTAAATCTGATGATCTTGAGATCCTACAAGATACAACTGAAGTGATTGCTATTACTCCAGATATATCATCATCCATTCACAGCAAAGATCTGTCATCTGATCCTATGAAACAGGTCCCATCTTCTGATTCATTACTGACTACTAAGGAAAATCAAAGTCACAAAAGAGGCAATAAAAAACAAACTGCTCCTAAAGCAAAGAAGTCATTTTCATGTTCAGAATGTGGGAAATGTTTTACATGTAAATCAAATTTTGTTAGACACCAGAGAACTCACACAGGGGAGAAGCCTTTTTCATGTTCAGAATGTGGGAAATGTTTTAATAGTAAAGGGAATCTTGATGAACACCATAGAACTCACACAGGGGAGAAGCCTTTTTCCTGTTCAGAATGTGGGAAATGTTTTATCAATAAATCAGTTTGTGTTAAGCACCAGAGAATCCACACAGGAGAGAAGCCTTTTTCCTGTTCAGAATGTGGGAAATGTTTTGCACATAAATCATATTTTGTTACCCACCAACGAACTCACACAGGGGAGAAGCCTTTTTCATGTTCAGAATGTGGGAAATGTTTTAATCATAAAGGGAATCTTGATGAACACCATAGAACTCACACAGGGGAGAAGCCTTTTTCCTGTTCAGAATGTGGGAAATGTTTTATCAATAAATCAGTTTGTGTTACCCACCAGAGAACTCACACAGGGGAGAAGCCTTTTTCCTGTTCAGAATGTGGGAAATGTTTTGCACAGAAATCATATTTTGTAACCCACCAAAGAACTCACACAGGAGAGAAGCCTTTTTCCTGTTCAGAATGTGGGAAATGTTTTAACACTAAATCAGATTGTGTTACGCACCAGAGAACTCACACAGGAGAGAAGCCTTTTTCATGTTCAGAATGTGGGAAATGTTTTATCAATAAATCAGTTTGTGTTAAGCACCATAGAACTCACACAGGGGAGAAGCCTGTTTCATGTTCAGAATGTGGGAAATGTTTTATCAGTAAATCAGCTTGTGTTAAGCACCAGAAAATCCACACAGGAGAGAAGCCTTTTTCATGTGTAGAATGTGGGAAATGTTTTAACAATAAATCAGATTGTGTTACGCACCAGAGAATCCACACAGGAGAGAAGCCTTTTTCATGTGTAGAATGTGGGAAATGTTTTAACAATAAATCAGATTGTGTTACGCACCAGAGAATCCACACAGGAGAGAAGCCTTTTTCATGTGTAGAATGTGGGAAATGTTTTAACAATAAATCATATTGTGTTACGCACCAGAGAATCCACACAGGAGAGAAGCCTTTTTCATGCTCAGAATGTGGGAAATGTTTTAGCAGGAAATCAAATTATGTTCAGCACCATAGAACTCACACAGGAGAGAAGCCTTTTTCATGTTTAGAATGTGGGAAATGTTTTAACCAGAAAAGGAGTCTTGATGAACACCAGAGAACTCACACAGGAGAGAAGCCTTTTTCATGCTCAGAATGTGGGAAATGTTTTAGCAGGAAATCAAGTTATGTTCAGCACCAGAGAACCCACGCAGAGGAGAAGCCTTTTTCCTGTTAATGTGGGAAATTTATTAACCAGAAAGCGCTTCTTGATTGCCATCAGAGCAGTCACACAGAGGAGAAGCCATTTTCATTTTCTTAATGTGGGAAATGTTTTACTTGGAAATCAACTGTTAATAAACATCAGAGACGTCACATAGGGGAGAAGCCTTTTTTATATTCATAATGTTGGAATAGTTTTAACCAAAATTGAATCTTCTTAAATGGGTTGTCTCTTGTCATTCCTCATGTTTGCTGACAAAAGGATAAAACTAAACCTTATGAATTCCAAATGTAAAACTATACCCATAATTCACCCCCTGAAGATTAGTCAGAAGGTGACTAATAGAAAAAACATGTACCCCACATCTCAGTATATAGGGTGAGGTGACGTATACACACTCACTCTCCAAGCCTTTCATTTGTACGGGTTTCATCGTCCTCACCAAAGGCGACTCATCAAGAGACTATTTAATATTGACCTATATTCAAGCGAGACTAAACGAAAAAAAAAACTATAATCATGTATCATATTATCCGAAACAGTCAGAAAACTAGCCCCATATTGGCAGATCCCAGACCTCAGACTATATACTTCTGAAGTGTATAAGCCCCTCCAGTGTCAGGAATAGATAGTATGACTTTGAATTTACCAAATGGCTGCAATGAAACAAAGAGTGAAAAATTTAAAGGGGTCTGAATACTTTCCATACCCACTGTATCAGTAAAAATAACTCCTCTTTATTAGGTAAAGTATAAAAGAATTGTGCCATTTTCCGATACCCGTCGCTTCTCCATTTCTCATGATCTCGGGTTGGGTGAAGGCTTATTTTTCGTGCCAAGCTGACTTTTTTAATGGATGCCATTTTGGTGCAGATACGATCTTTTGGTCTTTCCTTTACTGAATTTTAATGTTGTGGTGACCAAGAAAAGTAATTCTGGCGTTTTGACATTTTTTCTCGTTACGCCATTTAGCGATCGGGTTAATTCTTTTTTATAGTGATAGATCGGGCGATTCTGAATCCGGCTATAACAAATATGTATATGTTTGATTTTTTTAATTGTTTTATTTTGAAAGGGGCGAAAGGGGGGTGATTTGAACTTTTATATTTTTTTAATATTTTTAAAAACTTTTTTACTTTTGGCATTGTGAAGACTTACAGCATTGTATCTTAATTAACCAGATGACTATTTTTAGCAAATGAAGAATAATAGAATGTTATCTGTATGTTGGCTTTAAATTTAAGTGTTGATTTCTAGTTGGACAAGAAAACAGACTTTTCCTTGTGTAAGCCGATAATATTGACTTTTATCGTTCCCTTATCCTTGATCACTGGTGATGTTTGCTGATATGCTAATTATACATTGTGTTATGGAGCCAGTTTGTTGACTTATAAAGCAGAGAGGGAAAAACTATGCAAATAGCTTAAATAATCAAGTAATGTAATAATCTCATCTCCATTCTTACCATTTATGTAAATACTGAATGAGGGACACTTTTTAAGTCTAAAAATGGGTTACATGCCTCTGTATAAAGAGACTGAGAGAGAGAAACAGCCAGAGAGATTCTGCCAAGACATCTATACATCCAAAGGACAAGAGACAGGACAGCAGCCATATTATCACAAGGGACATGGATCTATCATTCTATAATAAACAACCTAGGGGTTTTCAGCCTCGGTTGGAAGAATACAGATCTGCTCCATTGACCATCACTGAACCATGGATACGTTCGGAGAAGCCAGATTGTGATCTTTGGATCAACTGGCCTTGCACCTTGCATAGTCTCAATGGACTGTCATCTTCCTACACCTGTCATTACCTCCTCTCTGTGTGTGCCACAGGTGGAGTAGCGACCCTGGAAGATCTGAAGTCACAGCTGCCATTATCCCAGCGGGTCAGTGGAGGGTGAGACTCTGTAATGTGCCCCATCTTGGGTCCTGTGCTGGGACTGTTCTATGTGTTATCTGCCTGTTTTGTTGTACAATAAAGCATTGCCCACACTGTTTTACCCTCACCCTGTGTTGTCTGAGTAGCGTTTTGAACATGTTAAAAGGAGAGCAGGAGTTCAGCGGGACGATCCCTGATCCATGTGGTTTTGGCTAGCGGGTGGCGCTCATAGCATTCCGGCAGTGACAAGCATAGAGGTCTGCTGGAGACCTCTGGTTATCATGCCAACCCATTGGTGACGAGGTCACCGATGGGTGGGATTTCCGGAAATCTTGCTGGAAGTGCCGCTGTCAGAGGCTGTTCGGGGCAAATGGCAGATGTTTAAAACAGCTGACATGTGCCGTAAAAGATGTGAGCTCACCGCCGGAGCCCACATCAAAGGGAGGAAGTACATTTACACCCAATGTCGGAAAGGGGATTGTTTTTACAGAGACAGAAGTGGTAATCAATCATGTATACATACAAATAATTACAGAAATACACAGCTTCTAATGGTAAATAGTATAGAGTTACCACAAGAAAATATAATTTGTGTAAACCATGTGTAGATATAAAAATTCAGGCAAATGTCAAATGTAGCTCCACCTAGTGGCTATGTGCAGAAGTGCCATCATAGAGTAACATGTATCCTAAGAGAATGTCAGTATCAGGCTGTGTGCCCACATTAGCATTTGAAACCTGATACAAAACTGGACTCCTTCCCAGAAAACGCGCGTTTTTGATGCAGTTTTTTCCGCGCGTTTTCTGGACTCAGGAAATGGCTAAAACCGCGAACTTATGCGGAAAATAATGTGCATGCTGCGTTTTTAGCCACTAAGCGTTTCCTATGCGGAAAAAAATGCATCAATTGGCACAAAAAGGTCAAAATGCATTAAAATGAATGGGATGCTTATTTTAAGTGTTTGTGAAGCGTCTGATCCGGCAACAACACTTCAAAAACGCAACGTGGGCACAGCCTAAAGGTGCAAATGAGATTAAGTGCACCATATTTATTGAGTACTAGCTGAAGAGCCCGGCGCTGCCCGGACATAGTAACCAACTGTGGTTAGTTATAACACATTATAATGATTATATTACACATAAAAACCGTGCATCTAATCCTATCCTGTGTGATACTGACTGCTGAGCCGTGTATCTAATCCTATCCTGTGTGATACTGACTGCTGAGCTGTGTATCTAATCCTATCCTGTGTGATACTGACTGCTGAGCCGTGCATCTAATCCTATCCTGTGTGATACTGTGTGCTGAGCCGTGCATCTAATCCTATCCTGTGTGATACTGACTGCTGAGCCGTGCATCTAATCCTATCCTGTGTGATACTGACTGCTGAGCTGTGTATCTAATCCTATCCTGTGTGAGACTGACTGCTGAGCTGCGTATCTAATCCTATCCTGTGTGATACTGTGTGCTGAGCCGTGTATCTAATCCTATCCTGTGTGATACTGACTGCTGAGCCGTGTATCTAATCCTATCCTGTGTGATACTGACTGCTGAACCGTGTATCTAATCCTCTCCTGTGTGATACTGACTGCTGAGCTGTGTATCTAATCCTATCCTGTGTGATACTGTGTGCTGAGCCGTGTATCTAATCCTCTCCTGTGTGATACTGACTGCTGAGCTGTGTATCTAATCACATCCTCTGTGATACTGACTGCTGAGCTGTGTATCTAATCCCATCCTGTGTGATACTGACTGCTGAGCTGTGTATCTAATCCTATCCTGTGTGATACTGACTGCTGAGCTGTGTATCTAATCCCATCCTGTGTGATACTGACTGCTGAGCTGTGTATCTAATCCCATCCTGTGTGATACTGACTGCTGAGCTGTGTATCTAATCCTCTCCTGTGTGATACTGTGTGCTGAGCCGTGCATCTAATCCTATTCTGTGTGATACTGTCTGCTGAGCCGTGTATCTAATCCTATCCTGTGTGATACTGACTGCTGAGCCGTGTATCTAATCCTATCCTGTGTGATACTGACTGCTGAGCTGTGTATCTAATCCTCTCCAGTGTGATACTGACTGCTGAGCCATGTATCTAATCCTCTCCAGTGTGATACTGATTGCTGAGCCGTGTATCTAATCCTATCCTGTGTGATACTGACTTCTGAGCTGTGTATCTAATCCTCTCCTGTGTGATACTGACTGCTGAGCCGTGTATATAATCCGATCCTTTGTGATAATGACTGCTGAGCCGTGCATCTAATCCTATCCTGTGTGATACTGACTGCTGAACCATGTATCTAATCCTATCCTGTGTGATACTGACTGCTGAGCTGCGTATCTAATCCTATCCTGTGTGATACTGTCTGCTGAGCCGTGTATCTAATCCTATACTGTGTGATACTGTCTGCTGAGCCGTGTATCTAATCCTATCCTGTGTGATACTGACTGCTGAGCTGTGTATCTAATCCCATCCTGTGTGATACTGTCACCTGAGCCATGTATCTAATCCTATCCTGTGTGATACTGACTGCTGAGCTGTGTATCTAATCCTATCCTGTGTGATACTGACTGCTGAGCTGCGTATCTAATCCTATCCTGTGTAATGCTGTCTGCTGAGCCGTGTATCTATTCCTATCCTGTGTGATACTGACTGCTGAGCTGTGTATCTAATCCTATCCTGTGTGATACTGACTGCTGAGCTGTGTATCTAATCGTATCCTATGTGATACTGACTGCTGAGCCGTGTATCTAATCCTATCCTGTGTGATACTGACTGCTGAGCCGTGTATCTAATCCTATCCTGTGTGATACTGACTGCTGAGCCGTGTATCTAATCCTATCCTGTGTGATGCTGAGCTGTGTATCTAATCCTATCCTGTGTGATACTGACTGCTGAGCCGTGTATCTAATCCTATCCTGTGTGATGCTGACTGCTGAGCTGTGTATCTAATCCTATCCTGTGTGATGCTGACTGCTGAGCCGTGTATCTAATCCTCTCCTGTGTGATACTGACTGCTGAGCTGTGTATCTAATCCTCTCCTGTGTGATACTGTCTGCTGAGTCGTGTATCTAATCCTATCATGTGTGATACTTACTGCTGAGCTGTGTATCTAATCCTCTCCTGTGTGATACTGACTGCTGAGCCATGTATCTAATCCTCTCCTGTGTGATACTGACTGCTGAGCCATGTGTCTAATCCTATCATGTGTGTTACTGACTGCTCAGCCGTGTATCTAATCCTCTCCTGTGTGATACTGACTGCTGAGCCGTGTATCTAATCCTATCCTGTGTGATACTGACTGCTGAGCTGTGTATGTAATCCTCTCCTGTGTGATACTTACTATTGAGCTGTGTATCTAATCCTCTCCTTTGTGATACTGACTGCTGAGCCATGTGTCTAATCCTCTCCTGTGTGATACTGACTGCTGAGCTCTGTATCTAATCCTATCCTGTGTGATACTGACTGCTGAGCTGTGTATCTAATCCCATCCTGTGTTATACTAACTGCTGAGCTGTGTATCTAATCCTATCCTGTGTGATACTGACTGCTGAGCTGTGTATCTAATCGTATCCTATGTGATACTGACTGCTGAGCCGTGTGTCTAATCCTATCATGTGTGTTACTGACTGCTCAGCCGTGTATCTAATCCTCTCCTGTGTGATACTGACTGCTGAGCTGTGTATCTAATCGTATCCTATGTGATACTGACTGCTGAGCCATGTGTCTAATCCTATCATGTGTGTTACTGACTGCTCAGCCGTGTATCTAATCCTATCCTGTGTGATACTGACTGCTGAGCTCTGTATCTAATCCTATCCTGTGTGATGCTGAGCTGTGTATCTAATCCTATCCTGTGTGATACTGACTGCTGAGCCGTGTATCTAATCCTATCCTGTGTGATGCTGACTGCTGAGCTGTGTATCTAATCCTATCCTGTGTGATGCTGACTGCTGAGCCGTGTATCTAATCCTCTCCTGTGTGATACTGACTGCTGAGCTGTGTAACTAATCGTATCCTATGTGATACTGACTGCTGAGCCGTGTATCTAATCCTATCCTGTGTGATACTGTCTGCTGAGTCGTGTATCTAATCCTATCATGTGTGATACTTACAGCTGAGCTGTGTATCTAATCCCATCCTGTGTGATACTGACTGCTGAGCTGTGTATCTAATCCCATCCTGTGTGATACTGTCTGCTGAGCCGTGTATCTAATCCAATCCTGTGTGATACTGACTGCTGAACTGTGTATCTAATCCTATCCTGTGTGATACTGACTGCTGAGCTGCGTATCTAATCCTATCCTGTGTGATACTGACTGCTGAGCCGTGTATCTAATCCTATCCTGTGTGATACTGACTGCTAAGCTGCGTATCTAATCCTATCCTGTGTGATACTGATTGCTGAGCCGTGTATCTATTCCTATCCTGTGTGATACTGACTGCTGAGCTGTGTATCCAATCGTATCCTATGTGATACTGACTGCTGAGCTGTGTATCTAATCCTATCCTGTGTGATACTGACTGCTGAGCCGTGTATCTAATCCTATCCTGTGTGATACTGACTGCTGAGCTGTGTATCTAATCCAATCCTGCGTGATACTGACTGCTGAGCTGTGTATCTAATCATATCCTGTGTGATACTGACTGCTGAGCTGTGTATCTAATCATATCCTGTGTGATACTGACTGCTGAGCCGTGTATCTAATCCTATCCTGTGTGATACTGACTGCTGAGCCGTGTATCTAATCCTATCCTGTGTGATACCGACTGCTGAGCTGTGTATCTAATCCAATCCTGCGTGATACTGACTGCTGAGCTGTGTATCTAATCATATCCTGTGTGATACTGACTGCTGAGCTGTGTATCTAATCCTATCCTGTGTGACACTGACTGCTGAGCCGTGTATCTAATCCTATCCTGTGTGATACTGACTGCTGAGCTGTGTAACTAATCGTATCCTATGTGATACTGACTGCTGAGCCGTGTATCTAATCCTATCCTGTGTGATACTGTCTGCTGAGTTGTGAATCTAATCCTATCCTGTGTGATACTGACTGCTGAGCCGTGTATCTAATCCTATCCTGTGTGATACTGACTGCTGAGCTGTGTATCTAATCCTATCCTGTGTGGTACTGACTGCTCAGCCGTTTATCTAATCCTCTCCTGTGTGATACTGACTGCTGAGCCGTGTATCTAATCCTATCCTGTGTGATACTGACTGCTGAGCTGTGTATCTAATCCTCTCCTGTGTGATACTTACTGCTGAGCTGTGTATCTAATCCTATCCTTTGTGATACTGACTGCTTAGCCATGTGTCTAATCCTCTCCTGTGTGATACTGACTGCTGAGCTCTGTATCTAATCCTATCCTGTGTGATACTGACTGCTGAGCTGTGTATCTAATCCTATCCTGTGTTATACTGACTGCTGAGCTGTGTATCTAATCCTATCCTGTGTGATACTGACTGCTGAGCTGTGTATCTAACCGTATCCTATGTGATACTGACTGCTGAGCCATGTGTCTAATCCTATCATGTGTGTTACTGACTGCTCAGCCGTGTATCTAATCCTCTCCTGTGTGATACTGACTGCTGAGCTGTGTATCTAATCGTATCCTATGTGATACTGACTGCTGAGCCATGTGTCTAATCCTATCATGTGTGTTACTGACTGCTCAGCCGTGTATCTAATCCTCTTCTGTGTGATACTGACTGCTGAGCCTTGTATCTAATCCTATCCTGTGTGATACTGACTGCTGAGCTGTGTATCTAATCCTCTCCTGTGTGATACTGACTGCTGAGCCATGTATCTAATCCTATCCTGTGTGATACTGACTGCTGAGCTGTGTATCTAATCCTCTCCTGTGTGATACTGACTGCTGAGCCATGTATCTAATCCTATCCTGTGTGATACTGACTGCTGAGCCATGTATCTAATCCTCTCCTGTGTGATACTGCTGAGCCATGTATCTAATCCTGTCCTGTGTGATACTGACTGCTGAGCCGTGTATCTAATCCTATCCTGTGTGATACTGACTGCTGAGCTGTGTATCTAATCCTCTCCTGTGTGATACTGACTGCTGAGCCGTGTATCTACTCCTATCCTTTGTGATACTGACTGCTGAGCCGTGTATCTAATCCTATCCTGTGTGATACTGACTGCTGAACCATGTATCTAATCCTATCCTGTGTGATACTGACTGCTGAGCTGCGTATCTAATCCTATCCTGTGTGATACTGTCTGCTGAGCCGTGTATCTAATCCTATCCTGTGTGATACTATCTGCTGAGCCGTGTATCTAATCCTATCCTGTGTGATACTGACTGCTGAGCTGTGTATCTAATCCCATCCTGTGTGATACTGTCTGCTGAGCCATGTATCTAATCCTATCCTGTGTGATACTGACTGCTGAGCTGTGTATCTAATCCTATCCTGTGTGATACTGACTGCTGAGCTGCGTATCTAATCCTATCCTGTGTAATGTTGTCTGCTGAGCCGTGTATCTATTCCTATCCTGTGTGATACTGACTGCTGAGCTGTGTATCTAATCCTATCCTGTGTGATACTGACTGCTGACCTGTGTATCTAATCGTATCCTATGTGATACTGACTGCTGAGCCGTGTATCTAATCCTATCCTGTGTGATCCTGACTGCTGAGCCGTGTATCTAATCCTATCCTGTGTGATACTGACTGCTGAGCCATGTATCTAATCCTCTCCTGTGTGATACTGACTGCTGAGCCATGTATCTAATCCTCTCCTGTGTGATACTGACTGCTGAGCCATGTGTCTAATCCTATCATGTGTGTTACTGACTGCTCAGCCGTGTATCTAATCCTCTCCTGTGTGATACTGACTGCTGAGCCGTGTATCTAATCCTATCCTGTGTGATACTGACTGCTGAGCTGTGTATGTAATCCTCTCCTGTGTGATACTTACTGTTGAGCTGTGTATCTAATCCTATCTTTTGTGATACTGACTGCTGAGCCATGTGTCTAATCCTCTCCTGTGTGATACTGACTGCTGAGCTCTGTATCTAATCCTATCCTGTGTGATACTGACTGCTGAGCTGTGTATCTAATCCCATCCTGTGTTATACTAACTGCTGAGCTGTGTATCTAATCCTATCCTGTGTGATACTGACTGCTGAGCTGTGTATCTAATCGTATCCTACGTGATACTGACTGCTGAGCCGTGTGTCTAATCCTATCATGTGTGTTACTGACTGCACAGCCGTGTATCTAATCCTCTCCTGTGTGATACTGACTGCTGAGCTGTGTATCTAATCGTATCCTATGTGATACTGACTGCTGAGCCATGTGTCTAATCCTATCATGTGTGTTACTGACTGCTCAGCCGTGTATCTAATCCTATCCTGTGTGATACTGACTGCTGAGCCGTGTGTCTAATTCTCTCCTGTGTGATACTGACTGCTGAGCTCTGTATCTAATCCTATCCTGTGTGATACTGACTGCTGAGCTGTGTATCTAATCCTATCCTGTATGATATTGTCTGCTGAGCCGTGTGTCTAATCCTATCCTGTGTGATACTGACTGCTGAGCCGTGTGTCTAATCCTCTCCTGTGTGATACTGACTGCTGAGCCGTGTGTCTAATCCTATCCTGTGTGATACTGACTGCTGAGATGTGTATCTAATCCCATCCTGTGTGATACTGACTGCTGAGCCATGTATCTAATCCTCTCCTGTGTGATACTGACTGCTGAGCCGTGTATCTAATCCTATCCTGTGTGATACTGACTGCTGAGCTGTGTATCTAATCCTCTCCTGTGTAATACTGACTGCTGAGCCGTGTATCTAATTCTATCCTTTGTGATACTGACTGCTGAGCCGTGTGTCTAATCCTATCCTGTGTGATACTGACTGCTGAGCCGTGTATCTAATCCTATCCTGTGTGATACTGACTGCTGAGCCGTGTATCTTATCCTATCCTGTGTGATAGTTACTGCTGAGCTGTGTATCTAATCCTATCCTGTGTGATACTGACTGCTGAGCTGTGTATCTAATCCTCTCCTGTGTGATACTGACTGCTGAGCCGTGTGTCTAATCCTATTCTGTGTGATACTGACTGCTGAGCTGTGTATCTAATCCTATCCTGTGTGATACTGACTGCTGAGCCGTGTATCTAATCCTATCCTGTGTGATACTGACTGCTGAGCCGTGTATCTAATCCTATCCTGTGTGATAGTGACTGCTGAGCTGTGTATCTAATCCTCTCCTGTGTGATACTGACTGCTGAGCCGTGTGTCTAATCCTATCCTGTGTGATACTGACTGCTGAGCTGTGTATCTAATCCAATCCTGCGTGATACTGACTGCTGAGCTGTGTATCTAATCATATCCTGTGTGATACTGACTGCTGAGCCGTGTATCTAATCCTATCCTGTGTGATACTGACTGCTGAGCCGTGTATCTAATCCTATCCTGTGTGATACTGACTGCTGAGCTGTGTATCTAATCCAATCCTGCGTGATACTGACTGCTGAGCTGTGTATCTAATCATATCCTGTGTGATACTGACTGCTGAGCTGTGTATCTAATCCTATCCTGTGTGACACTGACTGCTGAGCCGTGTATCTGATCCTATCCTGTGTGATACTGACTGCTGAGCTGTGTATCTAATCCTGTCCTGTGTGATTCTGACTGCTGAGCTGTGTATCTAATCCTCTCCTGTGTGATACTGACTGCTGAGCTGTGTAACTAATCGTATCCTATGTGATACTGACTGATGAGCCGTGTATCTAATCCTATCCTGTGTGATACTGTCTGCTGAGTTGTGAATCTAATCCTATCCTGTGTGATACTGACTGCTGAGCCGTGTATCTAATCCTATCCTGTGTGATACTGACTGCTGAGCTGTGTATCTAATCCTATCCTGTGTGATACTGACTGCTCAGCCGTTTATCTAATCCTCTCCTGTGTGATACTGACTGCTGAGCTGTGTATCTAATCCTATCCTGTGTGATACTGACTGCTGAGCTGTGTATCTAATCCTCTCCTGTGTGATACTTACTGCTGAGCTGTGTATCTAATCCTATCCTTTGTGATACTGACTGCTGAGCCATGTGTCTAATCCTCTCCTGTGTGATACTGACTGCTGAGCTCTGTATCTAATCCTATCCTGTGTGATACTGACTGCTGAGCTGTGTATCTAATCCTATCCTGTGTTATACTGACTGCTGAGCTGTGTATCTAATCCTATCTTGTGTGATACTGACTGCTGAGCTGTGTATCTAATCGTATCCTATGTGATACTGACTGCTGAGCCGTGTGTCTAATCCTCTCCTGTGTGATAGTGACTGCTGAGCTGTGTATCTAATCGTATCCTATGTGATACTGACTGCTGAGCTGTGTATCTAATCCTCTCCTGTGTGATACTGACTGCTGAGCCATGTATCTAATCCTATCCTGTGTGATACTGACTGCTGAGCTGTGTATCTAATCCTCTCCTGTGTGATACTGACTGCTGAGCCATGTATCTAATCCTATCCTGTGTGATACTGACTGCTGAGCCATGTATCTAATCCTCTCCTGTGTGATACTGCTGAGCCATGTATCTAATCCTGTCCTGTGTGATACTGACTGCTGAGCCGTGTATCTAATCCTATCCTGTGTGATACTGACTGCTGAGCTGTGTATCTAATCCTCTCCTGTGTGATACTGACTGCTGAGCCGTGTATCTAATCCTATCCTTTGTGATACTGACTGCTGAGCCGTGTATCTAATCCTATCCTGTGTGATACTGACTGCTGAACCATGTGTCTAATCCTATCCTGTGTGATACTGACTGCTGAGCTGCGTATCTAATCCTATCCTGTGTGATACTGTCTGCTGAGCCGTGTATCTAATCCTATCCTGTGTGATACTGTCTGCTGAGCCGTGTATCTAATCCTATCCTGTGTGATACTGACTGGTGAGCTGTGTATCTAATCCCATCCTATGTGATACTGTCTGCTGAGCCATGTATCTAATCGTATCCTGTGTGATACTGACTGCTGAGCTGTGTATCTAATCCTATCCTGTGTGATACTGACTGCTGAGCTGCTTATCTAATCCTATCCTGTGTAATGCTGTCTGCTGAGCCGTGTATCTATTCCTATCCTGTGTGATACTGACTGCTGAGTTGTGTATCTAATCCTATCCTGTGTGATACTGACTGCTGAGCCGTGTATCTAATCCTATCCTGTGTGATAGTGACTGCTGAGCTGTGTATCTAATCCTCTCCTGTGTGATACTGACTGCTGAGCCGTGTGTCTAATCCTATCCTGTGTGATACTGACTGCTGAGCTGTGTATCTAATCCAATCCTGCGTGATACTGACTGCTGAGCTGTGTATCTAATCATATCCTGTGTGATACTGACTGCTGAGCCGTGTATCTAATCCTATCCTGTGTGATACTGACTGCTGAGCCGTGTATCTAATCCTATCCTGTGTGATACTGACTGCTGAGCTGTGTATCTAATCCAATCCTGCGTGATACTGACTGCTGAGCTGTGTATCTAATCATATACTGTGTGATACTGACTGCTGAGCTGTGTATCTAATCCTATCCTGTGTGACACTGACTGCTGAGCCGTGTATCTAATCCTATCCTGTGTGATACTGACTGCTGAGCTGTGTATCTAATCCTGTCCTGTGTGATTCTGACTGCTGAGCTGTGTATCTAATCCTCTCCTGTGTGATACTGACTGCTGAGCTGTGTAACTAATCGTATCCTATGTGATACTGACTGATGAGCCGTGTATCTAATCCTATCCTGTGTGATACTGTCTGCTGAGTTGTGAATCTAATCCTATCCTGTGTGATACTGACTGCTGAGCCGTGTATCTAATCCTATCCTGTGTGATACTGACTGCTGAGCTGTGTATCTAATCCTATCCTGTGTGATACTGACTGCTCAGCCGTTTATCTAATCCTCTCCTGTGTGATACTGACTGCTGAGCTGTGTATCTAATCCTATCCTGTGTGATACTGACTGCTGAGCTGTGTATCTAATCCTCTCCTGTGTGATACTTACTGCTGAGCTGTGTATCTAATCCTATCCTTTGTGATACTGACTGCTGAGCCATGTGTCTAATCCTCTCCTGTGTGATACTGACTGCTGAGCTCTGTATCTAATCCTATCCTGTGTGATACTGACTGCTGAGCTGTGTATCTAATCCTATCCTGTGTTATACTGACTGCTGAGCTGTGTATCTAATCCTATCTTGTGTGATACTGACTGCTGAGCTGTGTATCTAATCGTATCCTATGTGATACTGACTGCTGAGCCGTGTGTCTAATCCTCTCCTGTGTGATAGTGACTGCTGAGCTGTGTATCTAATCGTATCCTATGTGATACTGACTGCTGAGCTGTGTATCTAATCCTCTCCTGTGTGATACTGACTGCTGAGCCATGTATCTAATCCTATCCTGTGTGATACTGACTGCTGAGCTGTGTATCTAATCCTCTCCTGTGTGATACTGACTGCTGAGCCATGTATCTAATCCTATCCTGTGTGATACTGACTGCTGAGCCATGTATCTAATCCTCTCCTGTGTGATACTGCTGAGCCATGTATCTAATCCTGTCCTGTGTGATACTGACTGCTGAGCCGTGTATCTAATCCTATCCTGTGTGATACTGACTGCTGAGCTGTGTATCTAATCCTCTCCTGTGTGATACTGACTGCTGAGCCGTGTATCTAATCCTATCCTTTGTGATACTGACTGCTGAGCCGTGTATCTAATCCTATCCTGTGTGATACTGACTGCTGAACCATGTGTCTAATCCTATCCTGTGTGATACTGACTGCTGAGCTGCGTATCTAATCCTATCCTGTGTGATACTGTCTGCTGAGCCGTGTATCTAATCCTATCCTGTGTGATACTGTCTGCTGAGCCGTGTATCTAATCCTATCCTGTGTGATACTGACTGGTGAGCTGTGTATCTAATCCCATCCTATGTGATACTGTCTGCTGAGCCATGTATCTAATCGTATCCTGTGTGATACTGACTGCTGAGCTGTGTATCTAATCCTATCCTGTGTGATACTGACTGCTGAGCTGCTTATCTAATCCTATCCTGTGTAATGCTGTCTGCTGAGCCGTGTATCTATTCCTATCCTGTGTGATACTGACTGCTGAGCTGTGTATCTAATCCTATCCTGTGTGATACTGACTGCTGAGCCGTGTATCTATTCCTATCCTGTTTGATACTGACTGCTGACCTGTGTATCTAATCGTATCCTATGTGATACTGACTGTTGAGCCGTGTATCTAATCCTATCCTGTGTGATACTGACTGCTGAGCCGTGTATCTAATCCTATCCTGTGTGATACTGACTGCTGAGCCATGTATCTAATCCTCTCCTGTGTGATACTGACTGCTGAGCCATGTATCTAATCCTCTCCTGTATGATACTGACTGCTGAGCCGTGTATCTAATCCTATCCTGTGTGATACTGACTGCTGAGCTGTGTATGTAATCCTCTCCTGTGTGATACTTACTGTTGAGCTGTGTATCTAATCCTCTCCTTTGTGATACTGACTGCTGAGTCATGTGTGTAATCCTCTCCTGTGTGATACTGACTGCTGAGCTCTGTATCTAATCCTATCCTGTGTGTTACTGACTGCTCAGCCGTGTATCTAATCCTCTCCTGTGTGATACTGACTGCTGAGCCGTGTATCTAATCCTATCCTGTGTGATACTGACTGCTGAGCTGTGTATGTAATCCTCTCCTGTGTGATACTTACTGTTGAGCTGTGTATCTAATACTCTCCTTTGTGATACTGACTGCTGAGTCATGTGTCTAATCCTCTCCTGTGTGATACTGACTGCTGAGCTCTGTATCTAATCCTATCCTGTGTGATACTGACTGCTGAGCTGTGTATCTAATCCCATCCTGTGTTATACTGACTGCTGAGCTGTGTATCTAATCCTATCCTGTGTGATACTGACTGCTGAGCTGTGTATCTAATCGTATCCTATGTGATACTGACTGCTGAGCCGTGTGTCTAATCCTATCATGTGTGTTAGTGACTGCTCAGCCGTGTATCTAATCCTCTCCTGTGTGATACTGACTGCTGAGCTGCGTATCTAATCGTATCCTATGTGATACTGACTGCTGAGCCATGTGTCTAATCCTATCATGTGTGTTACTGACTGCTCAGCCGTGTATCTAATCCTCTCCTGTGTGATACTGACTGCTGAGCCGTGTATCTAATCCTATCCTGTGTGATACTGACTGCTGAGCTGTGTATCTAATCCTATCCTGTGTGATACTGTCTGCTGAGCGGTGTATCTAATCCTATCCTGTGTGATACTGACTGCTGAGCCATGTGTCTAATCCTCTCCTGTGTGATACTGACTGCTGAGCTGTGTATCTAATCCTATCCTGTGTGATACTGACTGCTGAGCCGTGTGTCTAATCCTATCCTGTGTGATACTGACTGCTGAGCTGTGTATCTAATCCAATCCTGCGTGATACTGACTGCTGAGCTGTGTATCTAATCATATCCTGTGTGATACTGACTGCTGAGCCGTGTATCTAATCCTATCCTGTGTGATACTGACTGCTGAGCCGTGTATCTAATCCTATCCTGTGTGATACTGACTGCTGAGCTGTGTATCTAATCCAATCCTGCGTGATACTGACTGCTGAGCTGTGTATCTAATCATATCCTGTGTGATACTGACTGCTGAGCTGTGTATCTAATCCTATCCTGTGTGACACTGACTGCTGAGCCGTGTATCTAATCCTATCCTGTGTGATACTGACTGCTGAGCTGTGTATCTAATCCTGTCCTGTGTGATTCTGACTGCTGAGCTGTGTATCTAATCCTCTCCTGTGTGATACTGACTGCTGAGCTGTGTAACTAATCGTATCCTATGTGATACTGACTGATGAGCCGTGTATCTAATCCTATCCTGTGTGATACTGTCTGCTGAGTTGTGAATCTAATCCTATCCTGTGTGATACTGACTGCTGAGCCGTGTATCTAATCCTATCCTGTGTGATACTGACTGCTGAGCTGTGTATCTAATCCTATCCTGTGTGATACTGACTGCTCAGCCGTTTATCTAATCCTCTCCTGTGTGATACTGACTGCTGAGCTGTGTATCTAATCCTATCCTGTGTGATACTGACTGCTGAGCTGTGTATCTAATCCTCTCCTGTGTGATACTTACTGCTGAGCTGTGTATCTAATCCTATCCTTTGTGATACTGACTGCTGAGCCATGTGTCTAATCCTCTCCTGTGTGATACTGACTGCTGAGCTCTGTATCTAATCCTATCCTGTGTGATACTGACTGCTGAGCTGTGTATCTAATCCTATCCTGTGTTATACTGACTGCTGAGCTGTGTATCTAATCCTATCTTGTGTGATACTGACTGCTGAGCTGTGTATCTAATCGTATCCTATGTGATACTGACTGCTGAGCCGTGTGTCTAATCCTCTCCTGTGTGATAGTGACTGCTGAGCTGTGTATCTAATCGTATCCTATGTGATACTGACTGCTGAGCTGTGTATCTAATCCTCTCCTGTGTGATACTGACTGCTGAGCCATGTATCTAATCCTATCCTGTGTGATACTGACTGCTGAGCTGTGTATCTAATCCTCTCCTGTGTGATACTGACTGCTGAGCCATGTATCTAATCCTATCCTGTGTGATACTGACTGCTGAGCCATGTATCTAATCCTCTCCTGTGTGATACTGCTGAGCCATGTATCTAATCCTGTCCTGTGTGATACTGACTGCTGAGCCGTGTATCTAATCCTATCCTGTGTGATACTGACTGCTGAGCTGTGTATCTAATCCTCTCCTGTGTGATACTGACTGCTGAGCCGTGTATCTAATCCTATCCTTTGTGATACTGACTGCTGAGCCGTGTATCTAATCCTATCCTGTGTGATACTGACTGCTGAACCATGTGTCTAATCCTATCCTGTGTGATACTGACTGCTGAGCTGCGTATCTAATCCTATCCTGTGTGATACTGTCTGCTGAGCCGTGTATCTAATCCTATCCTGTGTGATACTGTCTGCTGAGCCGTGTATCTAATCCTATCCTGTGTGATACTGACTGGTGAGCTGTGTATCTAATCCCATCCTATGTGATACTGTCTGCTGAGCCATGTATCTAATCGTATCCTGTGTGATACTGACTGCTGAGCTGTGTATCTAATCCTATCCTGTGTGATACTGACTGCTGAGCTGCTTATCTAATCCTATCCTGTGTAATGCTGTCTGCTGAGCCGTGTATCTATTCCTATCCTGTGTGATACTGACTGCTGAGCTGTGTATCTAATCCTATCCTGTGTGATACTGACTGCTGAGCCGTGTATCTATTCCTATCCTGTTTGATACTGACTGCTGACCTGTGTATCTAATCGTATCCTATGTGATACTGACTGTTGAGCCGTGTATCTAATCCTATCCTGTGTGATACTGACTGCTGAGCCGTGTATCTAATCCTATCCTGTGTGATACTGACTGCTGAGCCATGTATCTAATCCTCTCCTGTGTGATACTGACTGCTGAGCCATGTATCTAATCCTCTCCTGTATGATACTGACTGCTGAGCCGTGTATCTAATCCTATCCTGTGTGATACTGACTGCTGAGCTGTGTATGTAATCCTCTCCTGTGTGATACTTACTGTTGAGCTGTGTATCTAATCCTCTCCTTTGTGATACTGACTGCTGAGTCATGTGTGTAATCCTCTCCTGTGTGATACTGACTGCTGAGCTCTGTATCTAATCCTATCCTGTGTGTTACTGACTGCTCAGCCGTGTATCTAATCCTCTCCTGTGTGATACTGACTGCTGAGCCGTGTATCTAATCCTATCCTGTGTGATACTGACTGCTGAGCTGTGTATGTAATCCTCTCCTGTGTGATACTTACTGTTGAGCTGTGTATCTAATACTCTCCTTTGTGATACTGACTGCTGAGTCATGTGTCTAATCCTCTCCTGTGTGATACTGACTGCTGAGCTCTGTATCTAATCCTATCCTGTGTGATACTGACTGCTGAGCTGTGTATCTAATCCCATCCTGTGTTATACTGACTGCTGAGCTGTGTATCTAATCCTATCCTGTGTGATACTGACTGCTGAGCTGTGTATCTAATCGTATCCTATGTGATACTGACTGCTGAGCCGTGTGTCTAATCCTATCATGTGTGTTAGTGACTGCTCAGCCGTGTATCTAATCCTCTCCTGTGTGATACTGACTGCTGAGCTGCGTATCTAATCGTATCCTATGTGATACTGACTGCTGAGCCATGTGTCTAATCCTATCATGTGTGTTACTGACTGCTCAGCCGTGTATCTAATCCTCTCCTGTGTGATACTGACTGCTGAGCCGTGTATCTAATCCTATCCTGTGTGATACTGACTGCTGAGCTGTGTATCTAATCCTATCCTGTGTGATACTGTCTGCTGAGCGGTGTATCTAATCCTATCCTGTGTGATACTGACTGCTGAGCCATGTGTCTAATCCTCTCCTGTGTGATACTGACTGCTGAGCTGTGTATCTAATCCTATCCTGTGTGATACTGACTGCTGAGCTGTGTATCTAATCCTATCCTGTGTGATACTGACTGCTGAGATGTGTATCTAATCCCATCCTGTGTGATACTGACTGCTGAGCCATGTATCTAATCCTCTCCTGTGTGATACTGACTGCTGAGCCGTGTATCTAATCCTATCCTGTGTGATACTGACTGCTGAGCTGTGTATCTAATCCTCTCCTGTGTAATACTGACTGCTGAGCCGTGTATCTAATTCTATCCTTTGTGATACTGACTGCTGAGCCGTGTGTCTAATCCTATCCTGTGTGATACTGACTGCTGAGCTGTGTATCTAATCCTATCCTGTGTGATACTGACTGCTGAGCCGTGTATCTTATCCTATCCTGTGTGATAGTGACTGCTGAGCTGTGTATCTAATCCTATCCTGTCTGATACTGACTGCTGAGCTGTGTATCTAATCCTCTCCTGTGTGATACTGACTGCTGAGCCGTGTGTCTAATCCTATTCTGTGTGATACTGACTGCTGAGCTGTGTATCTAATCCTATTCTGTGTGATACTGACTGCTGAGCCGTGTATCTAATCCTATCCTGTGTGATACTGACTGCTGAGCCGTGTATCTAATCCTATCCTGTGTGATAGTGACTGCTGAGCTGTGTATCTAATCCTCCCCTGTGTGATACTGACTGCTGAGCCGTGTGTCTAATCCTATCCTGTGTGATACTGACTGCTGAGCCTTGTATCTAATCCTATCCTGTGTGATACTGACTGCTGAGCTGTGTATCTAATCCTCTCATGTGTGATACTGACTGCTGAGCTCTGTATCTAATCCTCTCCTGTGTGATACTGACTGCTGAGCTGTGTATCTAATCCTCTCCTGTGTGATACTGACTGCTGAGCCGTGTGTCTAATCCTATCCTGTGTGATACTGACTGCTGAGCTGTGTATCTAATCCTATCCTATGTGATACTGACTGCTGAGCCGTGTATCTAATCCTATCCTGTGTGATACTGACTGCTGAGCCGTGTATCTAATCCTATCCTGTGTGATAGTGACTGCTGAGCTGTGTATCTAATCCTATCCTGAGTGATACTGACTGCTGAGCCGTTTATCTAATCCTATCCTGTGTGATACTGACTGCTGAGCTGTGTATCTAATCCTTTCCTGTGTGATACTGTCTGCTGAGCCATGTATCTATTCCTATCCTGTATGATACTGACTGCTGAACCGTGTATCTAATCCTATCCTGTGTGATACTGACTGCTGAGCCGTGTGTCTAATCCTATCCTGTGTGATACTGACTGCTCAGCTGTGTATCTAATCCTATCCTGTATGATACTGTCTGCTGAGCCGTGTGTCTAATCCTATCCTGTGTGATACTGACTGCTGATCTGTGTATCTAATCCTATCCTGTGTGATACTGACTGCTGAGATGTGTATCTAATCCCATCCTGTGTGATACTGACTGCTGAGCCATGTATCTAATCCTCTCCTGTGTGATACTGACTGCTGAGCTGTGTATCTAATCCTATCCTGTATGATACTGTCTGCTGAGCCGTGTGTCTAATCCTATCCTGTGTGATACTGACTGCTGATCTGTGTATCTAATCCTATCCTGTGTGATACTGACTGCTGAGATGTGTATCTAATCCCATCCTGTGTGATACTGACTGCTGAGCCATGTATCTAATCCTCTCCTGTGTGATACTGTCTGCTGAGCCGTGTGTCTAATCCTATCCTGTGTGATACTGTCTGCTGAGCTGTGTATCTAATCCCATCCTGTGTGATACTGTCTGCTGAGCCATGTATCTAACCCTATCCTGTGTGATACTGACTGCTGAGCTGTGTATCTAATCCTTTCCTGTGTGATAGTGACTGCTGAGCTGTGTATCTAATCCTCTCCTGTGTGATACTGACTGCTGAGCCGTGTGTCTAATCCTATCCTGTGTGATACTGTCTGCTGAGCTGTGTATCTAATCCTATCCTGTGTGATACTGACTGCTGAGCTGTGTATCTAATCCTATCCTATGTGATACTGACTGCTGAGCCGTGTATCTAATCCTATCCTGTGTGATACTGACTGCTGAGCCGTGTATCTAATCCTATCCTGTGTGATAGTGACTGCTGAGCTGTGTATCTAATCCTATCCTGAGTGATACTGACTGCTGAGCCGTGTATCTAATCCTATCCTGTGTGATACTGACTGCTGAGCTGTGTATCTAATCCTCTCCTGTGTGATACTGTCTGCTGAGCTGTGTATCTAATCGTATCCTATGTGATACTGACTGCTGAGCCGTGTATCTAATCCTATCCTGTGTGATACTGACTGCTGAGCCGTGTATCTAATCCTATCCTGTGTGATACTGACTACAGAGCTGTGTATCTAATCCAATCCTGCGTGATACTGACTGCTGAGCTGTGTATCTAATCATATCCTGTGTGATACTGACTGCTGAGCTGTGTATCTAATCATATCCTGTGTGATACTGACTGCTGAGCCGTGTATCTAATCCTATCCTGTTTGATAGTGACTGCTGAGCTGTGTATCTAATCCAATCCTGCGTGATACTGACTGCTGAGCTGTGTATCTAATCATATCCTGTTTGATACTGACTGCTGAGCTGTGTATCTAATCATATCCTGTGTGATACTGACTGCTGAGCCGTGTATCTAATCCTATCCTGTGTGATACTGACTGCTGAGCCGTGTATCTAATCCTATCCTGTGTGATACTGACTTCTGAGCTGTGTATCTAATCCAATCCTGCGTGATACTGACTGCTGAGCTGTGTATCTAATCATATCCTGTGTGATACTGACTGCTGAGCTGTGTATCTAATCCTATCCTGTGTGACACTGACTGCTGAGCCGTGTATCTAATCCTATCCTGTGTGATACTGACTGCTGAGCTGTGTATCTAATCCTGTCCTGTGTGATACTGACTGCTGAGCTCTGTATCTAATCCTCTCCTGTGTGATACTGACTGCTGAGCTGTGTAACTAATCGTATCCTATGTGATACTGACTGCTGAGCCGTGTATCTAATCCTATCCTGTGTGATACTGTCTGCTGAGTTGTGAATCTAATCCTATCCTGTGTGATACTGACTGCTGAGCTGTGTATCTAATCCTATCCTGTGTGATACTGACTGCTCAGCCGTTTATCTAATCCTCTCCTGTGTGATACTGACTGCTGAGCCGTGTATCTAATCCTATCCTGTGTGATACTGACTGCTGAGCTGTGTATCTAATCCTCTCCTGTGTGATACTTACTTCTGAGCTGTGTATCTAATCCTATCCTTTGTGATACTGACTGCTGAGCCATGTGTCTAATCCTCTCCTGTGTGATACTGCTGAGCCATGTATCTAATCCTGTCCTGTGTGATACTGACTGCTGAGCCGTGTATCTAATCCTATCCTGTGTGATACTGACTGCTGAGCTGTGTATCTAATCCTATCCTGTGTTATACTGACTGCTGAGCTGTGTATCTAATCCTATCCTGTGTGATACTGACTGCTGAGCTGTGTATCTAACCGTATCCTATGTGATACTGACTGCTGAGCCATGTGTCTAATCCTATCATGTGTGTTACTGACTGCTCAGCCGTGTATCTAATCCTCTCCTGTGTGATACTGACTGCTGAGCTGTGTATCTAATCGTATCCTATGTGATACTGACTGCTGAGCCATGTGTCTAATCCTATCATGTGTGTTACTGACTGCTCAGCCGTGTATCTAATCCTCTCCTGTGTGATACTGACTGCTGAGCCGTGTATCTAATCCTATCCTGTGTGATACTGACTGCTGAGCTGTGTATCTAATCCTCTCCTGTGTGATACTGACTGCTGAGCTATGTATCTAGTCCTATCCTGTGTGATACTGACTGCTGAGCTGTGTATCTAATCCTCTCCTGTGTGATACTGACTGCTGAGCCATGTATCTAATCCTATCCTGTGTGATACTGACTGCTGAGCCATGTATCTAATCCTCTCCTGTGTGATACTGCTGAGCCATGTATCTAATCCTGTCCTGTGTGATACTGACTGCTGAGCCGTGTATCTAATCCTATCCTGTGTGATACTGACTGCTGAGCTGTGTATCTAATCCTCTCCTGTGTGATACTGACTGCTGAGCCGTGTATCTACTCCTATCCTTTGTGATACTGACTACTGAGCCGTGTATTTAATCCTATCCTGTGTGATACTGACTGCTGAACCATGTATCTAATCCTATCCTGTGTGATACTGACTGCTGAGCTCTGTATCTAATCCTCTCCTGTGTGATACTGACTGCTGAGCCGTGTATCTAAACCTATCCTGTGTGATACTGACTGCTGAGCTGTGTATCTAATCCTATCCTGTGTGATACTGTCTGCTGAGCGGTGTATCTAATCCTATCCTGTGTGATACTGACTGCTGAGCCGTGTGTCTAATCCTCTCCTGTGTGATACTGACTGCTGAGCTCTGTATCTAATCATATCCTGTGTGATACTGACTACTGAGCCGTGTATCTAATCCTATCCTGTATGATATTGTCTGCTGAGCCGTGTGTCTAATCCTATCCTGTGTGATACTGACTGCTGAGATGTGTATCTAATCCCATCCTGTGTGATACTGACTGCTGAGCCATGTATCTAATCCTCTCCTGTGTGATACTGACTGCTGAGCCGTGTATCTAATCCTATCCTGTGTGATACTGACTGCTGAGCTGTGTATCTAATCCTCTCCTGTGTAATACTGACTGCTGAGCCGTGTATCTAATTCTATCCTTTGTGATACTGACTGCTGAGCCGTGTATCTAATCCTATCCTGTGTGATACTGACTGCTGAGCCGTGTATCTTATCCTATCCTGTGTGATAGTTACTGCTGAGCTGTGTATCTAATCCTATCCTGTGTAATACTGACTGCTGAGCTGTGTATCTAATCCTCTCCTGTGTGATACTGACTGCTGAGCCGTGTGTCTAATCCTATTCTGTGTGATACTGACTGCTGAGCTGTGTATCTAATCCTATCCTGTGTGATACTGACTGCTGAGCCGTGTATCTAATCCTATCCTGTGTGATACTGACTGCTGAGCCGTGTATCTAATCCTATCCTGTGTGATAGTGACTGCTGAGCTGTGTATCTAATCCTCTCCTGTGTGATACTGACTGCTGAGCCGTGTGTCTAATCCTATCCTGTGTGATACTGACTGCTGAGCTGTGTATCTAATCCAATCCTGCGTGATACTGACTGCTGAGCTGTGTATCTAATCATATCCTGTGTGATACTGACTGCTGAGCCGTGTATCTAATCCTATCCTGTGTGATACTGACTGCTGAGCCGTGTATCTAATTCTATCCTTTGTGATACTGACTGCTGAGCCGTGTTTCTAATCCTATCCTGTGTGATACTGACTGCTGAGCTGTGTATCTAATCCTATTCTGTGTGATACTGCCTGCTGAGCCGTGTATCTTATCCTATCCTGTGTGATAGTGACTGCTGAGCTGTGTATCTAATCCTATCCTGTGTGATACTGACTGCTGAGCTGTGTATCTAATCCTCTCCTGTGTGATACTGACTGCTGAGCCGTGTGTCTAATCCTATTCTGTGTGATACTGACTGCTGAGCCGTGTATCTTATCCTATCCTGTGTGATAGTGACTGCTGAGCTGTGTATCTAATCCTATCCTGTGTGATACTGACTGCTGAGCTGTGTATCTAATCCTCTCCTGTGTGATACTGACTGCTGAGCCGTGTGTCTAATCCTATCCTGTGTGATACTGACTGCTGAGCCGTGTATCTTATCCTATCCTGTGTGATAGTGACTGCTGAGCTGTGTATCTAATCCTATCCTGTGTGATACTGACTGCTGAGCTGTGTATCTAATCCTCTCCTGTGTGATACTGACTGCTGAGCCGTGTGTCTAATCCTATTCTGTGTGATACTGACTGCTGAGCTGTGTATCTAATCCTATTCTGTGTGATACTGACTGCTGAGCCGTGTATCTAATCCTATCCTGTGTGATACTGACTGCTGAGCCGTGTATCTAATCCTATCCTGTGTGATAGTGACTGCTGAGCTGTGTATCTAATCCTCCCCTGTGTGATACTGACTGCTGAGCCGTGTGTCTAATCCTATCCTGTGTGATACTGACTGCTGAGCCTTGTATCTAATCCTATCCTGTGTGATACTGACTGCTGAGCTGTGTATCTAATCCTCTCCTGTGTGATACTGACTGCTGAGCTCTGTATATAATCCTCTCCTGTGTGATACTGACTGCTGAGCTGTGTATCTAATCCTCTCCTGTGTGATACTGACTGCTGAGCCGTGTGTCTAATCCTATCCTGTGTGATACTGACTGCTGAGCTGTGTATCTAATCCTATCCTATGTGATACTGACAGCTGAGCCGTGTATCTAATCCTATCCTGTGTGATACTGACTGCTGAGCCGTGTATCTAATCCTATCCTGTGTGATAGTGACTGCTGAGCTGTGTATCTAATCCTATCCTGAGTGATACTGACTGCTGAGCCGTGTATCTAATCCTATCCTGTGTGATACTGACTGCTGAGCTGTGTATCTAATCCTCTCCTGTGTGATACTGTCTGCTGAGCCGTGTATCTATTCCTATCCTGTGTGATACTGACTGCTCAGCCGTGTATCTATTCCTATCCTGTATGATACTGACTGCTGAACCGTGTATCTAATCCTATCCTGTGTGATACTGACTGCTGAGCCGTGTGTCTAATCCTATCCTGTGTGATACTGACTGCTCAGCTGTGTATCTAATCCTATCCTGTATGATACTGTCTGCTGAGCCGTGTGTCTAATCCTATCCTGTGTGATACTGACTGCTGATCTGTGTATCTAATCCTATCCTGTGTGATACTGACTGCTGAGATGTGTATCTAATCCCATCCTGTGTGATACTGACTGCTGAGCCATGTATCTAATCCTCTCCTGTGTGATACTGTCTGCTGAGCCGTGTGTCTAATCCTATCCTGTGTGATACTGTCTGCTGAGCTGTGTATCTAATCCCATCCTGTGTGACACTGTCTGCTGAGCCATGTATCTAACCCTATCCTGTGTGATACTGACTGCTGAGCTGTGTATCTAATCCTCTCCTGTGTGATAGTGACTGCTGAGCTGTGTATCTAATCCTCTCCTGTGTGATACTAACTGCTGAGCCGTGTGTCTAATCCTATCCTGTGTGATACTGACTGCTGAGCTGTGTATCTAATCCTATCCTGTGGGATACTGACTGCTGAGCCGTGTATCTAATCCTATCCTGTGTGATACTGACTGCTGAGCCGTATATCTAATCCTATCCTGTGTGATAGTGACTGCTGATCTGTGTATCTAATCCTGTCCTGTGTGATACTGACTGCTGAGCCGTGTATCTAATCCTATCCTGTCTGATACTGACTGCTGAGCTGTGTATCTAATCCTCTCCTGTGTGATACTGTCTGCTGAGCCGTGTATCTATTCCCATCCTGTATGATACTGACTGCTGAGCCGTGTATCTAATCCTATCCTGTGTGATACTGACTGCTGAGCCATGTGTCTAATCATATGCTGTGTGATACTGACTGCTCAGCTGTGTATCTAATCCTATCCTGTGTGATACTGACTGCTGAGCTGTGTATCTAATCCTATCCTGTGTGATACTGACTGCTGAGCTGTGTATCTAATCCTATCCTGTGTGATACTGACTGCTGAGCTGTGTATCTAATCCTCTCCTGTGTGATACTGACTGCTGAGCCGTGTATCTAATCCTCTCCTGTGTGATACTGACTGCTGAGCCGTGTATCTAATCCTCTCCTGTGTGATACTGACTGCTGAGCCGTGTATCTAATCCTATCCTGTGTGCTACTGTCTGCTGAGTCGTGTATCTAATCCTCTCCTGTGTGATACTGACTGCTGAGCTGTGTATCTAATCCTATCCTGTATGATACTGACTGCTGAGCTGTGTATCTAATCCTCTCCTGTGTGATACTGACTGCTGAGCCATGTATCTAATCCTCTCCTGTGTGATACTGACTGCTGAGCCGTGTATCTAATCCTCTCCTGTGTGATACTGACTGCTGAGCCGTGTATATAATCCTATCCTGTGTGATACTGACTGCTGAGCTGTGTATCTAATCCTATCCTGTGTGATACTGACTGCTCAGCTGGGTATCTAATCCTCTCCTGTGAGATACTGACTGCTGAGCCGTGTATCTAATCCTCTCCTGTGTGATACTGACTGCTGAGCCGTGTGTCTAATCCTATCCTGTGTGATACTGACTGCTGAGCTGTGTATCTAATCCTCTCCTGTGTGATACTGACTGCTGAGCCGTGTATCTAATCCTATCCTGTGTGATACTGACTGCTGAGCCATGAGTCTAATACTATCCTGTGTGATACTGACTGCTGAGCCGTGTATCTAATCCTATCCTGTGTGATACTGACTGCTGAGCCGTGCATCTAATCCTATCCTGTGTGATACTGACTGCTGAGCCGTGCATCTAATCCTATCCTGTGTGATACTGACTGCTGAGCCATGTATCTAATCCTTTCCTGTGTGATACTGCCTGCTGAGCCGTGTATTTAATCCTATCCTGTGTGATACTGACTGCTGAGCCGTGTATCTAATCCTATCCTGTGTGATACTGACTGCTGAGCCGTGTATCTAATCCTATCCTGTGTGATACTGCCTGCTGAGCAGTGTATCTAATCCTATCCTGTGTGATACTGACTGCTGAGCCGTGCATCTAATCCTATCCTGTGTGATACTGACTGCTCAGCTGTGCATCTAATCCTATCCTGTGTGATACTGACTACTCAGCTGTGTATCTAATCCTATCCTGTGTGATACTGACTGCTGAGCTGTGTATCTAATCCTATCCTGTGTGATACTGTGTGCTGAGCCGTGTATCTAATCCTCTCCTGTGTGATACTGCCTGCTGAGCCGTGTATCTAATCCTATCCTGTGTGATACTGACTGCTGAGCTGTGTATCTAATCCTATCCTGTGTAATACTGACTGCTGAGCTGCGTATCTAATCGTATCCTATGTGATACTGACTGCTGAGCCATGTGTCTAATCCTATCATGTGTGTTACTGACTGCTGAGCCATGTGTCTAATCCTCTCCTGTGTGATACTGACTGCTGAGCTCTGTATCTAATCCTATCCTGTGTGATACTGACTGCTGAGCTGTGTATCTAATCCTATCCTGTATGATACTGTCTGCTGAGCCGTGTGTCTAATCCTATCCTGTGTGATACTGACTGCTGAGCTGTGTATCTAATCCTATCCTGTGTGATACTGACTGCTGAGCTGTGTATCTAATCCTATCCTGTGTGATACTGACTGCTGAGATGTGTATCTAATCCCATCCTGTGTGATACTGACTGCTGAGCCATGTATCTAATCCTCTCCTGTGTGATACTGACTGCTGAGCCGTGTATCTAATCCTATCCTGTGTGATACTGACTGCTGAGCTGTGTATCTAATCCTCTCCTGTGTAATACTGACTGCTGAGCCGTGTATCTAATTCTATCCTTTGTGATACTGACTGCTGAGCCGTGTGTCTAATCCTATCCTGTGTGATACTGACTGCTGAGCTGTGTATCTAATCCTATCCTGTGTGATACTGACTGCTGAGCCGTGTATCTTATCCTATCCTGTGTGGTAGTGACTGCTGAGCTGTGTATCTAATCCTATCCTGTGTGATACTGACTGCTGAGCTGTGTATCTAATCCTCTCCTGTGTGATACTGACTGCTGAGCCGTGTGTCTAATCCTATTCTGTGTGATACTGACTGCTGAGCTGTGTATCTAATCCTATTCTGTGTGATACTGACTGCTGAGCCGTGTATCTAATCCTATCCTGTGTGATACTGACTGCTGAGCCGTGTATCTAATCCTATCCTGTGTGATAGTGACTGCTGAGCTGTGTATCTAATCCTCCCCTGTGTGATACTGACTGCTGAGCCGTGTGTCTAATCCTATCCTGTGTGATACTGACTGCTGAGCCTTGTATCTAATCCTATCCTGTGTGATACTGACTGCTGAGCTGTGTATCTAATCCTCTCCTGTGTGATACTGACTGCTGAGCTCTGTATCTAATCCTCTCCTGTGTGATACTGACTGCTGAGCTGTGTATCTAATCCTCTCCTGTGTGATACTGACTGCTGAGCCGTGTGTCTAATCCTATCCTGTGTGATACTGACTGCTGAGCTGTGTATCTAATCCTATCCTATGTGATACTGACTGCTGAGCCGTGTATCTAATCCTATCCTGTGTGATACTGACTGCTGAGCCGTGTATCTAATCCTATCCTGTGTGATAGTGACTGCTGAGCTGTGTATCTAATCCTATCCTGAGTGATACTGACTGCTGAGCCGTGTATCTAATCCTATCCTGTGTGATAGTGACTGCTGAGCTGTGTATCTAATCCTCCCCTGTGTGATACTGACTGCTGAGCCGTGTGTCTAATCCTATCCTGTGTGATACTGACTGCTGAGCCTTGTATCTAATCCTATCCTGTGTGAAACTGACTGCTGAGCTGTGTATCTAATCCTCTCATGTGTGATACTGACTGCTGAGCTCTGTATCTAATCCTCTCCTGTGTGATACTGACTGCTGAGCTGTGTATCTAATCCTCTCCTGTGTGATACTGACTGCTGAGCCGTGTGTCTAATCCTATCCTGTGTGATACTGACTGCTGAGCTGTGTATCTAATCCTATCCTATGTGATACTGACTGCTGAGCCGTGTATCTAATCCTATCCTGTGTGATACTGACTGCTGAGCCGTGTATCTAATCCTATCCTGTGTGATAGTGACTGCTGAGCTGTGTATCTAATCCTATCCTGAGTGATACTGACTGCTGAGCCGTTTATCTAATCCTATCCTGTGTGATAGTGACTGCTGAGCTGTGTATCTAATCCTCCCCTGTGTGATACTGACTGCTGAGCCGTGTGTCTAATCCTATCCTGTGTGATACTGACTGCTGAGCCTTGTATCTAATCCTATCCTGTGTGATACTGACTGCTGAGCTGTGTATCTAATCCTCTCCTGTGTGATACTGACTGCTGAGCTCTGTATCTAATCCTCTCCTGTGTGATACTGACTGCTGAGCTGTGTATCTAATCCTCTCCTGTGTGATACTGACTGCTGAGCCGTGTGTCTAATCCTATCCTGTGTGATACTGACTGCTGAGCTGTGTATCTAATCCTATCCTATGTGATACTGACTGCTGAGCCGTGTATCTAATCCTATCCTGTGTGATACTGACTGCTGAGCCGTGTATCTAATCCTATCCTGTGTGATAGTGACTGCTGAGCTGTGTATCTAATCCTATCCTGAGTGATACTGACTGCTGAGCCGTGTATCTAATCCTATCCTGTGTGATAGTGACTGCTGAGCTGTGTATCTAATCCTCCCCTGTGTGATACTGACTGCTGAGCCGTGTGTCTAATCCTATCCTGTGTGATACTGACTGCTGAGCCTTGTATCTAATCCTATCCTGTGTGAAACTGACTGCTGAGCTGTGTATCTAATCCTCTCATGTGTGATACTGACTGCTGAGCTCTGTATCTAATCCTCTCCTGTGTGATACTGACTGCTGAGCTGTGTATCTAATCCTCTCCTGTGTGATACTGACTGCTGAGCCGTGTGTCTAATCCTATCCTGTGTGATACTGACTGCTGAGCTGTGTATCTAATCCTATCCTATGTGATACTGACTGCTGAGCCGTGTATCTAATCCTATCCTGTGTGATACTGACTGCTGAGCCGTGTATCTAATCCTATCCTGTGTGATAGTGACTGCTGAGCTGTGTATCTAATCCTATCCTGAGTGATACTGACTGCTGAGCCGTTTATCTAATCCTATCCTGTGTGATACTGACTGCTGAGCTGTGTATCTAATCCTCTCCTGTGTGATACTGACTGCTGAGCCGTGTGTCTAATCCTATTCTGTGTGATACTGACTGCTGAGCTGTGTATCTAATCCTATCCTATGTGATACTGACTGCTGAGCCGTGTATCTAATCCTATCCTGTGTGATACTGACTGCTGAGCCGTGTATCTAATCCTATCCTGTGTGATAGTGACTGCTGAGCTGTGTATCTAATCCTATCCTGAGTGATACTGACTGCTGAGCCGTTTATCTAATCCTATCCTGTGTGATACTGACTGCTGAGCTGTGTATCTAATCCTCTCCTGTGTGATACTGACTGCTGAGCCGTGTGTCTAATCCTATTCTGTGTGATACTGACTGCTGAGCCGTGTGTCTAATCCTATCCTGTGTGATACTGACTGCTGAGCCGTGTATCTAATCCTATCCTGTGTGATACTGACTGCTGAGCCGTGTATCTAATCCTATCCTGTGTGATAGTGACTGCTGAGCTGTGTATCTAATCCTCCCCTGTGTGATACTGACTGCTGAGCCGTGTGTCTAATCCTATCCTGTGTGATACTGACTGCTGAGCCTTGTATCTAATCCTATCCTGTGTGATACTGACTGCTGAGCTGTGTATCTAATCCTCTCCTGTGTGATACTGACTGCTGAGCTCTGTATCTAATCCTCTCCTGTGTGATACTGACTGCTGAGCTGTGTATCTAATCCTCTCCTGTGTGATACTGACTGCTGAGCCGTGTGTCTAATCCTATCCTGTGTGATACTGACTGCTGAGCTGTGTATCTAATCCTATCCTATGTGATACTGACTGCTGAGCCGTGTATCTAATCCTATCCTGTGTGATACTGACTGCTGAGCCGTGTATCTAATCCTATCCTGTGTGATAGTGACTGCTGAGCTGTGTATCTAATCCTATCCTGAGTGATACTGACTGCTGAGCCGTGTATCTAATCCTATCCTGTGTGATAGTGACTGCTGAGCTGTGTATCTAATCCTCCCCTGTGTGATACTGACTGCTGAGCCGTGTGTCTAATCCTATCCTGTGTGATACTGACTGCTGAGCCTTGTATCTAATCCTATCCTGTGTGATACTGACTGCTGAGCTGTGTATCTAATCCTCTCATGTGTGATACTGACTGCTGAGCTCTGTATCTAATCCTCTCCTGTGTGATACTGACTGCTGAGCTGTGTATCTAATCCTCTCCTGTGTGATACTGACTGCTGAGCCGTGTGTCTAATCCTATCCTGTGTGATACTGACTGCTGAGCCGTGTATCTAATCCTATCCTGTGTGATACTGACTGCTGAGCCGTGTATCTAATCCTATCCTGTGTGATACTGCCTGCTGAGCAGTGTATCTAATCCTATCCTGTGTGATACTGACTGCTGAGCCGTGCATCTAATCCTATCCTGTGTGATACTGACTGCTCAGCTGTGCATCTAATCCTATCCTGTGTGTTACTGACTACTCAGCTGTGTATCTAATCCTATCCTGTGTGATACTGACTGCTGAGCTGTGTATCTAATCCTATCCTGTGTGATACTGTGTGCTGAGCCGTGTATCTTATCCTCTCCTGTGTGATACTGCCTGCTGAGCCGTGTATCTAATCCTATCCTGTGTGATACTGACTGCTGAGCTGTGTATCTAATCCTATCCTGTGTGATACTGACTGCTGAGCTGCGTATCTAATCGTATCCTATGTGATACTGACTGCTGAGCCATGTGTCTAATCCTATCATGTGTGTTACTGACTGCTGAGCCATGTGTCTAATCCTCTCCTGTGTGATACTGACTGCTGAGCTCTGTATCTAATCCTATCCTGTGTGATACTGACTGCTGAGCTGTGTATCTAATCCTATCCTGTATGATACTGTCTGCTGAGCCGTGTGTCTAATCCTATCCTGTGTGATACTGACTGCTGAGCTGTGTATCTAATCCTATCCTGTGTGATACTGACTGCTGAGCTGTGTATCTAATCCTATCCTGTGTGATACTGACTGCTGAGATGTGTATCTAATCCCATCCTGTGTGATACTGACTGCTGAGCCATGTATCTAATCCTCTCCTGTGTGATACTGACTGCTGAGCCGTGTATCTAATCCTATCCTGTGTGATACTGACTGCTGAGCTGTGTATCTAATCCTCTCCTGTGTAATACTGACTGCTGAGCCGTGAATCTAATTCTATCCTTTGTGATACTGACTGCTGAGCCGTGTTTCTAATCCTATCCTGTGTGATACTGACTGCTGAGCTGTGTATCTAATCCTATCCTGTGTGATACTGACTGCTGAGCCGTGTATCTTATCCTATCCTGTGTGATAGTGACTGCTGAGCTGTGTATCTAATCCTATCCTGTGTGATACTGACTGCTGAGCTGTGTATCTAATCCTCTCCTGTGTGATACTGACTGCTGAGCCGTGTGTCTAATCCTATTCTGTGTGATACTGACTGCTGAGCTGTGTATCTAATCCTATTCTGTGTGATACTGACTGCTGAGCCGTGTATCTAATCCTATCCTGTGTGATACTGACTGCTGAGCCGTGTATCTAATCCTATCCTGTGTGATAGTGACTGCTGAGCTGTGTATCTAATCCTCCCCTGTGTGATACTGACTGCTGAGCCGTGTGTCTAATCCTATCCTGTGTGATACTGACTGCTGAGCCTTGTATCTAATCCTATCCTGTGTGATACTGACTGCTGAGCTGTGTATCTAATCCTCTCCTGTGTGATACTGACTGCTGAGCTCTGTATCTAATCCTCTCCTGTGTGATACTGACTGCTGAGCTGTGTATCTAATCCTCTCCTGTGTGATACTGACTGCTGAGCCGTGTGTCTAATCCTATCCTGTGTGATACTGACTGCTGAGCTGTGTATCTAATCCTATCCTATGTGATACTGACTGCTGAGCCGTGTATCTAATCCTATCCTGTGTGATACTGACTGCTGAGCCGTGTATCTAATCCTATCCTGTGTGATAGTGACTGCTGAGCTGTGTATCTAATCCTATCCTGAGTGATACTGACTGCTGAGCCGTGTATCTAATCCTATCCTGTGTGATACTGACTGCTGAGCTGTGTATCTAATCCTCTCCTGTGTGATACTGTCTGCTGAGCCGTGTTTCTATTCCTATCCTGTGTGATACTGACTGCTGATCTGTGTATCTAATCCTCTCCTGTGTGATACTGTCTGCTGAGTCGTGTATCTATTCCTATCCTGTATGATACTGACTGCTGAACCGTGTATCTAATCCTATCCTGTGTGATACTGACTGCTGAGCCGTGTGTCTAATCCTATCCTGTGTGATACTGACTGCTCAGCTGTGTATCTAATCCTATCCTGTATGATACTGTCTGCTGAGCCGTGTGTCTAATCCTATCCTGTGTGATACTGACTGCTGATCTGTGTATCTAATCCTATCCTGTGTGATACTGACTGCTGAGATGTTTATCTAATCCCATCCTGTGTGATACTGACTGCTGAGCCATGTATCTAATCCTCTCCTGTGTGATACTGTCTGCTGAGCCGTGTGTCTAATCCTATCCTGTGTGATACTGTCTGCTGAGCTGTGTATCTAATCCCATCCTGTGTGATACTGTCTGCTGAGCCATGTATCTAACCCTATCCTGTGTGATACTGACTGCTGAGCTGTGTATCTAATCCTCTCCTGTGTGATAGTGACTGCTGAGCTGTGTATCTAATCCTCTCCTGTGTGATACTGACTGCTGAGCCGTGTGTCTAATCCTATCCTGTGTGATACTGACTGCTGAGCTGTGTATCTAATCCTATCCTGTGTGATACTGACTGCTGAGCCGTGTATCTAATCCTATCCTGTGTGATACTGACTGCTGAGCCGTATCTCTAATCCTATCCTGTGTGATAGTGACTGCTGATCTGTGTATCTAATCCTGTCCTGTGTGATACTGACTGCTGAGCCGTGTATCTAATCCTATCCTGTGTGATACTGACTGCTGAGCTGTGTATCTAATCCTCTCCTGTGTGATACTGTCTGCTGAGCCGTGTATCTATTCCTATCCTGTGTGATACTGACTGCTCAGCCGTGTATCTATTCCCATCCTGTATGATACTGACTGCTGAGCCGTGTATCTAATCCTATCCTGTGTGATACTGACTGCTGAGCCATGTGTCTAATCCTATGCTGTGTGATACTGACTGCTCAGCTGTGTATCTAATCCTATCCTGTGTGATACTGACTGCTGAGCTGTGTATCTAATCCTATCCTGTGTGATACTGACTGCTGAGCTGTGTATCTAATCCTATCCTGTGTGATACTGACTGCTGAGCTGTGTATCTAATCCTCTCCTGTGTGATACTGACTGCTGAGCCATGTATCTAATCCTCTCCTGTGTGATACTGACTGCTGAGCCGTGTATCTAATCCTCTCCTGTGTGATACTGACTGCTGAGCCGTGTATCTAATCCTATCCTGTGTGATACTGTCTGCTGAGTCGTGTATCTAATCCTCTCCTGTGTGATACTGACTGCTGAGCTGTGTATCTAATCCTATCCTGTATGATACTGACTGCTGAGCTGTGTATCTAATCCTCTCCTGTGTGATACTGACTGCTGAGCCATGTATCTAATCCTCTCCTGTGTGATACTGACTGCTGAGCCGTGTATCTAATCCTCTCCTGTGTGATACTGACTGCTGAGCCGTGTATATAATCCTATCCTGTGTGATACCGTCTGCTGAGTCATGTATCTAATCCTATCCTGTGTGATACTGACTGCTGAGCTGTGTATCTAATCCTATCCTGTGTGATACTGACTGCTGAGCTGGGTATCTAATCCTCTCCTGTGAGATACTGACTGCTGAGCCGTGTATCTAATCCTCTCCTGTGTGATACTGACTGCTGAGCCGTGTGTCTAATCCTATCCTGTGTGATACTGACTGCTGAGCTGTGTATCTAATCCTCTCCTGTGTGATACTGACTGCTGAGCCGTGTATCTAATCCTATCCTGTGTGATACTGACTGCTGAGCCATGTGTCTAATACTATCCTGTGTGATACTGACTGCTGAGCCGTGTATCTAATCCTATCCTGTGTGATACTGACTGCTGAGCCGTGCATCTAATCCTATCCTGTGTGATACTGACTGCTGAGCCGTGCATCTAATCCTATCCTGTGTGATACTGACTGCTGAGCCATGTATCTAATCCTTTCCTGTGTTATACTGCCTGCTGAGCCGTGTATTTAATCCTATCCTGTGTGATACTGACTGCTGAGCCGTGTATCTAATCCTATCCTGTGTGATACTGACTGCTGAGCCGTGTATCTAATCCTATCCTGTGTGATACTGCCTGCTGAGCAGTGTATCTAATCCTATCCTGTGTGATACTGACTGCTGAGCCGTGCATCTAATCCTATCCTGTGTGATACTGACTGCTCAGCTGTGCATCTAATCCTATCCTGTGTGATACTGACTACTCAGCTGTGTATCTAATCCTATCCTGTGTGATACTGACTGCTGAGCTGTGTATCTAATCCTATACTGTGTGATACTGTGTGCTGAGCCGTGTATCTAATCCTCTCCTGTGTGATACTGCCTGCTGAGCCGTGTATCTAATCCTATCCTGTGTGATACTGACTGCTGAGCTGTGTATCTAATCCTATCCTGTGTGATACTGACTGCTGAGCTGCGTATCTAATCGTATCCTATGTGATACTGACTGCTGAGCCATGTGTCTAATCCTATCATGTGTGTTACTGACTGCTGAGCCATGTGTCTAATCCTCTCCTGTGTGATACTGACTGCTGAGCTCTGTATCTAATCCTATCCTGTGTGATACTGACTGCTGAGCTGTGTATCTAATCCTATCCTGTATGATACTGTCTGCTGAGCCGTGTGTCTAATCCTATCCTGTGTGATACTGACTGCTGAGCTGTGTATCTAATCCTATCCTGTGTGATACTGACTGCTGAGCTGTGTATCTAATCCTATCCTGTGTGATACTGACTGCTGAGATGTGTATCTTATCCCATCCTGTGTGATACTGACTGCTGAGCCATGTATCTAATCCTCTCCTGTGTGATACTGACTGCTGAGCCGTGTATCTAATCCTATCCTGTGTGATACTGACTGCTGAGCTGTGTATCTAATCCTCTCCTGTGTAATACTGACTGCTGAGCCGTGTATCTAATTCTATCCTTTGTGATACTGACTGCTGAGCCGTGTGTCTAATCCTATCCTGTGTGATACTGACTGCTGAGCTGTGTATCTAATCCTATCCTGTGTGATACTGACTGCTGAGCCGTGTATCTTATCCTATCCTGTGTGATAGTGACTGCTGAGCTGTGTATCTAATCCTATCCTGTGTGATACTGACTGCTGAGCTGTGTATCTAATCCTCTCCTGTGTGATACTGACTGCTGAGCCGTGTGTCTAATCCTATCCTGTGTGATAGTGACTGCTGAGCCTTGTATCTAATCCTATCCTGTGTGATACTGACTGCTGAGCTGTGTATCTAATCCTCTCCTGTGTGATACTGACTGCTGAGCTCTGTATCTAATCCTATCCTGTGTGATACTGTCTGCTGAGCTGTGTATCTAATCCTCTCCTGTGTGATACTGACTGCTGAGCCGTGTGTCTAATCCTATCCTGTGTGATACTGACTGCTGAGCTGTGTATCTAATCCTATCCTATGTGATACTGACTGCTGAGCCGTGTATCTAATCCTATCCTGTGTGATACTGACTGCTGAGCCGTGTATCTAATCCTATCCTGTGTGATAGTGACTGCTGAGCTGTGTATCTAATCCTATCCTGAGTGATACTGACTGCTGAGCCGTGTATCTAATCCTATCCTGTGTGATACTGACTGCTGAGCTGTGTATCTAATCCTCTCCTGTGTGATACTGTCTGCTGAGCCGTGTATCTATTCCTATCCTGTGTGATACTGACTGCTCAGCCGTGTATCTATTCCTATCCTGTATGATACTGACTGCTGAACCGTGTATCTAATCCTATCCTGTGTGATACTGACTGCTGAGCCGTGTGTCTAATCCTATCCTGTGTGATACTGACTGCTCAGCTGTGTATCTAATCCTATCCTGTATGATACTGTCTGCTGAGCCGTGTGTCTAATCCTATCCTGTGTGATACTGACTGCTGATCTGTGTATCTAATCCTATCCTGTGTGATACTGACTGCTGAGATGTTTATCTAATCCCATCCTGTGTGATACTGACTGCTGAGCCATGTATCTAATCCTCTCCTGTGTGATACTGTCTGCTGAGCCGTGTGTCTAATCCTATCCTGTGTGATACTGTCTGCTGAGCTGTGTATCTAATCCCATCCTGTGTGATACTGTCTGCTGAGCCATGTATCTAACCCTATCCTGTGTGATACTGACTGCTGAGCTGTGTATCTAATCCTCTCCTGTGTGATAGTGACTGCTGAGCTGTGTATCTAATCCTCTCCTGTGTGATACTGACTGCTGAGCCGTGTGTCTAATCCTATCCTGTGTGATACTGACTGCTGAGCTGTGTATCTAATCCTATCCTGTGTGATACTGACTGCTGAGCCGTGTATCTAATCCTATCCTGTGTGATACTGACTGCTGAGCCGTATATCTAATCCTATCCTGTGTGATAGTGACTGCTGATCTGTGTATCTAATCCTGTCCTGTGTGATACTGACTGCTGAGCCGTGTATCTAATCCTATCCTGTGTGATACTGACTGCTGAGCTGTGTATCTAATCCTCTCCTGTGTGATACTGTCTGCTGAGCCGTGTATCTATTCCTATCCTGTGTGATACTGACTGCTCAGCCGTGTATCTATTCCCATCCTGTATGATACTGACTGCTGAGCCGTGTATCTAATCCTATCCTGTGTGATACTGACTGCTGAGCCATGTGTCTAATCCTATGCTGTGTGATACTGACTGCTCAGCTGTGTATCTAATCCTATCCTGTGTGATACTGACTGCTGAGCTGTGTATCTAATCCTATCCTGTGTGATACTGACTGCTGAGCTGTGTATCTAATCCTATCCTGTGTGATACTGACTGCTGAGCTGTGTATCTAATCCTCTCCTGTGTGATACTGACTGCTGAGCCATGTATCTAATCCTCTCCTGTGTGATACTGACTGCTGAGCCGTGTATCTAATCCTCTCCTGTGTGATACTGACTGCTGAGCCGTGTATCTAATCCTATCCTGTGTGATACTGTCTGCTGAGTCGTGTATCTAATCCTCTCCTGTGTGATACTGACTGCTGAGCTGTGTATCTAATCCTATCCTGTATGATACTGACTGCTGAGCTGTGTATCTAATCCTCTCCTGTGTGATACTGACTGCTGAGCCATGTATCTAATCCTCTCCTGTGTGATACTGACTGCTGAGCCGTGTATCTAATCCTCTCCTGTGTGATACTGACTGCTGAGCCGTGTATATAATCCTATCCTGTGTGATACCGTCTGCTGAGTCATGTATCTAATCCTATCATGTGTGATACTGACTGCTGAGCTGTGTATCTAATCCTATCCTGTGTGATACTGACTGCTGAGCTGGGTATCTAATCCTCTCCTGTGAGATACTGACTGCTGAGCCATGTATCTAATCCTCTCCTGTGTGATACTGACTGCTGAGCCGTGTGTCTAATCCTATTCTGTGTGATACTGTCTGCTGAGCTGTGTATCTAATCCTCTCCTGCGTGATACTGACTGCTGAGCCGTGTATCTAATCCTATCCTGTGTGATGCTGGGCTCCCCCTGCAGTCTGTGTCAGAGGGTGGTCTGTGTTGGCACGGTAATAAATTGTGTTATTTCCAGCTTTACAGAAGGACGATAACACCATAGAAATGATAAGAATAATAGGCCTCAGTTACCACAACTGTCTCATTTTTCATCTCTTAAACAGCTCTGGGACAACGTGGTGAGTTATGAGTGGCGGGTTTTGTGTTTGGACTTTTATGTGGCGAGGTTGGTGAATGGGTGGTGAAATGTGTGCTGAGGGTGGTGTATGTGGTGAAGCACGTGGTACTGTGTGGTGCATTTTGTGTGTGTGTTCATATCCCCGTGTGTGGCGAGTATCCCATGTCAGGGCCCCACCTTAGCAACTGTACGGTATATACTCTTTGGCGCCATCGCTCTCATTATTTCAGTCCCCCTTGTTCACATCCGGCAGCTGTCAATTTGCCTCTAACACTTTTCTTTTCACTTTTTCCCCATTATGTAGATAGGGGCAAAATTGTTTAGTGAATTGGGATGCGTGGGGTTACAATTTCGCCTCACAACATAGCCTATGACGCTCTCGGGGTCCAGATGTGTGTCTGTGCCAAATTTTGTGGCTGTAGCTGCGACGGTGCGGATGCCAATCCCGGACATACATACATACAAACATACACACATACACACATTCAGCTTTATATATTAGATAATGCTGAGTGTATGGCTCTATCCACTCCGCATAGCCACATTCACTATAATATCCCACATCATCCCATCAGCCAGAGCAACCGGACTACTACCCCTAATATCCCACATCATCCCATCAGCCAGAGCCACCGGACTACTACCCCTAATATCCCACATCATCCCATCAGCCAGAGCCACCGGACTACTACCCCTAATATCCCACATCATCCCATCAGCCAGAGCCACCGGACTACTACCCCTAATATCCCACATTATCCCGTCAGCCAGAGCCACCGGACTACTACCCCTAATATCCCACATCATCCCGTCAGCCAGAGCCACCGGGCTACTACCCCTAATATCCCACATCATCCCATCAGCCAGAGCCACCGGACTACTACCCCTAATATCCCACATCATCCCATCAGCCAGAGCTACCGGACTACTACCCCTAATATCCCACATCATCCCATCAGCCAGAGCCACAGGACTACTACCCCTAATATCCCACATCATCCCGTCAGCCAGAGCCACCGGACTACTACCCCTAATATCCCACATCATCTCGTCAGCCAGAGCCACCGGACTACTACCCCTAATATCCCACATCATCCCGTCAGCCAGAGCCACTGGACTACTACCCCTAATATCCCACATCATCCCGTCAGCCAGAGCCACCGGACTACTACCCCTAATATCCCACATCATCTCGTCAGAGCCATCGGACTACTCCCCCTAATATCCCACATCATCCCGTCAGCCAGAGTCACCGGCCTACTACCCCTAATATCCCACATCATCCCGTCAGCCAGAACCACCGGACTACTCCCCCTAATATCCCACATCATCCCGTCAGCCAGAGCCACCGGACTACTACCAATAATATTCCACATTATCCCGTCAGAGCCATCGGACTACTACCCCTAATATCCCACATCAACCCGTCAGCAAGAGCCACCGGACTACTACCCCTAATATCCCACATCATTCCGTCAGAGCCACCGGACTACTACCCCTAATATCCCACATCATCCAGTCAGCCAGAGCCACCGGACTACTACCACTAATATCCCACATCATCCCGTCAGAGCCACCAGACTACTACCACTAATATCCCACATCATCCCGTCAGCCAGAGCCACCGGACTACTACCCCTAATATCCCACATCATCCCGTCAGCCAGAGTCACCGGACTACTACCCCTAATATCCCACATCATCCCGTCAGCCAGAGCCACCGGAATACTACCCCTAATATCCCACATCATCCCGTCAGCCAGAGCCACCGGACTACTACCCCTAATATCCCACATCATCTCGTCAGCCAGAGCCACCGGACTACCACTAATATCCCACATCATCCCGTCAGCCAGAGCCACCGGACTACTACCCCTAATATCCCACATCATCCCGTCAGCCAGAGCCACCGGAATACTACCCCTAATATCCCACATCATCCCGTCAGCCAGAGCCACCGGACTACTACCCCTAATATCCCACATCATCTCGTCAGCCAGAGCCACCGGACTACCACTAATATCCCACATCATCCCGTCAGAGCCACTGGACTACTACCCCTAATATCCCACATCATCCCATCAGCCAGAGCTACCGGACTACTACCCCTAATATCCCACATCATCCCGTCAGCCAGAGCCAACGGACTACTACCCCTAATATCCCACATCATCTCGTCAGCCAGAGCCACCAGACTACTACCCCTAATATCCCACATCATCCCGTCAGAGCCACCGGACTACCACTAATATCCCACATCATCCCATCAGCCAGAGCCACCGGACTACTACCCCTAATATCCCACATCATCCCATCAGAGCCACCGGACTACTACCCCTAATATCCCACATCATCCCGTTAGAGCCACCGGACTACTACCCCTAATATCCCACATCATCCCGTCAGCCAGAGCCACCGGACTACTACCCCTAATATCCCACATCATCTCGTCAGCCAGAGCCACCGGACTACTACCCCTAATATCCCACATCATCCCGTCAGCCAGAGCCACCGGACTACTACCCCTAATATCTCACATCATCCCGTCAGCCAGAGCCACCGGACTACTACCCCTAATATCCCACATCATCCCGTCAGCCAGAGCCACCGGACTACTACCCCTAATATCCCACATCATACCATCATCCAGAGTCACCGGACTACCCCTAATATCCCACATCATCCCGTCAGCCAGAGCCACCGGACTACTACCACTAATATCCCACATCATCCCGTCAGCCAGAGCCACCGGACTACTACCCCTAATATCCCACATCATCCCGTCAGCCAGAGTCACCGGACTACCCCTAATATCCCACATCATCCCGTCAGCCAGAGTCACCGGACTACTACCCCTAATATCCCACATCATCTCGTCAGCCAGAGCCACCGGACTACCCCTAATATCCCACATCATCCCGTCAGCCAGAGTCACCGGACTACTCCCCCTAATATCCCACATCATCCCGTCAGCCAGAGTCACCGGACTACTCCCCCTAATATCCCACATCATCCCGTCAGCCAGAGTCACCGGACTACTACCCCTAATATCCCACATCATCCCATCAGCCAGAGCCACCGGACTACTACCCCTAATATCCCACATCATCCCGTTAGAGCCACCGGACTACTACCCCTAATTTCCCACATCATCCCGTCAGCCAGAGCCACCGGACTACTACACCTAATATCCCACATCATCTCGTCAGCCAGAGCCACCGGACTACTATCCCTAATATCTCACATCATCCCGTCAGCCAGAGCCACCGGACTACTACCCCTAATATCCCACATCATCCCGTCAGCCAGAGCCACCGGACTACTACCCCTAATATCCCACATCATCCCGTCAGCCAGAGCCACCGGACTACTACCCCTAATATCCCACATCATCCCGTCAGCCAGAGTCACCGGACTACCCCTAATATCCCACATCATCCCGTCAGCCAGAGTCACCGGACTACCCCTAATATCCCACATCATCCCGTCAGCCAGAGCCACCGGACTACTACCCCTAATATCCCACATCATCCCGTCAGCCAGAGCCACCGGACTACTACCCCTAATATCCCACATCATCCCGTCAGCCAGAGTCACCGGACTACCCCTAATATCCCACATCATCCCGTCAGCCAGAGCCACCGGACTACTACCCCTAATATCCCACATCATCCCGTCAGCCAGAGTCACCGGACTACTCCCCCTAATATCCCACATCATCCCGTCAGCCAGAGTCACCGGACTACTCCCCCTAATATCCCACATCATCCCGTCAGCCAGAGTCACCGGACTACTCCCCCTAATATCCCACATCATCCCGTCAGCCAGAGTCACTGGACTACTACCCCTAATATCCCACATCATCCCGTCAGCCAGAGCCACCGGACTACTACCCCTAATATCCCACATCATCCCGTCAGCCAGAGTCACCGGACTACCCCTAATATCCCACATCATCCCGTCAGCCAGAGCCACCGGACTACTACCCCTAATATCCCACATCATCCCGTCAGCCAGAGTCACCGGACTACTCCCCCTAATATCCCACATCATCCCGTCAGCCAGAGTCACCGGACTACTCCCCCTAATATCCCACATCATCCCGTCAGCCAGAGTCACCGGACTACTCCCCCTAATATCCCACATCATCCCGTCAGCCAGAGCCACCGGACTACTACCCCTAATATCCCACATCATCCCATCAGCCAGAGCCACCGGACTACTACCCCTAATATCCCACATCATCTCGTCAGCCAGAGTCACCGGACTACTCCCCCTAATATCCCACATCATCCCGTCAGCCAGAGTCACCGGACTACTCCCCCTAATATCCCACATCATCCCGTCAGCCAGAGTCACCGGACTACTACCCCTAATATCCCACATCATCCCGTCAGCCAGAGCCACCGGACTACTACCCCTAATATCCCACATCATCCCGTCAGCCAGAGTCACCGGACTACCCCTAATATCCCACATCATCCCGTCAGCCAGAGCCACCGGACTACTACCCCTAATATCCCACATCATCCCGTCAGCCAGAGTCACCGGACTACTCCCCCTAATATCCCACATCATCCCGTCAGCCAGAGTCACCGGACTACTCCCCCTAATATCCCACATCATCCCGTCAGCCAGAGTCACCGGACTACTCCCCCTAATATCCCACATCATCCCGTCAGCCAGAGTCACCGGACTACTACCCCTAATATCCCACATCATCTCGTCAGCCAGAGCCACTGGACTACTACCACTAATATCCCACATCATCCCGACAGCCAGAGCCACCGGACTACTACCACTAATATCCCACATCATCCCGTCAGCCAGAGCCACCGGACTACTACCCCTAATATCCCACATCATCTCGTCAGCCATGGCTACCAGACTACTACCCCTAATATCCCACATCATCCCGTCAGCCAGAGCCACCGGACTACTACCCCTAATATCCCACATCATCCCGTCAGCCAGAGCCACCGGACTACTACCCCTAATATCCCACATCATCTCGTCAGCCTGAGCCACCGGACTACTACCCCTAATATCCCACATCATCCCATCAGCCAGAGCCACCGGTCAGAGCCAGAGCGCTGAGTGGAACGGTCCTAACTTCCATACTGGGGATCCCTTTAAGAGAGGCCTGGTGTCAGAACCTGAGCGCTGAGTGGATTTGCCCTGACTTGCATACTAATGATCCCTTTAATAGAACCCTGGGGTCAGAATCAGAGCGCTGAGGGATTTGCCCTAACTTCCGTACAGGAGATCCCTTTAAGAAAGGCCTGGGGTCAGAACCAAAACGCTGAGTGGATTTGCCCTAACTTCCATACCAATGATCCATGGGAGGGGGGGATTCATTTATGTCATGTGCTCTGTGCTCCTGTCTGGGAGGGAAGACAATGGCTGGAGCTTATGTTCCCGGGGATGCTAGATTTCTCCCACCATGTCAGTGTCTGCTGACGTGTTGTCAAGTGGAAAAACTTGCTGATAGCAACCAATCACAGCTCAGCTTCTTTTGAACAGCTCTGGTGAAATGAAAGATGCTTCGTGATTGGTTGGTGATACACACACACACATAGATATATTCAGTTTTATATATATAGATAAGATAAATCCATACATAGATATATGTAACCGGATTGTAGATCTATCACTGGATATCAGTGTATAAGGGGAATAGATCCTGTGCACTTATAGATGAATAGCTTATATAATGAGAGGACACAGAGCAAAGGGTATAAATAGTGAGAGAATAAAGAGCTGACAGCGCATTACATCCCTGGAGTACAGAGAGGAGATATAAAGTGCAGCCAGTGCTATATGGGATATCCCAGGAATACAGCACAGCCCATATAGTGTAAAGGAGGAACCATCCTGACAAGAGATGGAGATTACAGATCCTACAGACGACATGCCGGGAGTGTACAGAGAAAGATGGCAGAGTCACCACTATTCCCTCTTACGGGCGTTTCGCCACGTTAGCTTCCTCAGAGGGTACGGATAAGTGTTTCCAACACACCAAGGTCCTGCACTAATCCAGGCAAGGGGAGTAACTCTGGGGTAAAGTGGTGGTGTTTCTAAAGGAATTGGGGCTGTTCCCCGGTCACATCTATGGAACACATGATTGAGTCGGCCAATGTCAGCCAATCACATTGGTGGTTATTGTTTATACCGGCCCTTTCCTGTCCAGGTTCATGTTATTGGCGTGACACCTCATAGTGGTGGGGACATACCCCTGAAGGCTTATTGGTGTAACCCGAATGACCTGGGGCAAATGCCAATCAGAGGTCACAGGGAGCGAGTATACCCCACGTGGGTACATGCATCTGTGACGCCCCCGGGTTGTGTGTCACGTGCGGGATCCAGGAAACAGCGTCACACGCCATCCCGGGTAACTCCGCCTCCGGGCACCTCTGATTGGATGGCGTCACCGAGGGGGAGTGACTGGAATGACGCTGGGTGACTCATTGCCATGGAGACCAGATGGGTCCATACCACACGAGCGTTCAGTGAAGCAGGAGGTTCAGGATGAAAACCTGTTGGTAAGACCAAGATGAATAATGCTGCATAGAGCCATCTGGTAGCGATCAATCAGGTAAAGTGATAGTGAGGGGGGTCCAGGAACAAAACAATGCAGGTGAAAAGAGCCAAATGTGACTCCACCAAGTGACCAGTGAGAGTGCAACTGTGCAACGGGTAAGAAAAGAGAATAAAAGTGATATGGTAAAGATATAAAGAGAAAAGCAGCTTAACCCCTTAACCCCCAAGGGTGGTTTGCACGTTCATGACCGGGCCAATATTTACAATTCTGACCACTGTCCCTTTATGAGGTCATAACTCTGGAGCTTCCATGGATCCCGGTGATTCTGACATTGTTTTCTCGTGACATATTGTACTTCATGTTAGTGGTAAAATTTCATTCAAATAACTTGTGTTTATTTGTGAAAAAATGGAAATTTGGCAAAAATTTTGAAAATTTCGCAATTTTCCAACTTTGAAGTTTTATGCCCTGAAATCACAGAGATACGGCACACAAAAAACTTAATAAGTAACATTTCCCACATGTTTACTTTGCATCAGCACAATTTGGGAACCCAAATTTTTTTTTGTTATAAGGGTTAAAAGTTGACCAGCGATTTCTCACTTTTGCAACACCATTCTATTTTTATGGACCACATCACATTTGAAGTCACTTTGAGGGGTCTATATGATAGAAAATCCCCAAAAATGACACCATTCTAAAAACTGCACCCCTCAAGGTGCTCAAAACCACATTCAAGAAGTTTATTAACCCTTCAGGTGCTTCCCAGGAATTTTTTGAATGTTTAAAAAAAAAGAACATTTAACTTTTTTTCACAAAAAAATTACTTTAGGTCCAATTTTTTTAAATTTACCAAAGGTAACAGAAGAAATTGGACTGCAAAAGTTATTGTGCAATTTGTCCTGAGTACGCTGATGCCTAATATGTGGGGGGAACCACTGTTTCGGCTCATGGCAGAGCTCAGACGAGAAGGAGCGCCGTTTGACTTTTTCAATGCAAAATTGGCTGGAATTCAGATCGGATCTTTTCACCCCCAATTTTTATTTTCCCAAGGTTAACAGGACCCTGAAAGTTATTGTGCAATTTGTCCTGAGTATGCTGATACCCCATATGTGGGTGTAAATGACTATTTGGGTGCATAGCAGAGCTCGGAAGGGAAGCAGCGTCATTTGACTTTTTTGGCTGGAATTGAGATCGGACACCATGTCGCGTTTGGAAAGCCCCTGATGTACCAAAACAGTGGAAACCCCCCACAAATTACACCATTTTGGAAACTAGACCCCCCAAGGAACTTATGTAGATGTGTGGTGAGAGCTTTGAACCCCCAAGGGCTTCACAGAAGTTTATAACGTACAGCCATACAATTAAAAAATCATATTTTTTCCACAAAATTGATCTTTTCACCCTCAATTTTTATTTTTCCAAGGGTAACAGGACCGCAAAATTTATTGCGCAATTTGTCCTGCGTACACTGATACCCCATATGTGGGGGTAAACCACTATTTGGGCGCATGGCAGAGCTCGGGAAGCAGCGCCATTTGACTTTTTTGGCAGGAATTAGGATTGGACGCCATGCCGAGTCTGGAAAGCCCCTGATGTACCAAAACAGTTGAAACCCCCACAAATTACACCATTTTGGAAACTAGACCCCCTAAGGAACTTATCTAGATTTCTGGAGGGCACTTTGAACCCCCCAGTGCTTCATAGAAGCCTATAATGCCCGGGCGTGAAAATGAAAAAATCATATTTTTTCCACAAACATTATCTTTTAATCCCCAATTTTTTTATTTTCCCAAGGGTAAGAGGAGAAATTTGACCCCAAAAGTTGTTGTCCAATTTGTCCTGAGTACGCTGATGCCCCATATGTGGGAGAAAACTACTGTATGGGCACACGTCGGGGATCGGAAAGGAAGTAGTGACGTTTTGGAATGCAGACTTTGATGGAATGGTCTGCTGGTGTCATGTTGCCTTTGGAGAGCTCCTGATGTACCTAATCAGTGGAAACCCCCCACAAGTGACCCCATTTTGGAAACTAGACCCCCAAAGGAACTTAACTAGATGTGTAGTGAGCACTTTGAACCCCCCAGTGCTTCACAGACGTTTATAATGCCCGGGCGTGAAAATAAAAAAATCATATTTTTTCCACAAACATGATCTTTTAGTCCCCAATTTTTTTATTTTCCCAAGGGTAACAGGAGAAATTGGACCCCAAAAGTTGTTTTGCAATTTGTCCTGAGTAGGCTGATACCCCATATGTGGGGGTAAACCACTGTTTGGGCGCATGGCAGAGCTTGGAAGGGAAGGAGCACCATTTGACTTTTTCAACGCAGAATTGGCTGGAATTGAGATCAGACGCCATGTTGCGTTTGGAGAGCACCTGATGTGCCCAAACAGTGGAAACCCCCAATTCTAACTCCAACCCTAACCCCAACACACCCCTAACCCTAATCTCAGCCCTAACCCTAGCCCTAAACCTAACCCTAATGGGAAAATGGAAATAAATACTTTTTTTAATTTTATTATTTTTCCCTAACTAAGGCTGGTTTCACACTTGCGTTTTTTTTCGCGGTATCTTAGCGCTAAAAAACGCATGCGATTTTTTTTCCTATACTTTGCATGGGATGCGCTTATGTGCGCATACACATGCGTTTGTATGCGTTTTTGCGCGCATGCGTTTTTTTGCGGTATGCGCTCGGGCGCACAAAATGCATCCTGTTGCATTTTTTGGGCGTCCGACTTGCCTCAAAAAAACGCATGCGCGCGCAATGTGTTTTTTTACAGCAAGACACCCATTATAAGTCTATGGGTGCGCATATGTGCGCATTGGCATGCTTATGTATGCATTTTTTTGCACATGCGTTTTTTTTGTTAACCATGGAATTTAGGGGTTTGGGTTAGAGTTAGGGTTAGTTAAGGGGGTTTAGGGTCAGGGTTAGGGTCAGGGTTAGGGTTAGGGTCAGGGTTTGGGTTAGGGTCAGGGTTAGGGTTAGTTAGGGTTTAGGGTTTGGGTTAGGGTTAGTATGGTTTGGTTAAGGGTTAGGGTCAGGGTTAGGGTCAGGGTTTGGGTTAGGGTCAGGGTTAGGGTTAGTTAGGGTTTAGGGTTTGGGTTAGGGTTAGTATGGTTTGGTTAAGGGTTAGGGTCAGGGTTAGGGTTAGGGTCAGGGTTAGGGTCAGGGTTAGGGTTAGAGTTAGGGTCAGGGTTAGGGTCAGGGTTAGGGTTAGGGTCAGGGTTAGGGTTAGGGTCAGGGTTAGGGTCAGGGTTAGGGTCAGGGATAGGGTTAGGGTTAGGGTCAGGGTTAGGGTCAGGGTTAGGGTTAGTAAAGTCATGGTTTGGGTTAGTGTGAGGGGCCACCTAATGTTTGGAAAAAACGCAAACGCGGTAAAAACGCACTAAAAACGCATACAAACGCATAAAAACGCTGCGTTTTTTTCATGCATGCTCATAAAAATGCTTGAAAAAAACGCAGCAGTTGTATGCGTTTGTATGCGTTTTTTCAATGCGTTTTTTTGCGGGAAAAACGCGCTGCAAAAAAAAGAAAGTGTGAAATTAGCCTAAGGGGGTGATAACGGGGGTTTGATTTACTATTTATGGCGGTTTTTATGTTTGGCAGCTGTCACATGCTAAAAGACGCTTTTTATTGTAAAAATAGTTTTTGCATCACCACATATTGAGAGCTATAATTTTTCCGTATTTTGACCCACAGAGTTATATGAGGTCTTATTTTTTGTGGGATGAGTTGACGTTTCTATTTGAGGGGTCTATATGATAGAAAATCCCCATCGATTTTTGGGACGTAGAATGAACAAAAACCAGCATTTCAAGAATTTCTTTTGGGGGATGCGTTTACACCATTCTGCGTGCGGTAAAATTGGTAAGGCAGTTTTATTCTTTGGGTCAGTACTATTACAGTGGTACCTCATTTATATCTTTTTTATGTTTTGGCGCTTTTATGCAATGAAAACAATTTTATGTAAAAAATAATTATTTTTGCATCGCTTTATTCTGCGAGCAATAACTTTATTTTTTCACTGATAACGCTGTGTGGCAGCTCGTTTTTTACGGACAAGATGATGTTTTCAGCGGTACCGTGGTTATTTATATCCGTCTTTTTGATTGCGCATTATTCCACTTTTTGTTCGGCGGTATGATAATAAATCATTATTTTTTGCTTTGTTTTTTATTTTTATTTTTTAAGGAGTTCACTAAAGGGGTTAATTCATTTAGACCATTTGGATGTAAGGTATTTAATTTACAGATCCATTTAGTCTCTAATTGTGACCAGTAGTGATGGGCGTATCCCCCGATGATGGGGATCGGTGGGTTCACCCGAATTTTTTTGTAAAGTTCGTGCTCGGGGCTAGAAATGACATGAACTTGCGTCCGAACCCCGAACTTGGACTTTACAGATATGGGATGGGGCGGGGGGGGCTGTAAAACAAAGCATAAAATTAATAATAAACATTATAATTATACTTACTGGTCCAGCGATGCGTCCTCCCATCTCACTGTCTCCTGGCCGCATCTACTTCAGGGGCCGCTCATTAACTCCCGGGTTATTCACTCCACTGCTCGGCAATTTTCGGTAGGCGTCGGCAGTTTTCGCGTGGTGATGTCAGGGTTCACCCCAGCTCATGGCCCAAGCCATGAACTAGGGTGAACCCTGACGTCAACACACGAACACTGCCGGAAAAAGCCGAAGACTGCCGAGTGCAGTGAATACCTCCGAAAGTTAATGCGTGGCTCCGGAGGCAAATTATCTGGATCCTGTCAGCACCGGCGAACTGCCACGGCTAAGCAGGGTGACTCACCCACACTGTGGGAGGGCCCGGGGTCAGGTGCTGCGGGGGAAGCTCAGGCAGACAGGACCTGAGCACCGCGGTGAGAGGGAACACTGAGGGTAGCAGGAAGCAGAAGGATCTGTGATCATGTGACCGCGTGTCACAGGAGGGGGCGGGGCTACCATAGAGCATCGCTGAGAGACCGCAGACCCAGGGGTATGTGGCAGTGACTGAGGAGAGTGAACTCAGGTCGGACAAACTAGGTCATACACGGAGAGGGCGGCGTGGTATAGGTGGGGCAAGCAGAGAATAGTCAGATTGTAGGCAAGGAATCATACACAGAACTAGCAGTGCAGTACAGGAGGGGCGAGCAGAGAATAGTCAGGATGCAGCCAGGAGGTCATACACAGAGATGGCAGCGCAGTACAGGAGGGACAGGCAGAACTCTTAATGGGGACAGAACCAGATCAGAACCAGACAAGCATAAAGTAGCACAGGCACAACAGGGTCACACACACTCGGCCAAGGGTCAAAGTATAAGCGGCGAGGAATGACCCCACAATGAGGCTATAAGAAGCCTCCCAGCATCCCAGAGTGAGGTCATTCAGATTAACTTCTGAACTGCCCAATCCCACAAACTAAGCAGATCATGACAGTAACCCCCTCTTAACGGGGGGCCTCTGGACCCCCAGGCTTCCCAGGATGCCGGGCATGGAATGCACGAACCAGATGGTCAGCATGTACCGATCTGGCTGGTACCAATGACCGATCTTCCGGACCATACCCCCTCCAATGTCCAAATACTGCAAAGACCCCCAAACTCTCCTGGAATCCACAATATGTTGTACCTCGAACTCCATATGTCCCTCAACCAAGACTGGAGGAGGAGCAGCTTGAGTATCCTCTCTCCCCACTCCCAAGGGTTTAAGTAAAGACCTATGAAAAACATTATGGAGTTTTAGGGAGGGAGGAAGACCGAGGCAGTAGGTTACCGGGTTCACTACTTCGATGACCTCATAGGGCCCAATAAATTTAGGCCCCAGTTTAGCAGTGGGCAATAGAAGATTATATATTTTGTGTCGACAGCCACACCTTATCCCCACAAAGCAGCATCTGAGCCCAGTCCCTTTTCCTATCCGCAAATGTTTATATCTTTCCTGAGCCTTAGAAATATTTAATCAGACCTTTGTCCAAAGATCCTTGAAACGATTGACCCCATCCTCTGCCCCCGGACAACCAGAATCTATTCGAAAAAATTCCCCAAAATGTGGGTTCATCCCATAATTAATAAAAAAAAATGGTGTCCTACCGGTAGATTGGTTTACACGGTTGTTGAAGGCGAATTCTGCTAATGGTAAGGCATCAGACCAGTCGCTTTGCAGGGTTGAAGTCAGGCACCAAAGAATTTGTTCAAGCGACTGGTTGGTGCGTTCAGTTTGTCCGTTGGTTTCTGGGTGTTACGCTGAGGAAAAAGACAGAGATATCCCTAATTTTCTGGAGAAGGCCCACCAGAACTTAGACACAAACTCAGTCTTTCTGTCTGACACAATATTAGTGGGGACCCCGTGTAAGCATACCACCTGGGACAGGAAATGTCTAGAGAGCATCTCTGCTGAAGGTAAACTTGCCATGGGTACAAAATGTGCCAACTTAGAAAACCTGTCCACCACTACCCAAATTACAGTTTTACCACAGGATGATGGAAGATTGGTGATGAGGTCCATGAAAAAGTCAGTCCATGGCCACCCTGGGACTGGCAAAGGCACCAATTCCCCGGCCGGCCAGCAACACGAGCTCTTAGAACGGGCACATATTTTACATGCTGCAACATGTTTCTTGATATCAGAAGCCATTAAAGGCCACCAAAAGACCCTTGCCACTGCTTCCCGTGGGGCAGCTATATCAGGGTGTGCACTTAACATCGAATCATGGAACTCCCACGAGAGTTTGTTGCGTAAGTGATGCGGGACAAACAATTTGTCAACAGGTTTGGAGCTTGGAGACAAAGATTGAGACCCCACAATCTTTCGCTCCAATTTTGACACCTCAGCAACCACGAGACTGCGTTGAAGAATGGGGGACGGCAGATCGGGGTGGATAATGGCTCAAAACTATGCGATAAGGCATCAGCCTTAACGCTCTTAGACCCTGGCCGAAAGGTAATGGAAAACTGAAATCTAGAAAAAAAGTGACCATCGGGCTTGCCTGGGAGTCAGTCTTTTAGCAGATTTGATGTATGCTAAATTTTTATGGTCAGTGATAACCGTAATAGGGTGAGCCACTCCCTCCAAAAAATGCCTCCATTCCTCAAATGCAAATTTAATAGCCAGAAGCTCTCTGTTGCCTACGTCATAATTTTTCTCCACCGGAGAAAATTTCTTAGGAAAATAGGCACAGGACCTGAGATTAGTCAGAGAAGCTGGTCCTTGTGACAAGACTCCCCCCACCCCCACCTCGGAAGTATCCACCTTGACCACAAATGGTTTGGAAGGATCTGGTTGGACCAGGATAAGAGCAGATGAGAAACAGTTTTTTAGTGTTAGAAAGGACTGTTTAGCTAACGAGGACCAGTTTCTGACATCTGCCCCTTTACAAGTGAGGTCTGTGAGAGGCTTAGTTACCTGTGAAAAACCTTTAATAAACTTGCGATTATAATTTGCGAATCCCAAGAAGCGCTGGAGTCCCCTAGAGTCCTGGGGCTGGACTCACTCCACAATAGCTTGCACTTTCTTGGGATCCATGCGAAACCCCTGAGGTGAAATTATCAGACCTAGAAATGACAATTCCTTAACAAAAAATGAACATTTCTCGAGTTTGCCGAAAAATTGGTTTTCTCTGAGCCTCTGAAGCACTGTTTTAACATTCAACAAATGGGAAACTCTGTCAACAGAATATATCAGGATATCATCTAGGTATACCACTACAAAACAGCCGATGAGATCCGAAAATACCACATTGATAAAATTTTGAAACACTACGGGTGCGTTGGTGAGCCCAAACGGCATTACTAGATTCTCAAACAACCCCTCAGACGTAAGGAAAGCTGTTTTCCACTCGTCTCCTTCTCGTATTCTTATGAAGTTGTAAGCCCCCAACAGATCCAGTTTAGAAAACCATTTGGAGCTAGAGAGTTGGTTACAGAGATCAGGAATCAATGGTAGGGGATATGTGTTCCTGACAGTAATTTTATTTAGTTCTTGAAAGTCGAGACACTGACGTAGGCCGCCATCTTTTTTCTTAACAAAGAAAAACCCCGCTGCTACCGGGGAAACTGAGGGTCTTTTGTGCCCCTTATGGAGGCTTTCAGAAATGTACTGTTTCATAGCTAGGCGCGTGGGGCCTGACAGATTGAACAGGCAAGCTTTGGGCAATTTGGCTCTTGGAATCAGATCGATGGAACAATCAAATGGCCTATGAGGGGGTAACGCCTCAGCCTCACTCTCAGAAAACACATCCTCATAGTCTTTCATGTACTCCAGAATACCCTCCAGACTAATAGAAGACACAGAGACAGGTTTTGCGATTTTTACACAACAAATTGATTTATGGTAACAGTCAGCACACTTGGACCCCCACTTAACAATCCCCCCAGATTCCCAGTCAATCACTGGGGTAAGTGGGGTAGGAAGCCTGACTGTCCCTGTCTGGTGTTGGGAAACATCAGAGCTGACCAGGTTGAGTGATTAACCACTGTCCACCAGTACTGTAGAGAAAAAACGAACATTGTCTACCAACAGTTCGACCCTTAGCAAAACTTTTGGATATGGCGGAAAAAGTACTGGAAGGTCTGAGCAGACTCCTCGACCACTACCCAGACCTAGTCATTTCCCGTCTCTTTAGAGGACAATGGGCACGAGGGGGCAATCCTTTTCCTAATGACCAGTCTCCCCACATTAAAAACAGAGCTGCTTCTCCCAGCGGCGTTTCCTCTCCTTCTCCTTGCCCGAAGTGGTGCCAATCTCCATGGGTTTAGGAGCAACACCGGTCTGTTATGAATGAGTCACCATAGGAGGCAAAAGCAGAAATACAAGCTAAGTCCAGAAAAACAGAGAAGTTGGCAACTATCAGATTGCAGACCCCTGAACCTATCAACACAACTAGCAGTAGCCGTGGGGGGTTCCTACGATGCCCTAGACCCCTCGATCACAGCCGGAGAAATACATAGGCCTAAAGAAAGAAAGGGGAAATCTAAACTGCCCCAGAGCAGACCCCAAAGCAATAGGCAGCCCCCAACATATAATGACGGTGAAGCAAGATGAAAATACTAACACAGACAGAAAGATAGACTGAGCAAAGACGGGGCCCCAAAACTACCTAGATAGGAAAGGAAAGGAAGGCTGCTGTCTGCAATCTGCCAAAACCCTATCAAAGACATAAGCCAACCAGCTGATATGAAAAAGGCCCTGAAGCAGCTAGGCTTCAAAAACTGAATCAGCACTCAGGTATTTTCAGAAGACAGAGCTAAATGAATACAGCACACCCCAGCAGGGAATGGCAGAAATCCAGAAAAACAAAGCAAAAACAAAGTCAATGCACAAAAGCAAAAGGCCGAGCAGCAAACTTAGCTTTGGAGGAGCAGGAATTCAGACTGGTCTCCAAGGATCCTACAGAGAAATCACCCGCAGGGCAGAAGGGCGTTGGCAGCATTATATCCAGTCCGTAACTCCACTCAGCCAGTCACAATCATCAGCCTCAGGTGTTTGACAATCAGGCTCACTACCTTCTTTTACCAGAAGAGGGAGTTCCTCGGGCCTCAGAAATGAAGGGGAAAATGAACTCACAACAGTACCTCCCCCTTGAGGAGGGGTCACCGAACCCTCAACTATGCCACCAGGGCGATCAGGGTGAGCCCGATGAAAGGCACGCACCAATCGTTTGGCATGAATATCAGAGGCGGAGACCCAGGAATTATCCTCCTGACCATAACCCTTCCACTTAACCAAATACTGGAGTCTCCGTCTAGCCAGACGGGAATCCAGTACTTTCTCTACCTCATACTCAATGTTACCTTCAACCAATACAGGGTCTGGAGGTGCCACCCCCGGAACAACAGGTTTAACAAACCTCTTCAACAAAGATTTATGGAACACATTATGGATTTTAAATGTGACAGGAAGAGCCAAACGAAAAGAGACCGGATTAATAATCTCCACAATCTTGTAAGGTCCAATAAATCTAGGCTTAAACTTAGGAGAAGCCACCTTCATAGCAATATTTTTTGATGATAACCACACCATATCACCAACCTTAAACTGGGGACCAATGGTCCTATGTCGGTTGGAAAACCGCTGGGCCTTCTCCTGGGAGAGAGATAACTTATCCTGACATCACGAGACAAGGTGGGCCACCAAAAAAAACGACTCACCAGATCTCTAGTACCAAAAATACCTGGATGACCAGCCAAAGCAGAGCAATGAACTTCAGACATCACTCTCTTCTTCCACTGGTCAGGAACATACAACTTTCCACTGGGACAACGCTCAGGTTTGTCCTCCTGGAACTCTTCCAGAGCACGTCTCAAATCGGGCGAGATGGCAGAAAGAACTACCCCTTCGCCTAAGATGGTAGCAGGCTTGTTCACCACAGGAGAATCAGCAAGGAAGCTCCTAGAGAGGGCGTCTGCCTTGACATTCTTTGTTCCAGGAAAAAAAGAAACCACAAAATCAAAACGTGTAAAAAACAAGGCCCACCTAGCCTGTCTAGGGTTCAAGCGCTTAGCCGACTCTAGGTAAATCAAATTCTTGTGGTCAGTGAGGACCACGACTTGATGCTTAGCTCCCTCCAACCAATGTCTCCACTCCTCAAATGCCCATTTCATGGCCAACAGTTCCCTATTCCCCACATCATAGTTACGTTCAGATGGAGAGAACTTTCGGGAAAAGAAAGCACAGGGATTCATTTTAGATGTTACAGGATCCTTTTGGGACAAAACAGCTCCTGCACCAATCTCAGAAGCATCCACCTCTACCTGGAATGGAAGTGAGACATCAGGTTGCCGCAAAACCGGGGCGGAGGTGAATCTTCGCTTCAACTCCTGAAAGGAAGAAACAGCCTCCGGAGACCAATTTAACACATCAGCACCCTTTTTAGTCAAATCAGTCAATGGCTTGGCAATACTAGAAAATCTTGCTATAAATTTCCGATAAAAATTAGCAAAACCCAAAAACTTCTGGAGGGCCTTCAAAGAAGTGGGCTGAACCCAATCGTGAATGGCCTGTACCTTGGCCGGGTCCATTTCAATAGTTGACGGGGACAAAATAAATCCCAAAAAAGAAATCCTCTGTACTCCAAAAAGGCATTTAGATCCCTTGACATACAGGGAATTCTCCCTCAAGATCCGGAACACAGTCCGAATATGTTCCACATGAGAATCTCGATCCTTGGAGAAGATCAAAATATCATCCAGATAGATAATCAAAAATTTATCGACAAAATCTCGGAAAATATCGTTCATGAAGCACTGGAAGACAGAAGGGGCATTAGTGAGCCCAAAAGGTATCACCAGGTACTCAAAATGTCCCTCCGGAGTATTAAACGCCGTCTTCCATTTATCCCCATGCTTAATGCGAATAAGATTATACACCCCCCTGAGGTCAAGCTTGGTAAACCAGCAAGCACCTTTAACTCTGGAGAATAGATCCGAAATCAGGGGTAACGGATACTGATATTTAACAGTAATTTTGTTGAGGGCACGATAATCAATATAAGGTCTTAATGATCCATCCTTTTTGGCTACAAAAAAAAAACCGGCACCCAAGGGTGACGAGGATGGTCTAATATGACCCTTCTCCAACGCCTCCTTAATATAGGATCGTATAACCTCGTGCTCGGGTACAGATAAATTGAAGAGCCGACCCTTGGGAAATTTACACCCCGGGCTCAGTTCAATTGCACAGTCATAACTCCTATGAGGAGGCAGAGACGCAGACTCATTCTCACTAAATACATCATAAAAGTCCGCCAAATAATCAGGAACATCATGCGACTGAGGAGAGGTGGAAAACACCGGAGCCTCACTAAAGGCACACCGACAACCCCAACTCACCACAGACACAGATTTCCAATCCAAAACTGGATTATGAATCTGTAACCAGGGAAACCCCAGAACAACAGTAGCATGCAGATTATGCAACACCAGAAATCTGCAATTTTCTTGATGGTCTGGGGCGACCCGCATTACCACCTGGGTCCAAAACTGGGGTTTATTTTTAGCCAAAGGAGTAGCATCAATTCCCCTCAAAGGGATAGGCGTCTGCAGAGGTGTCATCGGAAATCCACAACGTTTAGCAAAATCCAAGTCCATTAGGTTTAGGGCTGCTCCCGAATCCACAAACGCCTTGGCGGAAAATGTGGACAGGGAGCAGATCAGAGTAATAGCCAGAAGAAACTTAGGTTGAACACCCCCAACAGAAAACGTGTGTGCAAAGCGTTTCTCTCATTTGGGACAGACAGAAATAATATGCGAGGCATCTCCACAGAAAAAACACAACTTATTACGCCTTCTGAACTCCTGACGCTGCTCTCTGGAAAAAACTCTATCACATTGCATAGGTTTAGACATTTGTTCAACAGGTGGCAACACCTCTCGTGCAGCTTTGCGTTCGCGCAAACGCCGATCAACCTGAATGGCTAATGACATAGAATCGTCAAGACCAGAGGGAACAGGAAATCCCACCATAGTATCTTTTACGGCTTCTGACAACCCCTTCCGAAAGAGAGCAGCCAAGGCATTATCATTCCAGGTAGTAAGTACTGCCCACTTTCGGAATTTTTGACAGTACAATTCTGCAGAATCACGACCCTGGCTCAATGCCAGCAGGGTCTTTTCAGCCTGATCAATGGCATTAGGTTCGTCATACAACAACCCCAAAGCTTGAAAGAATGCGTTCACATTAGTCAGAATAGGATCATCTGGTTTCAAAGAAAACGCCCAATCCTGGGGATCGCCACGCAGCAAAGAGATGACAATTTTAACCTGCTGCGCGGAGCTCCCTGACGAGTTAAGCTTCAAGGCAAAAAATAATTTACAATTATTTTTGAAATTCAAAAATTTAGACCGATCCCCAAAAAATACATCAGGTGTAGGAATCTTTGGTTCAGCAGCATGTGAATGAGCAAGGTAGGCGGAAATTCCCCGCACTTCCGCAGCGAGCTGCTCCACACGATCAGACAATTGCTTTATCTCCATTGAGAGAAAAAAAAATTCCCCCTACGGCCTCAGAGATATAGAGGAAAAAATATACACACCATTTTTTTTTTTTTTTTTTTACAATTCTTTCCTGCTATTGAGTACCCTAGAATCTGCGGTATGGCGGGTGATTCTGTTATGAATGAGTTACCGTAGGAGGCAAAAGCAGAAATACAAGCTAAGTCCAGAAAACCAGAGAAGTTGGCAACTATCAGATTGCAGACCCCTGAACCTATCAACACAACTAGCAGTAGCCGTGGGGGGTTCCTACGATGCCCTAGACCCCTCGATCACAGCCGGAGAAATACATAGGCCTAAAGAAAGAAAGGGGAAATCTAAACTGCCCCAGAGCAGATCCCAAAGCAATAGGCACCCCCCAACATATAATGACGGTGAAGCAAGATGAAAATACTAACACAGACAGAAAGATAGACTGAGCAAAGACGGGGCCCCAAAACTACCTAGATAGGAAAGGAAAGGAAGGCTGCTGTCTGCAATCTGCCAAAACCCTATCAAAGGCATAAGCCAACCAGCTGATATGAAAAAGGCCCTGAAGCAGCTAGGCTTCAAAAACTGAATCAGCACTCAGGTATTTTCAGAAGACAGAGCTAAATGAATACAGCACACCCCAGCAGGGAATGGCAGAAATCCAGAAAAACAAAGCAAAAACAAAGTCAATGCACAAAAGCAAAAGGCCGAGCAGCAAACTTAGCTTTGGAGGAGCAGGAATTCAGACTGGTCTCCAAGGATCCCACAGAGAAATCACCCGCAGGGCAGAAGGGCATTGGCAGCATTATATCCAGTCCGTAACTCCACTCAGCCAGTCACAATCATCAGCCTCAGGTGTTTGACAATCAGGCTCACTACCTTCTTTTACCAGAAGAGGGAGTTCATCGGGCCTCAGTAATGAAGGGGAAAATGAACTCACAACACCGGTCTCTTTGCTGCTGGAGAATAGGGATGTCTCGGACTGTATGACACCCCTAACCCGCAGCCTGAGGTCCATATGCACGGCCTGAGTAATGGCATCCTCCAAGGTGTCAGGTGGTGGATGGAGGGCCAGCGCATCTTGGAGGCATTCAGACAGGCCTCTGTGGAATAAGCCCCGAAGGGTGGCATCATCCCATGAGACCTCCGCTGCCCAGTGTTGGAACTCTACACTTTACCACTCAGCTGAGCGTTTACCCTGATGCACACTCATGACCATATCTTCACTTATACGTACTCTGTCAGGTTCATCATATATGCGGCCCAGGGCCTCAAAGAAGGCATCGACTGTCATTCTCTCTGGGGCAGCGGAAGACAGAGAAAAAGCCCATGCTTGGGGGGCACCCTGCAGTAGAGAAATAATGACCCCCACTCTCTGGAATTCATCCCGAGAGGAACGGGGCCTTAAAGAAAAAAGCTTACATCCCTCCCAAATGGACCTAAACTCCATTTTATCCCCAGAAAAGGAGTCAGGAAATTTGACCGGAGATTCAAGGGATACCACAGATACGTCCCTACTCCCGAAACCAGAATACCTTGCCACAACGGCCCCCTGCATGTTGTCCACCAACTGCTGTTGGGTATGGGCCATCATGCGCTGTTCCACATTGAGCTTTTGGAACATTTGGGTTAGATACTTGACCTGATCTCCCAAAGCCTGCAATGGATACATGCTGCTAATTTGCTCAGAAAATACACACAACTTTCCCCAACCTAGAAAAAATGTGCAGTCGCTTATAATATTAGGACCCTGTCAGCAGCGGTGAACTGAGTAGGGTGACTCACCCACAATGCGGGAGGGCTCGGGGTCAGGTGCTGTGGGGGAAGCTCAGGCAGACGGGACCTGAGCACCGTAGTGAGAGGGAACGCTGAGGGTAGCAGGAAGCAGATGACCGCATGTCACAGGAGGGGGCGGGGCTAACACGGAGCACCGCTGAGAGACCGCAGACCCGGGGGGTATGCAGCGGTGACTGAGGAGAGTGAACTCAGGTCGGACAAACTGGGTCATACACGGAGACAGCAGGACGGTACAGGAGGGGTGAACAGAGAATAGTCAGAACATAGACAAGGAGCATACATGGAGCTAGCAGCGCAGTACAGGAGGGGTGAGCAGAGAATAGTCAGGATGCAGCCAGGGGGTCATACACAGAGATGGCAGCACAGTACAGGAGGGACAGGCAGAACTCTTAATGGGGACAGAAACAGATCAGAACCAGACAGGCATAAAGTAGCACAGGCACAACAGGGTCACACACACTCGGCCAAGGGTCAAAGTATAAGCGATGAGAAATGACCCCACAATGAGGCTATAAGAAGTCTCCTGTTATGAATGGGTCACCGAGGAGGAAAAAACCTAAACATGCTAAGCCCAGAAAACCAGAGAGGATAGTAACTATGCAGATTGCAGATCCCTGATCCTAACCACACAACTAGCAGCAGCCGTGGAGCGTTCCTACGATGAACCTAGATGCCTCGTCATGGCCGGAAGACTAAATAAGCCTAAAGCAAGAAAGGGGAAAACTAACTGCCCCACAGCAGACCCAAAAGGAATAGACAGCCCCCACACATATATTGACGGTGAAACAAGATGAAAACACAAACACAGGCAGGAAAATAGGCTGAGCAATCGATGGGGCCCAAACTAACTAGAAAGGAGAGGAAAGGAAAGACACTGTCTGCAATCTGTCCAAAACCCTACAAAATAATGTCCAACACTTCTGATAACAAAATTAACCCTGAAGTCACTAGACTTATCCCACTATATCAGCACTCTGAAATATTCTGAGACAGAGCAAAAAGAGGCCAATCTAATAAGGGACAAAAAGCAAATTGGCAAATACAGATAAATAAGAGTGGAAATTCAGCACAGCCCCAGCCGGGGCTGGCTGACCACACAAAAAACTGAATAGAACAACAAAATCAAGTGTGAACATTAGCAGAGAAACTTAGCTTGAGATGACTGGAACAGAGCTGAGAACCAAGACCTGACAAGCAGAAGGAATCACCAGCACCAGAGTAGGGCGTCGGCTGTCTTAAATCCAATCTGAGATTCCTGAGGTCCAATCGTCATCCTCATTATCAGGTGGCAGATCTCTACCGATTAAATCAGCCTCACTACCTCCTATTACCACCAGAGGGAGCCCGGAAGGAGAACTCACAACTGGTAGACCAGAAAATGTGCTCACAACAGTCTCCCAGCATCCCAGAGTGAGGCTCGTCCAGATTAACCTCTGAACTGCCTAGTCCCACAAACTAAACAGATCATGACACAGATGCGGCCGGGAGACAGCGGGACAGGAGGACGCATCACTGGTCAGGTAAGTATAAGTATAATGTTTATTATTAATTTTATGCTATTACAGGCCCTGGACCCAAACTGGACCTAAACTGTAACACGGGTTTCCCATGGAAACCTGTATTCAGGACCTTGTGACCGAACACTATGTGTTCGGTACGAGTCCAGAACTTTACAGTTTGGGTTCACCCATCCCTAGTGACTCCCCAATATTTTTTTGGACCTCCCGCCATAAATTCCCCAACTGCTGTGCAGCAATATTAGCCCTCGGGCAACTGGAGTCCAGAAGAGAAAAATCCCCAAAGTGTGGATTAAACCCATATTTACAGAAGAAAGGGGAGTTACCTGTAGAGTGGTTAACACAGTTATTAAATGCAATTTCTGCTAAAGGCAAGGTATCGGACCAGTCCTCTTGACTGGAAGTGGCAAGGCAGTGCAAAATCTGTTCTAACGACTGATTGGTCCATTTGGTCTGACTATTGGTCCCCGGATGGTAAGCAGATGAGAAGGACAACTCAATACCCAACCTTTTACAAAATGCCCTCCAAAACCTGGACACAAACTGCACACCATGGTCAGATACCACATTCAAAGGCACACCATGCAAACGAACCACATGTTGAATGAACAACCTAGACAAGGTCTCCGCAGAGGGTAGTGCCACTAAGGGTACAAAATGTGCTTGTTTCGTAAACCTGTCCACCACGACCCAGACGACAGTATTACCCTTCGAGGAAGGAAGATTGGTGATAAAGTCCATGGACAGATGTGTCCATGGTCTATCAGGAACTGGCAAAGACACCAATTTCCCAGCCTGATGGTTATGAGAGCTCTTAGCGCGGGCACAAACTTCATAGGCAGACACAAACTTTCTCACATCAGATGTAAGCGAGGCCTACTAAAAAACCCTCTCGATGGGCCCACGAGTGGCCGAAATCCCTGGATGTCCACTCAGAGCTGAATCATGGAACTCCTGGAGGACTTTGAGTCAAAGTTTGAACAAACAATTTTCCCATTGGCAAGAAGCGCTGAAGGCCCTTCAGGTCCCAGGGTTGTACCCAATCTACAATAACCTGCACCTTTTTGGGATCCATACGAAACCCCTCACTAGAGATAATGAACCCCAAGAAAGGCAGTTCCTGGGTGAAAAAGGAGCATAGGACATTCGGGCACGATCAGCAATACTGCAGTGGGGGGCCAGTCGCCGCTATGTGTCACACGTAGCGAGATTGCTGGCGAGGTCACTATTGCATCACAAAACCTGTGACGCTTCAGCGATCTCGCTAACGATCTTGCTAAGTGTGAAGTACCCTTTACTCTCCTCTGGTGAAGATCTTCTAGACATCCAGATAGTCAGTAACATTGGATACCATCTGTGTCTACCCACTATTCTAACAATGGACGGTCTCTCTGTAATCATTTACTCCTCTACACGTTTATTACGAGGAATGACACTATGATGACTTTTCTTCTGGGAGAGACACAGATCAAATGTGACTAATATTGCAGTTTAATAATAATAATAATATTTATATAGCGCCAACATATTCCGCAGCACTTTACATTATAGAGGGGACTTCTACAGACAATAGACATTACAGCATAGCAATAAACACATAGATCAAAACAGATACCAAGAGGAATGAGGGCCCCGATCACCAGATACAGGAGGAATGAGGGCCCTGCTCACAAGCTTACAATCTATAATGAAAAAGGTGAGACACAAAAGGTGGATGGTAACAATTGCATTTATTGTTTTGACCAGCCATAGTGTAAGAATCGGGTGTTCCTGTTGCTGCATGAACCAGTCAACAGTCTAAATATGTAACAGTACAGACACAAAGGGCTATTAAATGCATAAAGCATGTGAGAACATGATGCGAGGAACCTAGTTATGGTAAAAAAAATTTAATGAGCCACACAGGGATATTTTAGGTTAATGCATTGAGGTGAAAGGCCAGTCTGAGCAAATAAGTTTTTAGGGCATGCTTAAAACTATGGGGATTGGGGATTAATGATATTAACCTGGGTAGTGCATTCTAAAGATTTGGCGCAGCACGTGAAAAGTCTTGGAGACGGAAGTGGGAGGTTCTGATTAATGAGGATGTTAACCTCAGGTCATTAGCAGAATGGAGGGCACAGGTAGGGTGGTAGGCTAAGACGAGGGAGGAGATGTAGGGTGGTGCTGAGCCATGGAGTGCTTTGCGGGTGAGGGTAATAAGTTTATATTGAATTCTGGAGTGGATGGGTAACCAGTGTAAGGAATGGCAGAAGGTAAAGGCATCAGTATAACGATTGGTGAGGAATATGATCCTAGCTGCAGCATTCAGGACGGATTGGAGAGGGGAGAGTTTGGTAAAAGGGAGACCGATTAGTAGAGAGTTATAATAGTCCAGACGAGAATGAATACGAGAAACAGTAAGAGTTTTTGCAGAGCCGAAAGTAATAAAGGGTCGAATTCTAGAAATGTTTTTGAGATGCAGAAAACAAGAGCGAGCCAGTGATCGGATGTGGGGGGGTGAATGAAAGCTCGAAATCAAGTATGACCCCAAGACAGCGGGCATGTTGCTGGGGAGTAATGGTGGAAACACACACAGAAGTGGCAATGTCGGGCATAGTTAGGTTAGTAGAGAGAGGAAACACGAGGCGCTCAGTTTTTGACAGGTTCAGTATCAGATAAAGGGAGGACATGATGTTAGAGACAGTAGAAAGACAATCACTGGTGTTTTCCAAAAAGGCAGGCGTGATATCAGGAAAAGTGTATGATTGGGGGTCAACAAAATTGAGATGGTACTGGAACCCAAATCTACTGATTGTTTGACTAATATGGGCAGTATACATGAGAAGAGGAGGGGGCCTAGAACAGATCCTTGAGGAAGCCCAACAATAAGGGTAAGATGTGAGGAGGAGGAGCCAGCAAAAGATACAGTAAAGTAGCGGTCAGAGAGATAGGAGGAGAACCAGGAGAGAACGATGTCCTTGAGGCCAATGAAACAGAGCATGGTGAGGAGGAGCTGATGATCCACAGTACTAATGCTGCGGAGAGATCCAAGAGAATTAGCATGGAGTAGTGACCATTAGATTTAGCTGTTAGAAGATCATTAGAGACTTTAGTGAGGGCAGTTTCAGTAGAGTGTAGAGATCGGAAACGGAATTGGAGAGGGTCGAGAAGAGTTATCTGAGAGATAGCGTATAAGACGGGAGTGGACCAGGCGTTCCAGGAGTTTAGAGATGAAGGGAAGATGAGAGACAGGTCTATAGATCGCAGCACAGTTTTGGTCGAGGGATGTTTTTTTAACTAATGGCTGTATGATGGCATGCTTAAATGAGGAAAGAAAGATACCAGAAGAGAGAGGGCTGTATGATGGCATGCTTAAATGAGGAAAGAAAGATACCAGAAGAGAGAGAGAGGTTAAATATTTTTGTTAGGTGAGCGGTGACAGCAGGGGAAAAGGACTAGAGGAGATGTGATGAAATGGGGTCACTGGTGCAAGTGGTAGGGCAAGAAGATGCAAGGAGCCTGATTACTTCTTCTGTTACTGGTTCAAAATCTGAGAGTGAGCTCGATGCAGTGGGGGAGGGAGGACAGTGCATGGTATGAGGTGATTGGGAGATAATTTCCTGTCGGATCTTGTCAATTTTTTCTTTGAAGTAATTGGCCAGATCGTCAGCTCGGAGCTCCGTGGTTGGGGCCTGCACTATTGGGTTGAGTAGAGAATGAAAAGTGTCAAAGAGACGTTTCGGGTTATTGGACAGTGAGGTGATGAGGGTGTTGAAATAGGTTTGTTTTGAGAGGTGAAGGGCAGTGTTGTATGTTTTAAGCATAAACTTATAATGAATGAATTCTTTGGGTAGATTGGATTTTCTCCACAGAAAATTCAGCGCACCTGGAGAACCGCTGTAGGAAACGTGTTTGCAGGGTTTGCCACGGTTGTCGCCGTCTGTGCCTAGTTGTTCCATGTATAGGAGGTGCAGTTTCATCCAGGGCACTTTGAAGTGTTTCATTGTAATGCTTCAATGCTTCAGTGCAGAATCAGGACATGAGAGGGAGGAGATAGGGGCCAATGCTGACTGCAAGTTCTTCATAAGTTTCTGGGTGTTAATGGCCTGTATGTTTCTAAAAGTGTGGAAAGTGAAGGTAACCGGGGCGGGATGGCAGTTCTTGATAGAGAATGATAGAAGGTTGTGGTCAGAGAGCGGGAGAGGGGAGTTTGTGAAATCATCTACTGAGCAAAGCCAGGAGAAGACCAAGTCGAGGGAGTTTCCATCTTCATGCATGGGGGAGTTAGTATGCTGCGAGAGACCAAAAGAGGAGGTTAGAGATAAAGAGGTGAGAAGCAGATGGTGAGAGGGGAAAGGCAATGGTGAGGATGTCACAGGAGAGATAGTGTGGAAGCCAGGTGGTAAAGTGATCCAGAAACTACACCACCGCCACTCGCATGGAGAAAAGGATGTACAGTTGTGGCCAAAAGTATTGACACCCCTGCAATTCTGTCAGATAATACTCAGTTTCTTCCTGGAAATGATTACAAACACAAATTCTTTGGTATTATTATCTTCATTTAATTTGTCTTAAATGAAAAAACACAAAAAGAATTGTCCTAAAGCCAAATTGGATATAATTCCACACCAAACATAAAAAAGAGGGTGGACAAAAGTATTGGCACTGTTCGAAAAATCATGTGATGCTTCTCTAATTTGTGTAAGTAACAGCACCTGTAACTTACCTGTGGCACCTAACAGGTGTTGGCAATAACTAAATCACACTTGCAGCCAGTTGACATGGATTAAAGTTGACTCAACCTCTGTCCTGTGTCCTTGTGTGTACCACATTGAGCATGGAGAAAAGAAAGAAGTCCAAAGAACTGTCTGAGGACTTGAGAAACCAAATTGTGAGGAAGCATGAGAAATCTCAAGGCTACAAGTCCATCTCCAAAGACCTGAATGTTCCTGTGGCTACCGTGCGCAGTGTCATCAAGAAGTTTAAAGCCCATGGCACTGTGGCTAACCTCCCTAGATATGGACGGAAAAGAAAAATTGACAAGAGATTTCAACGCAAGATTGTGCGGATGTTGGATAAAGAACCTCGATTAACATCCAAACAAGTTCAAGCTGCCCTGCAGTCCGAGGGTACAACAGTGTCAACCCGTACTATCCGTCTGCGTCTGAGTGAAAAGGGACTGTATGGTAGGAGACCCAGGAAGACCCCACTTCTTACCCCGAGGCATTAAAAAAAGAGGCATTCAAAGAAAAGAACACGGTCCCTACAGTCAAACATGGCGGAGGTTCCCTGATGTTATGGGGTTGCTTTGCTGCCTCTGGCACTGGACTGCTTGACTGTGTGCATGGCATTATGAAGTCTGAAGACTACCAACAAATTTTGCAACATAATGTAGGGCCCAGTGTGAGAAAGCTGGGTCTCCCTCAGAGGTCATGGGTCTTCCAGCAGGACAATGACCCAAAACACACTTCAAAAAGCACTAGAAAATGGTTTGAGAGAAAGCACTGGAGACTTCTAAGGTGGCCAGCAATGAGTCCAGACCTGAATCCCATAGAACACCTGTGGAGAGATCAAAAAATGGCAGTTTGGAGAAGGCACCCTTCTAATATCAGGAACCTGTAGCAGTTTGCCAAAGAAGAATGGTCTAAAATTCCAGCAGAGCATTGTAAGAAACTCATTGATGGTTACCGGAAGCGGTTGGTCGCAGTTATTTTGGCATCAGGTTGTGCAACCAAGTATTAGGCCGAGGGTGCCAATACTTTTGTCTGGCCCATTTTTGGGGTTTTGTGTGAAATGATCAATGTTTTGCTTTTTGCTTCATTCTCTTTTGTGTTTTTCCATTTAAGACAAATTAAATGAAGATAATAATACCAAAGAATTTGTGTTTGTAATCATTTTCAGGAAGAAACTGAGTATTATCTGACAGATTTGCAGGGGTGTCAATGGATACATGCTGCTAATTTGCTCAGAAAATACACACAACTTTCCCCAACCTAGAAAAAATGTGCAATCGCTTATAATATTAGGACCCTGTCAGCAGCGGTGAACTGAGTAGGGTGACTCACCCACAATGCGGGAGGGCCCGGGGTCAGGTGCTGTGGGGGAAGCTCAGGCAGACGGGACCTGAGCACCGTAGTGAGAGGGAACGCTGAGGGTAGCAGGAAGCAGTTGACCGCATGTCACAGGAGGGGGCGGGGCTAACACGGAGCACCGCTGAGAGACCGCAGACCCGGGGGGGTATGCAGCGGTGACTGAGGAGAGTGAACTCAGGTCGGACAAACTGGGTCATACACGGAGACAGCAGGACGGTACAGGAGGGGTGAACAGAGAATAGTCAGAACATAGACAAGGAGCATACATGGAGCTAGCAGCGCAGTACAGGAGGGGTGAGCAGAGAATAGTCAGGATGCAGCCAGGGGGTCATACACAGAGATGGCAGCACAGTACAGGAGGGACAGGCAGAACTCTTAATGGGGACAGAAACAGATCAGAACCAGACAGGCATAAAGTAGCACAGGCACAAAGCACAGGCACAACAGGGTCACACACACTCGGCCAAGGGTCAAAGTATAAGCGATGAGAAATGACCCCACAATGAGGCTATAAGAAGTCTCCTGTTATGAATGGGTCACCGAGGAGGAAAAAACCTAAACATGCTAAGCCCAGAAAACCAGAGAGGATGGTAACTATGCAGATTGCAGATCCCTGATCCTAACCACACAACTAGCAGCAGCCGTGGAGCGTTCCTACGATGAACCTAGACGCCTCGTCATGGCCGGAAGACTAAATAAGCCTAAAGCAAGAAAGGGGAAAACTAACTGCCCCACAGCAGACCCAAAAGGAATAGACAGCCCCCACACATGTACGGTGAAACAAGATGAAAACACAAACACAGGCAGGAAAATAGGCTGAGCAATCGATGGGGCCCAAGCTAACTAGAAAGGAGAGGAAAGGAAAGACACTGTCTGCAATAATAAATAAATCTTTATATAGCGCTAACATATTCCGCAGCGCTTTACAGTTTACACACATTATCATCACAGTCCCCGATGAGGCTCACAATCTAAATTCCCTATCAGTATGTCTTTAGAGTGTGGGAGGAAACCGGAGAACCCAGAGGAAACCCACGCAAACACGGGGAGAACATACAAACTCCTTGCAGATGTTGTCCTTGGTGGGATTTGAACCCAGGACCCCAGTGCTGCAAGGCTGCAGCACTAACCACTGAGCCACCGTGCTGCCCACTGAGCCCTGCCGTGCTGCAATCTGTCAAAAACCCTACAAAATAATGTCCAACACTTCTGATAACAAAATTAACCCTGAAGTCACTAGACTTATCCCACTATATCAGCACTCTGAAATATTCTGAGACAGAGCAAAAAGAGGCCAATCTAATAAGGGACAAAAAGCAAATTGGCAAATACAGATAAATAAGAGTGGAAATTCAGCACAGCCCCAGCCGGGGATGGCTGACCACACAAAAAACTGAATAGAACAACAAAATCAAGTGTGAACATTAGCAGAGAAACTTAGCTTGAGATGACTGGAACAGAGCTGAGAACCAAGACCTGACAAGCAGAAGGAATCACCAGCACCAGAGTAGGGCGTCGGCTGTCTTAAATCCAATCTGAGATTCCTGAGGTCCAATCGTCATCCTCATTATCAGGTGGCAGATCTCTACCGATTAAATCAGCCTCACTACCTCCTATTACCACCAGAGGGAGCCCGGAAGGAGAACTCACAACTGGTAGACCAGAAAATGTGCTCACAACAGTCTCCCAGCATCCCAGAGTGAGGCTCGTCCAGATTAACCTCTGAACTGCCTAGTCCCACAAACTAAACAGATCATGACACAGATGCGGCCGGGAGACAGCGGGACAGGAGGACGCATCACTGGTCAGGTAAGTATAAGTATAATGTTTATTATTAATTTTATGCTATTACAGGCCCTGGACCCAAACTGGACCTAAACTGTAACACGGGTTTCCCATGGAAACCTGTATTCAGGACCTTGTGACCGAACACTATGTGTTCGGTACGGGTCCAGAACTTTACAGTTTGGGTTCACCCATCCCTAGTGACTCCCCAATATTTTTTTGGACCTACCGCCATAAATTCCCCAACTGCTGTGCAGCAATATTAGCCCTCGGGCAACTGGAGTCCAGAAGAGAAAAATCCCCAAAGTGTGGATTAAACCCATATTTACAGAAGAAAGGGGAGTTACCTGTAGAGTGGTTAACACAGTTATTAAATGCAATTTCTGCTAAAGGCAAGGTATCGGACCAGTCCTCTTGACTGGAAGTGGCAAGGCAGTGCAAAATCTGTTCTAACGACTGATTGGTCCATTTGGTCTGACTATTGGTCCCCGGATGGTAAGCAGATGAGAAGGACAACTCAATACCCAACCTTTTGCAAAATGCCCTCCAAAACCTGGACACAAACTGCACACCATGGTCAGATACCACATTCAAAGGCACACCATGCAAACGAACCACATGTTGAATGAACAACCTAGACAAGGTCTCCGCAGAGGGTAGTGCCACTAAGGGTACAAAATGTGCTTGTTTCGTAAACCTGTCCACCACGACCCAGACGACAGTATTACCCTTCGAGGAAGGAAGATTGGTGATAAAGTCCATGGACAGATGTGTCCATGGTCTATCAGGAACTGGCAAAGACACCAATTTCCCAGCCGGATGGTTATGAGAGCTCTTAGCGCGGGCACAAACTTCACAGGCAGACACAAACTTTCTCACATCAGATGTAAGCGAGGCCTACTAAAAAACCCTCTCGATGGGCCCACGAGTGGCCGAAATCCCTGGATGTCCACTCAGAGCTGAATCATGGAACTCCTGGAGGACTTTGAGTCAAAGTTTGAACAAACAATTTTCCCATAGGCAAGAAGCGCTGAAGGCCCTTCAGGTCCCAGGGTTGAACCCAATCTACAATAACCTGCACCTTTTTGGGATCCATACGAAACCCCTCACTAGAGATAATGAACCCCAAGAAAGGCAGTTCCTGGGTGAAAAAGGAGCATAGGACATTCGAGCACGATCAGCAATACTGCAGTGGGGGGCCGGTCGCCGCTATGTGTCACACGTAGCGAGATTGCTGGCGAGGTCACTATTGCATCACAAAACATGTGACGCTTCAGCGATCTCGCTAACGATCTTGCTAAGTGTGAAGTACCCTTTACTCTCCTCTGGTGAAGATCTTCTAGACATCCAGATAGTCAGTAACATTGGATACCATCTGTGTCTACCCACTATTCTAACAATGGACGGTCTCTCTGTAATCATTTACTCCTCTACACGTTTATTACGAGGAATGACACTATGATGACTTTTCTTCTGGGAGAGACACAGATCAAATGTGACTAATATTGCAGTTTAATAATAATAATAATAATAATATTTATATAGCGCCAACATATTCTTTAGCACTTTACATTATAGAGGGGACTTCTACAGACAATAGACATTACAGCATAGCAATAAACACATAGATCAAAACAGATACCAAGAGGAATGAGGGCCCCGATCACCAGATACAGGAGGAATGAGGGCCCTGCTCACAAGCTTACAATCTATAATGAAAAAGGTGAGACACAAAAGGTGGATGGTAACAATTGCATTTATTGTTTTGACCAGCCATAGTGTAAGAATCGGGTGTTCCTGTTGCTGCATGAACCAGTCAACAGTCTAAATATGTAACAGTACAGACACAAAGGGCTATTAAATGCATAAAGCATGTGAGAACATGATGCGGGGAACCTAGTTATGGTAAAAAAAATTTAATGAGCCACACAGGGATATTTTAGGTTAATGCATTGAGGTGAAAGGCCAGTCTGAGCAAATGAGTTTTTAGGGCATGCTTAAAACTATGGGGATTGGGGATTAATGATATTAACCTGAGTAGTGCATTCTAAAGAATTGGCGCAGCACGTGAAAAGTCTTGGAGACGGAAGTGGGAGGTTCTGATTAATGAGGATGTTAACCTCAGGTCATTAGCAGAATGGAGGGCACAGGTAGGGTGGTAGGCTAAGACGAGGGAGGAGATGTAGGGTGGTGCTGAGCCATGGAGTGCTTTGCGGGTGAGGGTAATAAGTTTATATTGAATTCTGGAGTGGATGGGTAACCAGTGTAAGGAATGGCAGAAGGTAAAGGCATCAGTATAACGATTGGTGAAGAATATGATCCTAGCTGCAGCATTCAGGATGGATTGGAGAGGGGAGAGTTTGGTAAAAGGGAGACCGATTAGTAGAGAGTTATAATAGTCCAGACGAGAATGAATACGAGAAACAGTAAGAGTTTTTGCAGAGCCGAAAGTAATAAAGGGTCGAATTCTAGAAATGTTTTTGAGATGCAGAAAACAAGAGCGAGCCAGTGATCGGATGTGGGGGGGTGAATGAAAGCTCGAAATCAAGTATGACCCCAAGACAGCGGGCATGTTGCTGGGGAGTAATAGTGGAGCCACACACAGAAGTGGCAATGTCGGGCATAGTTAGGTTAGTAGAGAGAGGAAACACGAGGCGCTCAGTTTTTGACAGGTTCAGTATCAGATAAAGGGAGGACATGATGTTAGAGACAGTAGAAAGACAATCACTGGTGTTTTCCAAAAAGGCAGGCGTGATATCAGGAAAAGTGTATGATTGGGTGTCAACAAAATTGAGATGGTACTGGAACCCAAATCTACTGATTGTTTGACTAATATGGGCAGTATACAAAGAGAAGGGGAGGGGGCCTAGAACAGATCCTTGAGGAAGCCCAACAGTAAGGGTAAGATGTGAGGAGGAGGAGCCAGCAAAAGATACAGTAAAGTAGCGGTCAGAGAGATAGGAGGAGAACCAGGAGAGAACGATGTCCTTGAGGCCAATGAAACAGAGCATGGTGAGGAGGAGCTGATGATCCACAGTACTAATGCTGCGGAGAGATCCAAGAGAATTAGCATGGAGTAGTGACCATTAGATTTAGCTGTTAGAAGATCATTAGAGACTTTAGTGAGGGCAGTTTCAGTAGAGTGTAGAGATCGGAAACGGAATTGGAGAGGGTCGAGAAGAGTTATCTGAGAGATAGCGTATAAGACGGGAGTGGACCAGGCGTTCCAGGAGTTTAGAGATGAAGGGAAGATGAGAGACAGGTCTATAGATCGCAGCACAGTTTTGGTCGAGGGATGTTTTTTTAACTAATGGCTGTATGATGGCATGCTTAAATGAGGAAAGAAAGATACCAGAAGAGAGAGAGAGGTTAAATATTTTTGTTAGGTGAGTGGTGACAGCAGGGGAAAAGGACTGGAGGAGATGTGATGAAATGGGGTCACTGGTGCAAGTAGTAGGGAAAGAAGATGCAAGGAGCCTGATTACTTCTTCTGTTACTGGTTCAAAATCTGAGAGTGCGCTCGATGCAGTGGGGGAGGGAGGACAGTGCATGGTATGAGGTGATTGGGAGATAATTTCCTGTCGGATCTTGTCAATTTTTTCTTTGAAGTAATTGGCCAGATCGTCAGCTCGGAGCTCCGTGGTTGGGGCCTGCACTATTGGGTTGAGTAGAGAATGAAAAGTGTCAAAGAGACGTTTCGGGTTATTGGACAGTGAGGTGATGAGGGTGTTGAAATAGGTTTGTTTTGAGAGGTGAAGGGCAGTGTTGTATGTTTTAAGCATAAACTTATAATGAATGAATTCTTTGGGTAGATTGGATTTTCTCCACAGAAAATTCAGCGCACCTGGAGCACCGCTGTAGGAAACGTGTTTGCAGGGTTTGCCACGGTTGTCGCCGTCTGTGCCTAGTTGTTCCATGTATAGGAGGTGCAGTTTCATCCAGGGCACTTTGAAGTGTTTCATTGTAATGCTTCAATGCTTCAGTGCAGAATCAGGACATGAGAGGGAGGAGATAGGGGCCAATGCTGACTGCAAGTTCTTCATAAGTTTCTGGGTGTTAATGGCCTGTATGTTTCTAAAAGTGTGGAAAGTGAAGGTAACCGGGGCGGGATGGCAGTTCTTGATAGAGAATGATAGAAGGTTGTGGTCAGAGAGCGGGAGAGGGGAGTTTGTGAAATCATCTACTGAGCAAAGCCAGGAGAAGACCAAGTCGAGGGAGTTTCCATCTTCATGCATGGGGTAGTTAGTATGCTGCGAGAGACCAAAAGAGGAGGTTAGAGATAAAGAGGTGAGAAGCAGATGGTGAGAGGGGAAAGGCAATGGTGGGGATGTCACAGGAGAGATAGTGTGGAAGCCAGGTGGTAAAGTGATCCAGAAACTACACCACCGCCACTCGCATGGAGAAAAGGATGTACAGTTGTGGCCAAAAGTATTGACACCCCTGCAATTCTGTCAGATAATATTCAGTTTCTTCCTGGAAATGATTACAAACACAAATTCTTTGGTATTATTATCTTAATTTAATTTGTCTTAAATGAAAAAACACAAAAAGAATTGTCCTAAAGCCAAATTGGATATAATTCCACACCCACATAAAAAAGAGGGTGGACAAAAGTATTGGCACTGTTCGAAAAATCATGTGATGCTTCTCTAATTTGTGTAAGTAACAGCACCTGTAACTTACCTGTGGCACCTAACAGGTGTTGGCAATAACTAAATCACACTTGCAGCCAGTTGACATGGATTAAAGTTGACTCAACCTCTGTCCTGTGTCCTTGTGTGTACCACATTGAGCATGGAGAAAAGAAAGAAGTCCAAAGAACTGTCTGAGGACTTGAGAAATCAAATTGTGAGGAAGCATGAGAAATCTCAAGGCTACAAGTCCATCTCCAAAGACCTGAATGTTCCTGTGGCTACCGTGCGCAGTGTCATCAAGAAGTTTAAAGCCCATGGCACTGTGGCTAACCTCCCTAGATATGGACGGAAAAGAAAAATTGACAAGAGATTTCAACGCAAGATTGTGCGGATGTTGGATAAAGAACCTCGATTAACATCCAAACAAGTTCAAGCTGCCCTGCAGTCCGAGGGTACAACAGTGTCAACCCGTACTATCCGTCTGCGTCTGAGTGAAAAGGGACTGTATGGTAGGAGACCCAGGAAGACCTCACTTCTTACCCCGAGGCATTCAAAAAAGAGGCATTCAAAGAAAAGAACACGGTCCCTACAGTCAAACATGGCGGAGGTTCCCTGATGTTATGGGGTTGCTTTGCTGCCTCTGGCACTGGACTGCTTGACTGTGTGCATGGCATTATGAAGTCTGAAGACTACCAACAAATTTTGCAACATAATGTAGGGCCCAGTGTGAGAAAGCTGGGTCTCCCTCAGAGGTCATGGGTCTTCCAGCAGGACAATGACCCAAAACACACTTCAAAAAGCACTAGAAAATGGTTTGAGAGAAAGCACTGGAGACTTCTAAGGTGGCCAGCAATGAGTCCAGACCTGAATCCCATAGAACACCTGTGGAGAGATCAAAAAATGGCAGTTTGGAGAAGGCACCCTTCTAATATCAGGAACCTGTAGCAGTTTGCCAAAGAAGAATGGTCTAAAATTCCAGCAGAGCATTGTAAGAAACTCATTGATGGTTACCGGAAGCGGTTGGTCGCAGTTATTTTGGCATCAGGTTGTGCAACCAAGTATTAGGCCGAGGGTGCCAATACTTTTGTCTGGCCCATTTTTGGGGTTTTGTGTGAAATGATCAATGTTTTGCTTTTTGCTTCATTCTCTTTTGTGTTTTTCCATTTAAGACAAATTAAATGGAGATAATAATACCAAAGAATTTGTGTTTGCAATCATTTTCAGGAAGAAACTGAGTATTATCTGACAGATTTGCAGGGGTGTCAATGGATACATGCTGCTAATTTGCTCAGAAAATACACACAACTTTCCCCAACCTAGAAAAAATGTGCAGTCGCTTATAATATTAGGACCCTGTCAGCAGCGGTGAACTGAGTAGGGTGACTCACCCACAATGCGGGAGGGCCCGGGGTCAGCTGCTGTGGGGGAAGCTCAGGCAGACGGGACCTGAGCACCGTAGTGAGAGGGAACGCTGAGGGTAGCAGGAAGCAGATGACCGCATGTCACAGGAGGGGGCGGGGCTAACACGGAGCACCGCTGAGAGACCGCAGACCCGGGGGGTATGCAGCGGTGACTGAGGAGAGTGAACTCAGGTCGGACAAACTGGGTCATACACGGAGACAGCAGGACGGTACAGGAGGGGTGAACAGAGAATAGTCAGAACATAGACAAGGAGCATACATGGAGCTAGCAGCGAGGGGTGAGCAGAGAATAGTCAGGATGCAGCCAGGGGGTCATACACAGAGATGGCAGCACAGTACAGGAGGGACAGGCAGAACTCTTAATGGGGACAGAAACAGATCAGAACCAGACAGGCATAAAGTAGCACAGGCACAAAGCACAGGCACAACAGGGTCACACACACTCGGCCAAGGGTCAAAGTATAAGCGATGAGAAATGACCCCACAATGAGGCTATAAGAAGTCTCCTGTTATGAATGGGTCACCGAGGAGGAAAAAACCTAAACATGCTAAGCCCAGAAAACCAGAGAGGATGGTAACTATGCAGATTGCAGATCCCTGATCCTAACCACACAACTAGCAGCAGCCGTGGAGCGTTCCTACGATGAACCTAGACGCCTCGTCATGGCCGGAAGACTAAATAAGCCTAAAGCAAGAAAGGGGAAAACTAACTGCCCCACAGCAGACCCAAAAGGAATAGACAGCCCCCACACATGTATTGACGGTGAAACAAGATGAAAACACAAACACAGGCAGGAAAATAGGCTGAGCAATCGATGGGGCCCAAACTAACTAGAAAGGAGAGGAAAGGAAAGACACTGTCTGCAATCTGTCCAAAACCCTACAAAATAATGTCCAACACTTCTGATAACAAAATTAACCCTGAAGTCACTAGACTTATCCCACTATATCAGCACTCTGAAATATTCTGAGACAGAGCAAAAAGAGGCCAATCTAATAAGGGACAAAAAGCAAATTGGCAAATACAGATAAATAAGAGTGGAAATTCAGCACAGCCCCAGCCGGGGATGGCTGACCACACAAAAAACTGAATAGAACAACAAAATCAAGTGTGAACATTAGCAGAGAAACTTAGCTTGAGATGACTGGAACAGAGCTGAGAACCAAGACCTGACAAGCAGAAGGAATCACCAGCACCAGAGTAGGGCGTCGGCTGTCTTAAATCCAATCTGAGATTCCTGAGGTCCAATCGTCATCCTCATTATCAGGTGGCAGATCTCTACCGATTAAATCAGCCTCACTACCTCCTATTACCACCAGAGGGAGCCCGGAAGGAGAACTCACAACTGGTAGACCAGAAAATGTGCTCACAACAGTCTCCCAGCATCCCAGAGTGAGGCTCGTCCAGATTAACCTCTGAACTGCCTAGTCCCACAAACTAAACAGATCATGACACAGATGCGGCCGGGAGACAGCGGGACAGGAGGACGCATCACTGGTCAGGTAAGTATAAGTATAATGTTTATTATTAATTTTATGCTATTACAGGCCCTGGACCCAAACTGGACCTAAACTGTAACACGGGTTTCCCATGGAAACCTGTATTCAGGACCTTGTGACCGAACACTATGTGTTCGGTACGGGTCCAGAACTTTACAGTTTGGGTTCACCCATCCCTAGTGACTCCCCAATATTTTTTTGGACCTCCCGCCATAAATTCCCCAACTGCTGTGCAGCAATATTAGCCCTCGGGCAACTGGAGTCCAGAAGAGAAAAATCCCCAAAGTGTGGATTAAACCCATATTTACAGAAGAAAGGGGAGTTACCTGTAGAGTGGTTAACACAGTTATTAAATGCAATTTCTGCTAAAGGCAAGGTATCGGACCAGTCCTCTTGACTGGAAGTGGCAAGGCAGTGCAAAATCTGTTCTAACGACTGATTGGTCCATTTGGTCTGACTATTGGTCCCCGGATGGTAAGCAGATGAGAAGGACAACTCAATACCCAACCTTTTACAAAATGCCCTCCAAAACCTGGACACAAACTGCACACCATGGTCAGATACCACATTCAAAGGCACACCATGCAAACGAACCACATGTTGAATGAACAACCTAGACAAGGTCTCCGCAGAGGGTAGTGCCACTAAGGGTACAAAATGTGCTTGTTTCGTAAACCTGTCCACCACGACCCAGACGACAGTATTACCCTTCGAGGAAGGAAGATTGGTGATAAAGTCCATGGACAGATGTGTCCATGGTCTATCAGGAACTGGCAAAGACACCAATTTCCCAGCCTGATGGTTATGAGAGCTCTTAGCGCGGGCACAAACTTCACAGGCAGACACAAACTTTCTCACATCAGATGTAAGCGAGGCCTACTAAAAAACCCTCTTGATGGGCCCACGAGTGGCCGAAATCCCTGGATGTCCACTCAGAGCTGAATCATGGAACTCCTGGAGGACTTTGAGTCAAAGTTTGAACAAACAATTTTCCCATTGGCAAGAAGCGCTGAAGGCCCTTCAGGTCCCAGGGTTGAACCCAATCTACAATAACCTGCACCTTTTTGGGATCCATACGAAACCCCTCACTAGAGATAATGAACCCCAAGAAAGGCAGTTCCTGGGTGAAAAAGGAGCATAGGACATTCGGGCACGATCAGCAATACTGCAGTGGGGGGCCGGTCGCCGCTATGTGTCACACGTAGCGAGATTGCTGGCGAGGTCACTATTGCATCACAAAACCTGTGACGCTTCAGCGATCTCGCTAACGATCTTGCTAAGTGTGAAGTACCCTTTACTCTCCTCTGGTGAAGATCTTCTAGACATCCAGATAGTCAGTAACATTGGATACCATCTGTGTCTACCCACTATTCTAACAATGGACGGTCTCTCTGTAATCATTTACTCCTCTGCACGTTTATTACGAGGAATGACACTATGATGACTTTTCTTCTGGGAGAGACACAGATCAAATGTGACTAATATTGCAGTTTAATAATAATAATATTTATATAGCGCCAACATATTCCGCAGCACTTTACATTATAGAGGGGACTTCTACAGACAATAGACATTACAGCATAGCAATAAACACATAGATCAAAACAGATACCAAGAGGAATGAGGGCCCCGATCACCAGATACAGGAGGAATGAGGGCCCTGCTCACAAGCTTACAATCTATAATGAAAAAGGTGAGACACAAAAGGTGGATGGTAACAATTGCATTTATTGTTTTGACCAGCCATAGTGTAAGAATCGGGTGTTCCTGTTGCTGCATGAACCAGTCAACAGTGTAAATATGTAACAGTACAGACACAAAGGGCTATTAAATGCATAAAGCATGTGAGAACATGATGCGGGGAATCTAGTTATGGTAAAAAAATTTAATGAGCCACACAGGGATATTTTAGGTTAATGCATTGAGGTGAAAGGCCAGTCTGAGCAAATGAGTTTTTAGGGCATGCTTAAAACTATGGGGATTGGGGATTAATGATATTAACCTGGGTAGTGCATTCTAAAGAATTGGCGCAGCACGTGAAAAGTCTTGGAGACGGAAGTGGGAGGTTCTGATTAATGAGGATGTTAACCTCAGGTCATTAGCAGAATGGAGGGCACAGGTAGGGTGGTAGGCTAAGACGAGGGAGGAGATGTAGGGTGGTGCTGAGCCATGGAGTGCTTTGCGGGTGAGGGTAATAAGTTTATATTGAATTCTGGAGTGGATGGGTAACCAGTGTAAGGAATGGCAGAAGGTAAAGGCATCAGTATAACGATTGGTGAGGAATATGATCCTGGCTGCAGCATTCAGGATGGATTGGAGAGGGGAGAGTTTGGTAAAAGGGAGACCGATTAGTAGAGAGTTATAATAGTCCAGACGAGAATGAATACGAGAAACAGTAAGAGTTTTTGCAGAGCCGAAAGTAATAAAGGGTCGAATTCTAGAAATGTTTTTGAGATGCAGACAACAAGAGCGAGCCAGTGATCGGATGTGGGGGGGTGAATGAAAGCTCGAAATCAAGTATGACCCCAAGACAGCGGGCATGTTGCTGGGGAGTAATGGTGGAAACACACACAGAAGTGGCAATGTCGGGCATAGTTAGGTTAGTAGAGAGAGGAAACACGAGGCGCTCAGTTTTTGACAGGTTCAGTATCAGATAAAGGGAGGACATGATGTTAGAGACAGTAGAAAGACAATCACTGGTGTTTTCCAAAAAGGCAGGCGTGATATCAGGAAAAGTGTATGATTGGGGGTCAACAAAATTGAGATGGTACTGGAACCCAAATCTACTGATTGTTTGACTAATATGGGCAGTATACAAAGAGAAGAGGAGGGGGCCTAGAACAGATCCTTGAGGAAGCCCAACAGTAAGGGTAAGATGTGAGGAGGAGGAGCCAGCAATAGATACAGTAAAGTAGTGGTCAGAGAGATAGGAGGAGAACCAGGAGAGAACGATGTCCTTGAGGCCAATGAAACAGAGCATGGTGAGGAGGAGCTGATGATCCACAGTACTAATGCTGCGGAGAGATCCAAGAGAATTAGCATGGAGTAGTGACCATTAGATTTAGCTGTTAGAAGATCATTAGAGACTTTAGTGAGGGCAGTTTCAGTAGAGTGTAGAGATCGGAAATGGAATTGGAGAGGGTCGAGAAGAGTTATCTGAGAGATAGCGTATAAGACGGGAGTGGACCAGGCGTTCCAGGAGTTTAGAGATGAAGGGAAGATGAGAGACAGGTCTATAGATCGCAGCACAGTTTTGGTCAAGGGATGTTTTTTTAACTAATGGCTGTATGATGGCATGCTTAAATGAGGAAAGAAAGATACCAGAAGAGAGAGAGAGGTTAAATATTTTTGTTAGGTGAGCGGTGACAGCAGGGGAAAAGGACTGGAGGAGATGTGATGAAATGGGGTCACTGGTGCAAGTGGTAGGGAAAGAAGATGCAAGGAGCCTGATTACTTCTTCTGTTACTGGTTCAAAATCTGAGAGTGTCATGATCCAGTGTGGGATCTGGCGGTATTAATTGCACTGGGTGAACTTTTTTTACTTTGGAAAGTTCCCAGGTGTCTTGACTGTCCCCAGTGGTGGTTAGCAGTATTGCACTTTAGGTTTTTGTGCACTTAATTAGGGATCAGGTGTGACACCCTATAAAGGTGTGCTAGGGGGTGCAATCACTGCCTGTGATATTGTGAGTTTGTGTTCACTCTGAGTTTGGAGGGCCTGTGATAATGTCATGATCACGTGTGTCAGGACACAGATGTTACCGCAAGGCGGACCCATAACACACGTGACCCTGGATCCATGAGGTCTGCGCCTCCCAGGGTTGGCCCCTGAGCCAGTGTCCCTGCACTCCTAACGTTCCCTATGCCGGTTTCGCACCGGGCGACCTTACAACAGAGGCGTCCCCCTGTGCCTCCACACGACCAGGAGGGGGCGGCATTGAAGATCTGGCATGAGCCCCGCGGACTATCCCACCTGCCTGGGTGCGCCCGCATGCATGAACCAGTCCCGCTCCCCAGCAGCGACTCTAGGGGCTTTTAGCCAGATCTTCAATGCCGCCCCCTCCTGGTCGTGTGGAGGCACAGGGGGACGCCTCTGTTGTAAGGTCGCCCGGTGCGAAACCGGCATAGGGAACGTTAGGAGTGCAGGGACACTGGCTCAGGGGCCAACCCTGGGAGGCGCAGACCTCATGGATCCAGGGTCACGTGTGTTATGGGTCCGCCTTGCGGTAACATCTGTGTCCTGACACACGTGATCATGACATTATCACAGGCCCTCCAAACTCAGAGTGAACACAAACTCACAATATCACAGGCAGTGATTGCACCCCCTAGCACACCTTTATAGGGTGTCACACCTGATCCCTAATTAAGTGCACAAAAACCTAAAGTGCAATACTGCTAACCACCACTGGGGACAGTCAAGACACCTGGGAACTTTCCAAAGTAAAAAAAGTTCACCCAGTGCAATTAATACCGCCAGATCCCACACTGGATCATGACAGTATTAATTGCACTGGGTGAACTTTTTTTACTTTGGAAAGTTCCCAGGTGTCTTGACTGTCCCCAGTGGTGGTTAGCAGTATTGCACTTTAGGTTTTTGTGCACTTAATTAGGGATCAGGTGTGACACCCTATAAAGGTGTGCTAGGGGGTGCAATCACTGCCTGTGATATTGTGAGTTTGTGTTCACTCTGAGTTTGGAGGGCCTGTGATAATGTCATGATCACGTGTGTCAGGACACAGATGTTACCGCAAGGCGGACCCATAACACACGTGACCCTGGATCCATGAGGTCTGCGCCTCCCAGGGTTGGCCCCTGAGCCAGTGTCCCTGCACTCCTAACGTTCCCTATGCCGGTTTCGCACCGGGCGACCTTACAACAGAGGCGTCCCCCTGTGCCTCCACACGACCAGGAGGGGGCGGCATTGAAGATCTGGCTAAAAGCCCCTAGAGTCGCTGCTGGGGAGCGGGACTGGTTCATGCATGCGGGCGCACCCAGGCAGGTGGGATAGTCCGCGGGGCTCATGCCAGATCTTCAATGCCGCCCCCTCCTGGTCGTGTGGAGGCACAGGGGGACGCCTCTGTTTCTGGTCCCCCTTATTATTTAAATTCGCCATACTGGAGGCGGTGTTTCCAGATATTGTTTATTAACGTGTAATACCTAAATTCGCCAGGTGGAGGCGGCGTATCCACCTGCACGTATTATTATTTAAATGCGCCCCACTGGAGGCGGTGTATCCAGGGTCACGTGTGTTATGGGTCCGCCTTGCGGTAACATCTGTGTCCTGACACACGTGATCATGACAGAGAGTGAGCTCGATGCAGTGGGGGAGGGAGGACAGTGCATGGTATGAGGTGATTGGGAGATAATTTCCTGTCGGATCTTGTCAATTTTTTCTTTGAAGTAATTGGCCAGATCGTCAGCTCGGAGCTCCGTGGTTGGGGCCTGCACTATTGGGTTGAGTAGAGAATGAAAAGTGTCAAAGAGACGTTTCGGGTTATTGGACAGTGAGGTGATGAGGGTGTTGAAATAGGTTTGTTTTGAGAGGTGAAGGGCAGTGTTGTATGTTTTAAGCATAAACTTATAATGAATGAATTCTTTGGGTAGATTGGATTTTCTCCACAGAAAATTCAGCGCACCTGGAGCACCGCTGTAGGAAACGTGTTTGCAGGGTTTGCCACGGTTGTCGCCGTCTGTGCCTAGTTGTTCCATGTATAGGAGGTGCAGTTTCATCCAGGGCACTTTGAAGTGTTTCATTGTAATGCTTCAATGCTTCAGTGCAGAATCACGACATGAGAGGGAGGAGATAGGGGCCAATGCTGACTGCAAGTTCTTCATAAGTTTCTGGGTGTTAATGGCCTGTATGTTTCTAAAAGTGTCGAAAGTGAAGGTAACCGGGGCGGGATGGCAGTTCTTGATAGAGAATGATAGAAGGTTGTGGTCAGAGAGCGGGAGAGGGGAGTTTGTGAAATCATCTACTGAGCAAAGCCAGGAGAAGACCAAGTCGAGGGAGTTTCCGTCTTCATGCATGGGGGAGTTAGTATGCTGCGAGAGACCAAAAGAGGAGGTTAGAGATAAAGAGGTGAGAAGCAGATGGTGAGAGGGGAAAGGCAATGGTGGGGATGTCACAGGAGAGATAGTGTGGAAGCCAGGTGGTAAAGTGATCCAGAAACTACACCACCGCCACTCGCATGGAGAAAAGGATGTACAGTTGTGGCCAAAAGTATTGACACCCCTGCAATTCTGTCAAATAATACTCAGTTTCTTCCTGGAAATGATTACAAACACAAATTCTTTGGTATTATTATCTTCATTTAATTTGTCTTAAATGAAAAAACACAAAAAGAATTGTCCTAAAGCCAAATTGGATATAATTCCACACCAAACATAAAAAAGAGGGTGGACAAAAGTATTGGCACTGTTCGAAAAATCATGTGATGCTTCTCTAATTTGTGTAATTAACAGCACCTGTAACTTACCTGTGGCACCTAACAGGTGTTGGCAATAACTAAATCACACTTGCAGCCAGTTGACATGAATTAAAGTTGACTCAACCTCTGTCCTGTGTCCTTGTGTGTACCACATTGAGCATGGAGAAAAGAAAGAAGTCCAAAGAACTGTCTGAGGACTTGAGAAACCAAATTGTGAGGAAGCATGAGAAATCTCAAGGCTACAAGTCCATCTCCAAAGACCTGAATGTTCCTGTGGCTACCGTGCGCAGTGTCATCAAGAAGTTTAAAGCCCATGGCACTGTGGCTAACCTCCCTAGATATGGACGGAAAAGAAAAATTGACAAGAGATTTCAACGCAAGATTGTGCGGATGTTGGATAAAGAACCTCGATTAACATCCAAACAAGTTCAAGCTGCTCTGCAGTCCGAGGGTACAACAGTGTCAACCCGTACTATCCGTCTGCGTCTGAGTGAAAAGGGACTGTATGGTAGGAGACCCAGGAAGACCCCACTTCTTACCCCGAGGCATTCAAAAAAGAGGCATTCAAAGAAAAGAACACGGTCCCTACAGTCAAACATGGTGGAGGTTCCCTGATGTTATGGGGTTGCTTTGCTGCCTCTGGCACTGGACTGCTTGACTGTGTGCATGGCATTATGAAGTCTGAAGACTACCAACAAATTTTGCAACATAATGTAGGGCCCAGTGTGAGAAAGCTGGGTCTCCCTCAGAGGTCATGGGTCTTCCAGCAGGACAATGACCCAAAACACACTTCAAAAAGCACTAGAAAATGGTTTGAGAGAAAGCACTGGAGACTTCTAAGGTGGCCAGCAATGAGTCCAGACCTGAATCCCATAGAACACCTGTGGAGAGATCAAAAAATGGCAGTTTGGAGAAGGCACCCTTCTAATATCAGGAACCTGTAGCAGTTTGCCAAAGAAGAATGGTCTAAAATTCCAGCAGAGCATTGTAAGAAACTCATTGATGGTTACCGGAAGCGGTTGGTCGCAGTTATTTTGGCATCAGGTTGTGCAACCAAGTATTAGGCCGAGGGTGCCAATACTTTTGTCTGGCCCATTTTTGGGGTTTTGTGTGAAATGATCAATGTTTTGCTTTTTGCTTCATTCTCTTTTGTGTTTTTCCATTTAAGACAAATTAAATGAAGATAATAATACCAAAGAATTTGTGTTTGCAATCATTTTCAGGAAGAAACTGAGTATTATCTGACAGATTTGCTGGGGTGTCAATACTTTTGGCCACAACTGTAGAGTCTGACAGCATGGAACTCGAAAGAAGGGAAGACAAGTGACTGTACTTGAGGTATAACCTGAAAGGTACATTTGGGTGATAGGAGCACACCAACACTTCCACCTGCTCTGTTGTCCATTCTTGGGGTATGAGAGAAGTGTAGTCCACCATATGAAAGAGCAGCAGCAGCAGTGGTGTCTGACTGCTGGATCCAGGTTTCAGTAAGAGCCAGAAGGTTAAGAGAATCGGAAAGGAAGAAGTCATGGATGAAGGAGAGTTTATTACACACTGAGCGAGAATTCCAAAGTGCACAATTAAAAAAGATAGAAGGCATGCAGGGAATATTAATAAGATTAGAGGGGTTTCTGAATGTAGCAGTTGAGGGGTTTGACTTACTATAAAATGAGGGGTCGGGGTTGGGCGAGATATCTCCTGCGACTAAGAGAAGGAGGATAGAAAGAGTGAGCAGATGGTTAAGTGATTTGTGAGAGCGTCTTGTGTGTTGGATGGTGTGATTGAATGGATCTGTGCTGTTTAGCAATGTGAAAAGAGCACGAGTGCTATACATAAGAGAGGAAAGGACAGAGGGGCCGATATGGATGGAGTGTAAATAGTTAATGCAAGGGCAGTGGGTGTGAGTGGCTGCAGCAGCCATGATATAAATTATACTGTACAAATGCATATGGTATATATTTGTTGCAATCCAAATGTACAGGGAATAGGTTTATTAATTTGTCTTACCTGTCTCCTGGCCTAACTGCCATGGTATAACTTCCTGTAGTTTGATCAAATGTACTTTGATTAAATGTACATAAATGCCCCCCCCCGCATCAATGCATCCCCTTGCTATGTCTCAATATATAGGAAGCCAGTTCTAAGATCTTACTTTTTTCCCCCCTCACTCGTTAGCAATCAAACTAAGTTAAGACAGCAGGACACAATAAATGTAGTGAGCAGATACACTAGTGTTCAGGCCTACATGGGTCATCAACCACTTTGAAAAGTTACTTGACCTCATAGCATAAGGGGACAAGGAGGGTAAGTTGAAATAACTATATACCATTATATATGCTGCTAAGGTAAATGATATAGGTAGGACACATGCAGGATTCAGTGAAGTAGCTTGAAATAGTTACAGTAAATACCATTATATATGCTGCTAAGATGAAAACATAGGGCACATGCAGGATTCAATGAAGTGGAAAAGAAAAGCAGAATAAAAAGTGAATTTAAACGTATATTTTCCCGGGGCGTGGCTATGCCGTGAACGAGAGAGGACACTGGCTAGGAGAGCTCCTCAATATCCTGCTAGATCCTAGATTCTGGACCCCTTTTTTTTGTGGCTTGCTTGGCGCTGCCTGGACCCCCTGGACGTCGGGATCCCCCGGGTACCCCGCAGCAGGACGTGAGGCGACTTTTGAGAGCGGGCGGCTGGGGAGACAGGAGCAGGCGGCTGATCCTCCACGAGGCGGTGGCCATCTTGGATGCGTGGCTCTGCCACTGAGAGCTGCGGCATCGGCCCATACTGTTGCACCGCTGCCCAGGCAGTGAAGACATCAGAGGACAGACCTGAGGAGGCACGCGGTGAGTGCCCTGAAATATTGGGCCCTGCGTGTTATCTCCTCTCTATCAATTGCTCACTGCGCTGGCTGGCACCATTACTAAGGGAGGCTCTGATAATCCTCCCCCATTGCTGCTGTCTCTGTGGGGCCCCCCTCTCCCTCCCCTGGCCACAAGGAACTGTACTGAATAAGTGCTGGTTGCCGTCCTCACAATTAACGTGACCTCCTTCTGCGGCCTGAACTCTAATTAACCATTACTAGCCCTGCTGTGATCCCCATCTGTGGTGGAAGATACCTGAAACACACATTTCTAGCTATTTCACTGGACCACACTGCAGATAACTATGAGTCGATTTAAGGGGTCAGGAGCGGCGGAAAAACTGAAGGAGTTTGTCAGACCCTACCCTACTGAAAGTGCACGACCTATCAGGAGTACTTCCTCTCAAGTCCAACGCAAAAATCGCCCTTCTAGGGGTGAAGAAGAGACGGAGCAGGAGGAATTGACCCTTAAACAGGCGTCTGAGCAGTTGATGCAGGCTATTTCTCTAACCAGGACATCCCTGATGGAGAAAATTGAGGATGTTTACATGGAGGTGGGGAGACTTCGTCAGGATATGCAGGCCATGAAGGGACGCATTACGGAGGTGGAGACGAGGGTGTCCAGGATAGAGGATACCATTACACCTATGGAGGCGAAATTAATGAAAGTGGCAGGCTCCATGAATGCTTGGAAGCAGAAGGCGGATGACTTGGAGAACAGAATGCGCCGGAATAATATCCGCATCATTGGTCTGCCTGAGAGCTCGGAAGGTCAGCATCCTGAGCAGTTTCTGGAAGATTGGCTTAAGACCTCCCTGGGAGATGAATTCTCCTCAATGTTCGCTATTGAAAGAGCTCATAGAGTCCCTGCAAAATCCCTGCCTCCAGGGGCCCCGCCTCGACCTTTCCTGGCACGCCTGCTCAATTGAAAGGACAGAGATGCCATTCTGCGTCTTGCACAACTAAAAGTCCTATCAAGTTCAATAATGCTGTCATCTGCATCTTTCCGGACTTTTCCATGGAATTGCAGAAGCAGCGGGCACAATTCATCGAGGTCAAGAAACGGCTCAAGGACAGAAACATTGTGTACTCGATGATATATCCGGCCCGACTTCGGGTTGTTCATGAAGGTGCCTCCGTGTTTTTCCACAGATCCAGCGGAGGCGACTGAATGGCTGCAGTCCCATAGGGGATCCCCTGCGAAGGAATCCTGATGTGGTGGCTGTTACTCCGGATCCTTTCAATTAAGGGTCTAATTTGAGCTCTGTCGGCGAGTATCCAGTTATCAACAATACCGGACACTGTGTTCAGTGATGGTATCCCCTTGTTTATTTTTTGATGGGGGCGTGAGACTGTGCTCCTATATTGCTAGGTTCTTGTTTTGTTTTTTCTTTTTCAAAGGTTTTAGTTTTTACAGTTATTTAGGTAAATGCCGCAGCCGACGCCAGTTTTGTTCTCTAGGTGAGATCTCTGCATTCTGTTCGGGCACCATTATGCAACATATCCAGATGGACGGGAATGGGTTCTGAGTTGATTTGTCTGACTTGGAATGTAAGAGGCATCAAAACCCCTCGAAAGAAAATTAAGGTGTTCTCACAGATTAGACAATATCGCCCTCACATTGTGGCTTTGGTTGAGACGCATCTGACTAGGGATACGGTTCGGGGGGTGCAGAAACCATGGGTGCAATGGTTTATACATGCTTTTTACACCAGCTATACCAGAGGAGTTTCACTGTTAATTCATAAGGATGTTCGGTGGGAGACAAGGGAGGCCTGGAAAGATCCTGAGGGACGGTTTGTGTTTGTACATGCGCTGAGCAACTCTCAGAAATATATTATTCTGTGTATCTACAACCCCCCCCCCCGGCCAATTTGTCAATTATCCAGAAGGCATTGAGTTTCGCCCTGAATTACCCAGATGCACACGTCATTTGTGTGGGAGATTTTAATTTGGTCATGAATAGTCATCTTGATAAATTGAGACTAGGCGATGGAGTACAGAGTGGGATTCCCCCCGGTTACATCCCAGCTGTCACAATTTATGGCGGGATGCGGGTGGCTGGATCTATGGAGAATGCGCCATCCTGAGGCGAGGGGGTATACAGTACTTGCCATTCCTCCACTAAACGCTCTGTCTCGCGTAGACTACATCTTTGGATCCAGCAGCCTAGCGATATGGGTAGGTGATGTTGAACATGGAAGCAGGGGGATTTCAGATCATAGCCCGGTTGTTATTAAACTTAAATACAGGCCATCGACCAATAGGATAACATGGAAATTGAACCCTTTTTGGCTGAAGTTGATAACATCGCCCGATTGTTAGGAGTGACGGAAGGCACTAAATAAAAAATATAAATAAAGTGCCTTCACCACTTGGGGTCCACCGTGCGGTAGGTGAAGAACCGCTGCTAGAGGATAGCAGAGCACTATGGCGGAAATGTGCACAGGGTTCAATATCACCCAGGTGCAACAAGCAGTCTCTCTTGTAGGCACAGAGCTGCTATAACCAATAATGACTAAAGTAACGCTGAGCCTGTTAGCAGCACAGAGACTCAGCGGCACACACACAGTAGTTAGTCACCGGAGTAGTTTAAAATACAGGCACTATCTCCGAAGGACCTACCGTAGTACTTGTGTGCGAAGCGTCGCAACCGCGGACGCACTACTAGGCTGCAACTGCAGCGCGGCGAAGAAGATGCCGCAGAGAGGCACCGCTAACAACGCAGGGGTGGTGACAGGCGCTAGCAGGTGTTGCTGTGGAGCAAGGAGCGCTGGCGCTGGCACAATTACTGGCTAAAGCACATTCCCTCACACATGAGTCTTATCAGGTTTACGGGTTTCCAATGAGTCATTCACCAGATCATGCATCCATCAACAAACACACAGCAGCAAGTATGACTATACTAGCGCATGTGGAACAGCCATGCGCACTTTTTATTGCAAACGGGACCTTCCAAAGACTTCCAGATCTCTGAGCTGAGCCAATGGAATCTGAAGCAGGACCTGAGCACCTGATTCCTGAGCTCCAATTGGCGATTGTCCCATGAGCATGCTCAGAAGAAGGGACGAAGGACTTAGCCTCCGGAGAGAGTTGCTGTAAAGCAATCTCCTCTGCAATCTCCTTTGCATTAGACAAAGAGCAGGAGAGTGCAGCATGTGAGGGTCTAGATTCCTGCCTAGTCAGGGCAGAAATCTGACTCCTAACACCGATAGAACAATAGATCAGTTACGTTGCTTCGTCTTGTCCCACACTGAACCCTGAAATATTAATGTATTTTGGGATGCCCTTAAAGCTTATCTGAGGGGTTGTTTATCCTCTACAATTTCTTACATTAAACGGGTGACATCGGAGGAGGATGGCGAGATGGAGCGACGTCTGAAAGATTCGGAAGCAGCCTACATATCTGATCAAATAATAGTCAAATTCACCGCACACTCAGAGGGATTTATGCAAATAAGTGCTTATTTTATTATATACAAAACATGTGGGAGCCAAACAAGAATATATAGCACGAAGTAGAAGCGATATAATAACACGACGTTTCGGCTCAGTCCGAGCCTTTATCACTTTTATCGCTGAAAATAAAAAGAAATCCATCAGAGAATGCAAACATAAAGAGAAGAAATAACAATATCATACAAAATACACACAGAATCCAAAATAATCCCAGTATCTTACAGTGGTAAAAATATATACAAGATATATACAAACATACATTGCGATAGTACATGGAAAACATGAATGTATAAGGCTCAGTAAACTAGCACCATCTAAGGTAGAGTAAAAAAAGGGGGGTTACCTGAATTGAAAGTCGGATCTTTGAATAAAGAGGAATAGAACTCCCAAGAGAATAGCCCAAGAAAGATGGCTGAAAGGAATAGTCAAAATCATGATTAGTAGACTCAAATGTGTAAATGTCCTACTGTCTCTAAAAGGGTCATGCAAGGTATCAGCACAAGGGGAGTATAGTGTGTTGCTAAAATAAAAATGCGCTATAGAGGGGATGTGTTAAGTTGATCCCTGTAATAAATAATATAAAGTCCATGATGTCCATACAATCCTAAGTACGTAGTATAAAGTGCAATATGAGACAGCACCTATAAAAATAAGAGTTGCTACTTCCATGTTTAAATGATAGTATTGTTCCCATGGAAAGACATGTGCTGTAGATAGCTTGTGTCTGGCTGCTGGTTGCTAGAGTGTCCCTACAGAGCGCTATCAGAAAGAGGGGAAAGGGACCTGTGTACAATACCTGTTGATAGGGTGCTATACAGCGGCGCTCCCACGCCTAGCTGCAGTGGCGTCATGCTGAATCCAACTGGGTTAGGTGGTTTTTATATGTGAGTCCGGTGGCAGCGCGCGACCGGAAGTGGAACCTCTGAACCGGAAGTGACGTTGCGCTGTCTAAATGTAAGCACTGCGCATGTCTAGGGACTGCACCTAAGAGCTGTATGTACACAGCGGTTGCCCTGGTGATATGCAAAGAGCGGTAGTGCTAGCATTATGTGCAGGATCTAGACTAACAGGGTATAACATTAATAGGTTGCGGTATTAGATAGAGAATGCGTGGGTGCAGTAAACAAGGTATCCAGACACATGAAAAAGAAAAATAGTGATAATATAAAAAATGAAAAATAAAAAATAGAGGATAAATAGCCAAAGATAAAAATAAAAATAAAAATAAAAATAAAGGACGTGAAATAAAAATTGGAAAACAAAAATAAAGAATAAAAAATAAAAAATAAAAAATGGAAAATGGAAAATAGAAGAAAAAAATTGGTATACGGAAAGCAAGCAAAACACTATAACCGTATAAGATTCCTTTTGAATGCATTTGCATGGACATATACATCCACATATATATATATGTACCTATACATATATACACATATACATATACATATACCTACATGGCGGGTAGAGCTCCAAAAAGAGTAAGATAGCTCAATTTAAGACAGAGTCCAGTGGGCGGAGCAAACTCACCTAGGGTTATAGTGTACTAACGAGTCTGCAAAATAACAGAAAAAGATTATTAGTCATTAGATAAGCCAGTCAATTTCTCTATTAAGCCCTCTAGGTGATCATATTAAACTACTAAGAGAGAGGGAAACATACTGGATACATAGACTGGACTCTTTAGCCCCTAGAGGGCTTAATAGAGAAATTGACTGGCTTATCTAATGACTAATAATCTTTTTCTGTTATTTTGCAGACTCGTTAGTACACTATAACCCTAGGTGAGTTTGCTCCGCCCACTGGACTCTGTCTTAAATTGAGCTATCTTACTCTTTTTGGAGCTCTACCCGCCATGTAGGTGTATGTATATGTATATGTGTATATATGTATAGGTACATATATATATATATGTGGATGTATATGTCCATGCAAATGCATTCAAAAGGAATCTTATACGGTTATAGTGTTTTGCTTGCTTTCCGTATACCAATTTTTTTCTTCTATTTTCCATTTTCCATTTTTTATTTTTTATTTTTTATTCTTTATTTTTGTTTTCCAATTTTTATTTCACGTCCTTTATTTTTATTTTCATTTTTATTTTTATCTTTGGCTATTCTATTTTTTATCCTCTATTTTTTATTTTTCATTTTTTATATTATCACTATTTTTCTTTTTCATGTGTCTGGATACCTTGTTTACTGCACCCACGCATTCTCTATCTAATACCGCAACCTATTAATGTTATACCCTGTTAGTCTAGATCCTGCACATAATGCTAGCACTACCGCTCTTTGCATATCACCAGGGCAACCGCTGTGTACATACAGCTCTTAGGTGCAGTCCCTAGACATGCGCAGTGCTTACATTTAGACAGCGCAACGTCACTTCCGGTTCAGAGGTTCCACTTCCGGTCGCGCGCTGCCACCGGACTCACATATAAAAACCACCTAACCCAGTTGGATTCAGCATGACGCCACTGCAGCTAGGCGTGGGAGCGCCGCTGTATAGCACCCTATCAACAGGTATTGTACACAGGTCCCTTTCCCCTCTTTCTGATAGCGCTCTGTAGGGACACTCTAGCAACCAGCAGCCAGACACAAGCTATCTACAGCACAGGTCTTTCCATGGGAACAATACTATCATTTAAACATGGAAGTAGCAACTCTTATTTTTATAGGTGCTGTCTCATATTGCACTTTATACTACGTACTTAGGATTGTATGGACATCATGGACTTCATATTATTTATTACAGGGATCAACTTAACACATCCCCTCTATAGCGCATTCTTATTTTAGCAACACACTATACTCCCCTTGTGCTGATACCTTGCATGACCCTTTTAGAGACAGTAGGACATTTACACATTTGAGTCTACTAATCATGATTTTGACTATTCCTTTCAGCCATCTTTCTTGGGCTATTCTCTTGGGAGTTCTATTCCTCTTTATTCAAAGATCCGACTTTCAATTCAGGTAACCCCCCTTTTTTTACTCTACCTTAGATGGTGCTAGTTTACTGAGCCTTATACATTCATGTTTTCCATGTACTATCGCAATGTATGTTTGTATATATCTTGTATATATTTTTACCACTGTAAGATATTGGGATTACTTTGGATTCTTTGTGTATTTTGTATGATATTGTTATTTCTTCTCTTTATGTTTGCATTCTCTGATGGATTTCTTTTTATTTTCAGCGATAAAAGTGATAAAGGCTCGGACTGAGCCGAAACGTCGTGTTATTATATCGCTTCTACTTCGTGCTATATATTCTTGTTTGGCTCCCACATGTTTTGTATATAATAAAATAAGCACTTATTTGCATAAATCCCTCTGAGTGTGCGGTGAATTTGACTATTATTAGTAATAGGACCTACTGGTCCGTTACACCTGCACCTCGCCATTGGACTTGAGTGCACGCTATCCTCCTAGTTACATATCTGATCAAACTAACAGCAATAGGGTAGAGTGGTTGACTGCTCAAAGGTTATATACTCAATATATTGACACTAAAACGAAACGTAAGTTATTTTTTGCCCGACAATCTTATTTTGAGATGGGGAATCAGGCAAGCAAATTTTTGGCTTACTTAGTGTGACAGCATAATACAACTAACACAATCTTACAGATTCGCAATTTGGATGGTACTTTGGTTTCCTCAACTGAGGAAATACTGAAGTGCTTTTCTGATTATTATGGTTCATTATACAATTCTAAGACTGATGTTGATGGCCCGGGGTGTCTAAATTATCTGTCAGATATAGAGCTTCCCACACTGAGTCCTTCCCAGGGGGCCTTTATGGATGCTAAGTTTACTCCAGAGGAGGTGGAGGAGGCCATAAAAGATATGGCCTGTGGGAAGGCCCCTGGCCCGGATGGATTTCCTGTCGAACTATATAGAAAATACCAGGAGATACTGGCGCCTCTTTTGTTGACGGTGTTTCAGGGGATTTGGGAGGGGGGATGCATGCCGGAATCCTTTTATGAGGCTAATATAATAGTTCTTAAAAAGGAGGGGAAAGACCCTTTAGATTGTGGATCTTATTGGCCCATATCATTAGTAAATGTGGATTATAAGATTTTTACAAAAATTTTTGCCAAAAGGTTGAACTCAGTCATATTAGAGCTCATACACTCTGACCAGACTGGTTTTATGCCTGGTAAGAGCACCTCCATCAATATTAGACGAGTCCAGTCAGTGATTCAATATAGCTCTCTGGTACCAAATAATGAATGGGCATTGGCATCGCTTGATGCGGCCAAGGCGTTTGACTCTCTTGAATGGCCTTTTCTCCGTGCATGTCTGCAGAGGTGTGGATTCGGTGATAGATTCCAAAAATGGGTCAGTGTTTTATACATGAAGCCTAAGGCATGGGTCATCGTGAATAATTCCATATCGGAGCCATTTTCATTGCATAGAGGAACTCATCAGGGGTGCCCCCTTTCCCCGGCCATTTTTGCTCTTGCTATTGAGGCACTGGCAATTCGTATAAGATTCTCCCCTGATATTGCTGGTATAGAAATAGCGGGTCGGACAGACACCATAGGCCTATATGCTGACGATATGGTGATATTTATGGACAAAGCGGAGGAGAGCCTGACAAGAGTGATCACTACCATAAATAAATTCAGTAAATATTCTGGCCTATATATAAATTGGGAGACATCTGCTTTGATGCCTCTTTCCCACACTCCAGTGCCACGACTTGAGACTCTCTCCTTACTGCCAATTGTATCCAGTTTTAAATATCTGGGTGTCCATATTTCTCAGAGTAGTAAGTTTGATCTACAGCTTAATATACAACCATTGCGTGGGATGGTCAAAGGTAAATTCACTATCTGGGGTAAACTTCCACTGTCTGTAGCCGGACGTACTAATTTAATTAAAATGATATTACTCCCCAAGCTTAGCTACTTTCTCCAACATAGATCCTTTTTCGCTAATCTGAATTTCCAGATCACATCCTTTATATGGGGGGAAAACCAGGCCTAAACTTAAACTATCCACTCTACAGAGACACAAGAGGGGAGGGGGGGCAGCGCTACCCGATTTCTTCTTGTATTATCTGGCTGGACAGGCCAAAGCCATAAGCACATGGATGCCTGGAGGTCACCTCCCTAATTCTGAAAATCATCTTCTACATGCTGCACAAATTAGCTGCCCACTGGGTTTTTTGGAAATGAGGAAAATAAATGTCTCGCGACTGTTACCCCTGCTTCGGGTGGCACGATCAATATGGAGACAGATTAAAAGGGTGGTTGGATTTGGGGATATTATAGCTGAAATGCCCCTATGGAATAATGACTACCTCCCGGCGCTACTGGAACATCCATCCGCCGAGTTCTGGGTTCAGTATTGTGTCTCTACGATAGGTGATCTATATGATCATGGAACTTTGGTGTCCTTTGAACAATTACAAGTTAATCGCAATGTCCGATACCCGTCATCGGAATGTTTGAGATGTAACTTAATACATGCAGACTTTATCCATATGTTCTGGTATTGTCCTGTTGTTGCGCAATACTGGAGGGAGGTGACATCAATATTGACATCTTTGGTACAAACCCCTGTTCCCCTTGAGCCACTGATCTGTCTATTTGGAGTTTGGGATGAGGAGGCATGGGGTCAATATGCTGGGATTTTTCTACGGGAGACACTGTAGGTACTGGCATTGCGGTGGATGGGAGGTTCATCTCCCTCTCTCGGGTCCTGGATCACTTTGGTGAACTCGATTATCCCATATGAACGTACCTTATATCAAAACAGAGGGTGCCCGGGTAAATTCGAAAAGATTTGGCAGAGGTGGAACTCCTCTCACCTCACTTTGTAAAGTAGAGATGTCACATAGTAAATAGCTAATTATGTGGAAGTAGGCCGCGGAGTAGTTTAGGTCCTTGTAGGTGTAGGTATGGTTTAGAAGCTAGGTAAATTTCATCACTGGAATAACAACACGAAGCTATTGTGATTTCATTAGCATTATGTTTTGCTATAGTTGTATACAACTAATGCGCACATTTTGCTTTACAGTTTCATGTTATATGAAGCATATGTATATCTTGTATCAAGCTCAACCTCATATACCAGTGTGTGTATTGTATAGCTGTTTATGGTTTAATAAACAAATTAAAAAAAGCAACTTATATTTTCCGGTATTTTTCTGACCTTACATTGTGGGTTATGAGGTGTTTGGGGCTTGTTTTTTGTTCCGCCCTTTTTCCTTTGTTTTTATCTTTCCAGTTGGTAATTGGGATTCTAATATAAGCCCATATATCCCGGGAAGTGTCAGGTGCTGGGATCTCATTATATTATTAATAACAATTTCATTCCCGATTATTCCCGTCATTTATTGCTCGTTACATTCTCTCTATATAATAACAGATTCCTCTTTGTTACACATCCTAATACTGATTATTTATATTTTAACCCCTTAACGACAGCCGATATGCCTTTTAACTGCGGTAATTAAGGGTACTTAAACCACAGCGACGTTAATTCATGGCGTTGTGGAAAATGTAAATAGCGCCCCCCAGCGTCGGATTTTCTCCGGGGTTTCAGCTGCTGGGGGTAGCCGAGACCCCAGAGAGCATGATTTGGGTCGGTATTTACCGACCCCGCTTTTGCAATCACCATTATTCACCCTATAACGGCAATCGCAAAAAAAGCCGTGATTTTGCATTTAATTTTTCTCTGCTCTGATGTGATCGCACATCAGAGAGAGAAATAGGGTCCCCGATCCCCCCCGATACCTCCCGGTGGTCTTTGGGCCCTCCTGCCTTCTCCGGTAGGCACCGCCATCTTGGTCCTGTAAGAAAATGGCGGGCGCATGCGCAGGGCACTTGTCGAATCTGCCGGCCGGCAGGTTTCATTCATTAATTTTGATCACTGTGATAAACTCTATCACAGTGATCAAAATAAAAAAAAATAGTAAAACCCCCCACGTCTATCACCCCCTTAGTTAGGCAAATATAATGAAATACAGAAAATATAATTATTTTCAATTTTCCATTAGAATTAGGGTTAGAATTAGGGATAGAAATAGAGTTGGGGTTGGAATTAGGGTTAGGATTAGAATTAGGGTTAGAATTACGGTTAGGGTTGGGATTAGGGTTAGAGGTGTGTTGGGGTTAGGGTTGGAGCAAGAATTGAGGGGTTTCCACTATTTACCAACTTTGAGGGTCTAACTTCTGTTACCCTTGGGTAAATAAAAAAAAAATGGGGGCTAAAAAATCACTTGTGGAAAAAAATATTTTTTTTTATTTTCACGGCTCTGTGTTATAAACTTCTGTGAAGTACTTGGGAGGTTCAAAGTGCTCACCACACATCTACATAAGTTCCTTGGGGGGTCTAGTTTCCAAAATGGGGTCACTTGTGGGGGTTTCTACTGTTTAGGCACATCAGGGGCTCTCCAAACGCAACATGACGCTCGCAGAACATTCCAGCAAAGTCTGCATTCCAAAATGGCGCTCCTTCCCTTCCGTGCTCTCCCATTCGCCCAAACAGTGGTCCCCCCACATATGGGGTATCGGTGTACTCAGGACAAATTGCACAAAAACTTTGGGGGTCCAATTTCTCCTGTTACCCTTGGGAAAATAAAAAATAGCAGGCTAAAAAATTTTTGAGGAAAAAAATGATTTTTTATTTTTACTGCTCTGCGTTATAAACTTCTGTGAAGTACGTGGCGGTTCAAAGTGCTCACCACACATCTAGATAAGTTCCTTAAGGGGTCTAATTTCCAAAATGGTGTCACTTGTGGGGGGTTTCCACTGTTTAGGCACATCAGCGGCTCTCCAAATGCGACATGGCGTCCAATCTCAATTCCAGCTAATTCTGCATTGAAAAAGTCAAACGATGCTCCTTCCCTTATGAGCTCTGCCATGCGCCCAAACAGTGGTTTACCCCCCACATATGGGATATGGGCGTACTCAGAACAAATTGCACAACAACTTTGGGGGTCTAATTTATCCTGTTACCCTTGCAAAAATAAAAATTTGGGGGCGATATCATTTTTGTGGAAAAAAAATGATTTTTTATTTTCACGGCTCTACGTTATAAACTTCTGTGAAGCCCTTGGAGGTTCAAAGTGCTCACCACACATCTAGATAAGTTCCTTAAGGGGTCTAGTTTCCAAAATGAGGTCACTTGTTTGGGGTTTCCACTGTTTAGGCACATCAGAGGCTCTCCAAAAGCAACATGGCATCCGATGTCAATTCCAGCAAATTCTGCGTTGAAAAAGTCAAACAGCGCTCCTTCTCTTGTGAGCTCTGCTGTGCACCCAAAAAGTGGTTTACCCCCACATTTGGGGTATCGGCGTATTTATGAGAAATTGCACAACAAACTTTGTGGTTCAATTTCTCTTTTAACACTTGTGAAAATAAAAAAAATTGGTTTTGAAGTAAATTTTTTGTAAAAAAACGTTAAATGTTAATTTTTTCCTTCCACATTGCTTGTTCCTGTGAAGCATGTAAAGGGTTAATAAACTTCTTGAATGTGGTTTTGAGCACCTTGAGCGGTCTAGTTTTTAGAACGGTGTCACTTTTGGGTATTTTCTGTACACACCTCAAAATTACTTTAAATATGATGTCGTCCCTAAAAAAATGGTTTTGCAAATTTTGTTGTAAAAAAGAGAAATCGCTGGTCAACTTTTAACCCTTATAATTTCCTAATAAAAAAAAAATAGTTTCCAAAATTGTGCTGATGTAAAGTAGACATGTGGGAAATGTTATTTATTAAGAAATTTGTGTGACATATCTCTCTGATTTAAGGGCATAAGCAAGTTAAATTTTGAAAATTGCAAAATTTTCAAAATTTTTGCCATATTTCCGCTATTTTTATAAATAAACGCAAGTCATATCGAAGAAATGTTATCACAAACATGAAGTACAATATGTCATGAAAAAACATTCTCAGAATCACCGGGATCCGTCAAAGCGTTCCAGAGTTATAACCTCATAAAGTGACAGTGGTCAGAATTGTAAAAATTGGCCTGGTCATTAAGCTGCAAAATGACTGTCACTAAGGGGTTAAAGATAACATTTTTTATGAGTGTATACACTTCACAACAAACACTTCCCATAGATTTTATTATCATCACTGTTATTAAGCTGCTTTTCTCTTTATATCTTTACCATATCACTGTTTATTCTCTTTTCTTACCCGTTGCACAGTTGCACTCTCACTGGTCACTCGGTGGGGTCACATTTGGCTCTTTTCACCTGCATTGTTTTGTTTCCGGACCCCCCTCACTATCACTTCACCTGATTGATCGCTACCAGATGGCTCTATGCAGCATTTTTCATCTTGGTCTTACTAACAGGTTTTCATCTTGAACCTCCTGCTTCACTGGGATGCTGAATGCTCGTGTGGTGTGGATCCATCCGGTCTCCATGGCAACGAGTCCATACAGCGTCATTCCGGTGACTCCCCTTCGGTGACGCCATGCAATCAGAGGTGTCCGGAGGCGAAGTTACCTAGGATGGCATGTGGCAGGTCGCCTTGTCTTCAGCAGCTCGTCGGGTCTCCATCAGGCAGCAGCTCGTCGGGTCTTAAGCAGGCAGCAGCGCGTCGGGTCTCCATCAGGCAGCAGTTCGTCGGGTCTCCAGCAGGCAGCAGCGCGTCGGGTCTCCAGCAGGCAGCAGCGCGTCGGGTCTACAGCAGACAGCAGCTCGTTGGGTCTCCAAGAGCTTCTCCGGTATCCTGTCCTGATCTCCTGCAGCTCCTCCGGTAGGCGCAGTGTGACCATCCGAGACCTGTTATGCTGGAAGTGAACAGTACAGCATCCGGCATAATAGGGCTAGTGATAGAGTGTAAATGGAGCTCAGCGGATGGCGCTGGCCTCTAATAAAATGGCGCCTGGCCACAACTACAGCTGATGCGGCTGCAATGTTAGAGATAGGGTCGGCGTCCGACCGCTGTCTCCTATGCCCAGGGACTGCTGTATTTGAGGATGGAAAGTGTCGTTCATCAGCTATTACAGACCTGCAAGGTAAAATGTCAGCGCCCAGTGGCTGCACTAAAACAGTAAAAAAATAAATAAATGAACATAACAGAGTTAAGCTTAGATGAAAACATCTTTTTACATAATATTAATTTCTATAATAAATTATCAAGAATCACGGCACCTTCCCTTTAATCTCATTTCCACCTTGATAGTGACACTCTCTTAGGATACAGTTGTGGCCAAAAGTATTGGCACCCCTGCAATTCTGTCAGATAATACTCAGTTTCTTCCTGAAAATGATTGCAAACACAAATTCTTTGGTATTATTATCTTCATTTAATTTGTCTTAAATGAAAAAACACAAAAAGAATTGTCCTAAAGCCAAATTGGATATAATTCCACACCAAACATAAAAAAGAGGGTGGACAAAAGTATTGGCACTGTTCGAAAAATCATGTGATGCTTCTCTAATTTGTGTAATTAACAGCACCTGTAACTTACCTGTGGCACCTAACAGGTGTTGGCAATAACTAAATCACACTTGCAGCCAGTTGACATGGATTAAAGTTGACTCAACCTCTGTCCTGTGTCCTTGTGTGCACCACATTGAGCATGGAGAAAAGAAAGAAGACCAAAGAACTGTCTGAGGACTTGAGAAACCAAATTGTGAGGAAGCATGAGCAATCTCAAGGATACAAGTCCATCTCCAAAGACCTGAATGTTCCTGTGTCTACCGTGTGCAGTGTCATCAAGAAGTTTAAAGCCCATGGCACTGTGGCTAACCTCCCTAGATGTGGACGGAAAAGAAAAATTGGCAAGAGATTTCAACGCAAGATTGTGCGGATGTTGGATAAAGAACCTCGACTAACATCCAAACAAGTTCAAGCTGCCCTGCAGTCCGAGGGTACAACAGTGTCAACCTGTACTATCCGTCGGTGTCTGACTGAAAAGGGACTGTATGGTAGGAGACCCAGGAAGACCCCACTTCTTACCCCGAGACATAAAAAAACCAGGCCGGAGTTTGCCTAAAACGTTTTGGAAGAATGTTCTCTGGTCAGATGAGACAAAAGTAGAGCTTTTTGGGCAAAGGCATCAACATAGAGTTTACAGGAGAAAAAAAGAGGCATTCAAAGAAAAGAACACGGTCCCTACAGTCAAACATGGTGGAGGTTCCCTGATGTTTTGGGGTTGCTTTGCTGCCTCTGGCACTAGACTGCTTGACCATGTACATGGCATTATGAAGTCTGAAGACTACCAACAAATTTTGCAGCATAATGTAGGGCCCAGTGTGAGAAGGCTGGGTCTCCCTCAGAGGTCATGGGTCTTCCAGCAGGACAATGACCCAAAACACACTTCAAAAAGCACTAGAAAATGGTTTGAGAGAAAGCACTGGAGACTTCTAAGGTGGCCAGCAATGAGTCCAGACCTGAATCCCATAGAACACCTGTGGAGAGATCTAAAAATGGCAGTTTGGAGAAGGCACCCTTCAAATATCAGGGACCTGGAGCAGTTTGCCAAAGAAGAATGGTCTAAAATTCCAGCAGAGCATTGTAAGAAACTCATTGATGGTTACCGGAAGCGGTTGGTCGCAGTTATTTTGGCTAAAGGTTGTGCAACCAAGTATTAGGCTGAGGGTGCCAATACTTTTGTCTGGCCCATTTTTGGAGTTTTGTGTAAATGATCAATGTTTTGCTTTTTGCTTCATTCTCTTTTGTGTTTTTTTATTTAAGACAAATTAAATGAAGATAATAATACCAAAGAATTTGTGTTTGCAATCATTTTCAGGAAGAAACTGAGTATTATCTGACAGAATTGCAGGGGTGTCAATACTTTTGGCCACAACTGTACATTTTACTCTATGATGGCACTTTTGCACATAGCCACTAGATGGAGCTACATTTGACATTTGCCTGAATTTTTATATTTACACCTGGTTTACAAAAATTATATTTTCTTGTGGTAACTCTATACTATTTAACATTAGAAGCTGTGTGTTTTTGTAATTATTTGTACGTACACCGTGTGCAGAATTATTAGGCAAGTTGTATTTGAGAGGATTCTTTTTATTATTGAGTAACAACTATGTTCTCAATCAACCCAAAAGACTCATAGATATCAAAGCTTAATATTTTTGGAAGTTGGAGTGGGTTTTTTTTAGATTTGTCTATCTTAGGAGGATATCTGTTTGTGCAAGTAACGATTACTGTGCATAATTATTAGGCAACTTAATAAAAACCAAATCTATACCCATCTCACTTGTTTGTTTTCACCAGGTAAACCAATAGAGCAACACAAAATTTAGAAATAAACATTTCTGACATTCAAAAACAAAATAAAAAAAAAATCAGTGACCAATAAAGCCACCTTTCTTTACGATGACACTCAAAAGCCTTCCTTCCATAGATTCTGTCAGTTGCTTCATCTGTTTGCGATCAACATTGCAATGTGCCGCAGCCACCACAGCCTGCCAGACACTGTTCCGAGAGGTGTACTGTTTTCCCTCCCTGTAGATCTCACATTTTATGAGGGACCACAGGTACTCTATGGGGTTCAGATCAGGTGTACAAGGGGGCCATGTCATTATTTTTTCTTCTTTTAGACCTTTACTGGTCAGCCACGCTGTGGAGTATTTGGATGCATGTGATGGAGCATTGTCCTGCATGAAAATCATGTTTTTCTTGAACGATACCGACTTCTTCCTGTACCACTGCTTGAAGAAGGTGTCTTCCAGAAACTGGCAGTAGGTCTTGGAGTTGAGCTTCACTCCATCCTCAACCTGAAAAGGTCCCACAAGTTCATCTTTGATGATACCAGCCTATACCAGTACCCCACCTCCACCTTGCTGGCGTCTGAGTCGGAGTGGAGCTCTCTGCCCTTTACTGATCCAGCCTTGGGCCCATCCATCCGGCCAATCAAGAGTCGATCTCATTTCATTAGTCCATAAAACCTTAGAAAAATCAGTCTTAAGATAATTCTTGGCCCAGTCTTGACGTTTTATCTTATGTTTCTTGTTGACAAATCCCCGGGCCCGGATGGGATACACCCCCGAGTACTGCAGGAATTAAGCACAGTCATAGATAGACCATTATTTTTAATCTTTAAAGATTCCATAATAACAGGGTCTGTACCACAGGACTGGCGTATAGCAAGTGTGGTGCCAATATTCAAAAAGGGGACAAAAACTGAACTTGGAAATTAAAGGCCAGTAAGTTTAACCTCAACTGTGGGTAAAATCCTGGAGGGTTTTCTAAAAGATACTATACTGGAGTATCTGGAGAAGAATAACCTTATGACACAATATCAACATGGGTTTACAAGGGACCGTTCCTGTCAGACTAATCTGATAATATGAAGAGGTAAGTTCCGGTCTGGACCAAGGGAATGCAGTGGACGTGGTGTACATGGACTTTTCAAAAGCTTTTGATACGGTGCCACACAGAAGGTTGATACATAAAATGAGAACAATGGGGATAGGGGAAAATATGTGTAGGTGGGTTAAGAGCTGGCTCAGGGATAGGAAACAAAGAGTGGTTATTAATGGAGCACACTCGGACTGGGTCACGGTTAGCAGTGGGGTACCACAGGGGTCAGTTTTGGGCCCGCTTCTTTTTAACATATTTATTAATGACCTTGTAGGGGGCATAGAGAGTAGAATTTCAATATTTGCAGATGACACTAAACTCTGCAGGGTAATCAATACAGAGGAGGACAATTTTATATTACAGGAGGATTTATGTAAACTAGAAGGTTGGGCTGATAAATGGCAAATGAGCTTTAATGGGGATAAATGTAAGGTCATGCACTTGGGTAGAACGAACAAGATGTATACTTATCTGCTTAATTGTAAAACACTGGGCAAAACAGTCACTGAAAAAGACCTGGGTGTATGGGTGGACGACAAGCTCACATTTAGCGGCCAGTGTCAGGCAGCTGCTGCAAAGGCAAATAAAATAATGGGATGCATTAAAAAAGGCATAGATGCTCAGGAGGAGAACATAATTTTACCTCTAGATAAGTCACTAGTGTGACCACACTTAGAATATTGTGTACAGCTCTGGTCTCCGGTGTATAAGAAAGACATAGCTGAACTGGAGCGGGTGCAGAGAAGAGCGACCAAGGTTATTAGGGAACTAGGGGGTCTGCAATACCAAGACAGGTTATTACACTTGGGGTTATTTAGTTTGGAGAATGGAAGGCTTAGGGGTGATCTTATTACAATGTATAAATATATGCGGGGACAGTACAAAGACCTTTCTAATGATCTTTTTACTTTTAGACCTGTGACGGGGACAAGGGGGTATCCTCTACGTCTGGAGGAAAGAAGGTTTAAGCATACTCACAGACGCGGATTCTTTACTGTAAGAGCAGTGAGACTATGGAACTCTCTGCCATATGATGTTGTAATGAGCGATTCCCTACTAAAATTTAAGAAGGGACTGGATGCCTTTCTTGGAAAGGATAATATTACAGGGTATATACACTAGTCTCCTTAATATTGCGTTGATCCAGGGAGCTAGTCTGATTGCCGTATGTGGAGTCGGGAAGGAATTTTTTTCCCCAATGTGAAGCTTACTGTTGCCACATGGGGTTTTTTTTGCCTTCCTCTGGATCAACATGTTAGGGCAGGTTAGGATAGGATATGGGTTGAACTAGATGGACTTAAAGTCTCCCTTCAACCTTAATAACTATGTTACTATGTTACTATGTTTTTCAGCCTTCCTTAGCTTGGCTATGTCTCTGGGTATGGCACACCTTGAGCTTTTTGATACTCCAGTAACGTTGCAGCTCTGAAATATGGCAAAACTGGTGGCAAATGGCATCTTGGCAGCTTCACGCTTGATTTTCCTCAATTCATGGGCAGTTATTTTGCGCCTTTTTTTTATCAACACGCTTCTTGCGACCCTGTTGGATATTTGTCATGCAACGCTTGATTGTTCGGTGATCACACTTCAAAAGTTTGGCAATTTCAAGACTGCAGCATCCCTCTGCAAGACGTCTCACAATTTTTGACTTTTCAGAGTCCATCAAATCTTTCTTCTGACCCATTTTGGAAGGAAAGGAAGTTGCCTAATAATTAAGCACACCTTATATAGGGTGTTGATGTCATTAGACCACACCCCTACTCATTACAGAGATGCAAATCACCTGATTTACATAATTGGCAGTTGGCTTATGTAAAATAATGCTTATCCTGTAAAATACTCAGGACTAGGTACCAGATAAAAATATAGTGGTTTATTTGGATTCTTCCATCAAAGAAAGGTTATTACAGAAAAACAGGTGAATAAAAATAAGTGAAAGAGAGATTGTTCATTGTTCATAGCAAAAGCTTTCCATCTTCATTCTCTGAGATCCCACATGGCAAATGGCCTCTGTCTCTCTTAGTCTTCTTCGTAATAAAGTAACATACCAGCTGTTGAGTTATGTCATCTTGCGTCTGTGTCTCATGATGGTGAGGGAAGAAGAACAGCGACCTCTACAGTTAGCCATGAATTATATACGTCTCTTGAAGCACGTGATCTCGGTATATATGGAGTTTGACATTTACCTCAAGGCTAAACTTAAATATGTAGTGAGCTGACATTTCTACCATGAGCCAAGCTTAAAAATAGCCTATGTCATGTAAGCTAAAGCATTCTACAGAACTGGGTGTAATAAGAAATATTTAACGAATTATTAATATTTAACAATTCCCCCTTTTGATTGAGACAGACATTAATTGGAACCCTCAAATATAACAAGATCTTTTTTCTTCTTTTCTTCTTCTTTGACAAAATAATTTAATATCAATAATAATAATAATATCAGATTACCGTTATAAGTACTCAATGACATAATTGACGTGAATTCATGTTATGGTAAGCCGTGAACAATATTCATATAAAATATGTATAATTATACTTCCCTAAGTCTAAATTGAAGCATCTCAGGTCCAGTCATCATCATCTGATGTCATCTGGTCTTCATTTTGATGTCTTCTGTCTTCTTCTTGGTGTCTTCTAAAACCACAGTTTTTCTCTAGCATATAGATGTTGTAGAAATTGTGTTGTATATAAAATCAAAGTCCATTCGAATGTTGATAAGAAACAAAGTCTATAGATGAAATGCAGCTTTAATATCTGTGCAGTGTCACCTTTAGAAACCTGGGCTTACATTGGCTCGCCTTGGATATTCTGGAATCCTCCATCGGCACTGGTCTTTGAACAGGTGTGACGTCTTTGGTCAGCAAAGCAAGGGTTAAAATGACTCTTCCTTGCTAAACATAGCACCATAACCAGTCCTTGTCCTAATGCACAGGACATATGTCAGGGTTGTAGCTTCCTGATAATTACCTTATTGTTCACCAGCCTTCATGGAAGCTTTACAGGTGATTGAAAACCTCTGGAACTTGGTAAGAACGTGATAACACCGTTCACATCAGCATCATAGGATCATCGTCCTCTGGTTGTCAGGTTAGACACTTTAATCGTGACTGTCAGTGGTGGATACTGCACTTGTGATTGACAGTGGTGGATACTGCACTTGTGACTGTCAGTGGTGGATACTGCATTTGTAATTAACACAGTCTATTACTCAGTAATCACAGCTTTGTTACCTTCTGGGATTTCTGGATCGCGGCATTCTTCTTCTTGCAACTGATAAGAATCAATGAAGTTTAGAAATGTGAAAAGTCTTTATTAACGTAATTTCAGTATCTTGCTTGAAGTCTTCATTCCCTAGTCTATACCAAATCTGGTAATTTTCCTAACCTATAATATCACAGCGTACCATAGCAATCAGTAATATCCATATAATTATTATCAGAATTTGTACCATATATGGATTTCAATATTTGAAATAATAAACCAATAATAAGTGATAATACATTATTATCCATTTTTTTCATGTGATAGAACATTTTTATGTCATAGGTGTAATTACCTTTTTCAACCCATAGGTGTCACTGTGTTTTATGTAACCAGTGTTTTCATCTTTATTAATAAGGAATATATTTATTATACTAATAATATGTAGGAATGTATAGCCATGAACCAAAATAAGAATATATGAGTGAGCGAATGAATGAATAAAAGAATTGTTGCATATAACTCAGAAGTGAAACATTTCCTTAGTAATAGAACCATATAATTGCTATATTTAATGAAGCAATATTCTCAGTAGATATTACTTTACTAAATATTGGTGAAAGAATTAAAAATAATGAAAAATAAGAATAAGAATAAGAATAAGGCCTTTATGTTGATGCAGAATAGTTATGTCTTCAGTAACATATACCCTTAATATTTCCATGATCTGGATTATTTCATAATTGTCATAAACTTGTGTTACCAAAATATTCAAATTATGCAACTTTGCATGTAATTCCTCTTAGTGTAAAGAAATGACTCTTTATAATACTTGTTATTATATCCAATACTTATACCATTGTACCTTATTAATATTTTTTCCTATTAAAATGTGTGAAGAAGAGGTATTAATCAAATGTGATGATGTAGTCAGGATCAAAAACATATTTTCCCCCTTAATACCAAAAAATATTTTTTCATGAAATAATTCATTTATCAAAACCAAAATTAAAAATAATTAATGTATAAATTATGTGAATTTATACTTGCTTATACCATTATTTGTCTGAAGATGTGTAACCATTAAAATTAATTTGAATATCATAAAATTATCCTTTGGAAAAATTAATTTGCATAAACCATTTTGATGTGCGATTGCACTTTGCACTTATCCACTATTAACTAAATCAAGAAATAATTACTATAGAAATACAGAAATATATGTTGTATAGATAATATTTCATTATATATCCTAATATTCTAATAATTTATCTGATCTGCATATTTCTCCTAAAGATAAAAGCTTTGGGATTTTTTTTTTTTTTTTCTTTCTCTCTAGCATTCAGGATCCTGAGTCCTCACAAACATATCACATTACTCGCTCAGCAGCTGCTCATACACTCAGTCACTGTCACTCAGACTGTGTCACATATTTAAGTTTAAACCAAATACCTCACATACGAAGGTGTGATGAATACACGTATTTTAACCCAAATTATCCTAATTATCAATGCATTGTAAACTATTTCAATTTAGTCTTAATATTTCTTTGAATATTCCCCAAATACACATGACATAAGTATATATTGTATAGCTATACTTGACATTTAGGCCTGGAAAAAAAAAATTCCATTGGTTTGCAAAAGTTGAGACCCCCTTAAAAATTCTTTCCCTAAGGAACAGGGACATAGTATACTGGTATACTTGTATTATTAGAACAAGGTTCAAATTTCACCTGCTGTGGTTGTCATTCAAGCCATGCAGCAGAAAAGCACACACACAGGACATATTTTAAAAAGCAATCAGTTATTTCCTTTTAAGGGTTAGATATATGAAATCATGCAATTATTGCAACTTCCTGTGTAAATAAAGGCATAAATCCTTGTAAGAGAATTTTTCCCGATTAAGTCCTGCTTTGAAATGAAAATTCTAAGGAAACATAAAAAATAAGGTTAATATCATATTCATATTCTAAATATTATTACTGATGTAGATTTTAATTTTCATTAAAAAAATACAGTTCTACTATTTCTACTTCTACAAACATTCTATATATACTGTATGACTATGTATATATCCACAAACCATTGAACTACAGGATTATACTCTATAAAATAATTACATATAACTCACTAATTGTATAACACTGTTACACAAAATATATATATATAATTACTTTTTCTAGCCAATTCCTACACCCATACTTATTTCTCTGCAAAAAATATCCTGAAAGGTTCTTGCCATTTTAAAGCTGATAGATTCTTGGAGCAGAGTATTCAGTTTACAGGCCATGATGTCACTCACCACCTGTTTCTGTCTGTCAAATTCGGCCATCTTGGTTACAGAAAGAAGATCAAAACTCATCATTTTTCTTAATTCAATTTGTGTCTTTTCAGTGATATTTTGCATCATTCCATATGGCTTATAACAAACATGTGATCTCCTTTGTTCTTCATACATTTGGTTTTGGGGAAAACTCATTTTAGAAGGTTTTGCTAATGCAGGCTTCTGATAAGATTTTACTCTGCCTGTCTTTACAAAATTAGCACAATTTACTTTCCTCTCACGATTCTCGTGTTTTCTGGCAAAATCAAGGGATTGCGCACATTCAAATAAAGAATCTTTTTGTGACGCAATAACACGAGATGCAGGATTTAGAAACCAAAATTTGCTTACAAAACTCCTTATGAGGGACGGTGTTTTGACATTCTCACTCAGCATTCTATACAAACGTTCATATATGGACATGAGCGTAAAAATACATTCCTTCCAACCAATCCTTAATTTTTGAAGAATATCAATATCTGGATGATTTTCATTTGATGAACAAAAAATGAGAATTTTTAATCTGTCTTTATCAGTTAAATTCTCATGTGTTTCACCAGATAACTTTAAAGACAATCTCCTAGCAAAATTTACAGGGATCCACATTTTGAACAACTGATTCTTCTCCTCGTTAGATAAATCAAATTTGTCAACACAACTTTCAAAAACCTCAGAGTTTCTACAAACATGCATTTTGTTGTCATATGCAGGTATTATTTGGCATATCTTTAGCAAACTTTTCCTTATTTGCCTTCGGATTTGGGCCTGTGAGTCGTCTATTTTTAGTGGTACGTCTTTCCCTTGTACGTCCTCTACGTCAGTTCTGAAGTCTCCTCCTACTTCTCCATCTTGTTCCACGTCTGCAAGGTCACCTTCAATGGCTGCTGCTACTTGTAACTGTTTCTCCACATTACAGTGAATCTCGGGAATATCACTATCCTCTACACAATCATTTTTGGATTTCTCTGACACAGATCTATGAAATATATCTACCATCTGTAGAATATTTTTTAATCTCTCTCTTTCTCTATTGAAAAACTTAGAATCTAACCTTTGATTCTCGAGTTCACACTCGGCATATAAACTTAACCATAAAACTTCTGAATTAGAATTGTCTACAGACTTAAATTTCAATTTACTCTGCTTAGCAAGACAATTAATGACATCCATTTTATCTTACCTTGAAATGTCTCAGCTTGTTCCTTTGATGGACAACGCTGGGCTCCTGTCTTCACACGTCTTGGCTTCAGCACGTCTGGCACTTTGGCACTTGTAGTACTTCTCAATCTATCTGGCACTTCTTAGTCCTCACGTCTAGGTTCCGTCTGATTCTTGTGAATAGTGGAATTCCTGACAACTTGCACATATGATTTGACGTTAGCAAAGTCCAATCCCCCTTGTGTGCAAGTTAAGGGAAATCCGCAAAAAAGTACAAAAATTCAGATCTGGCTGGCTCTCCAATGTAAAATAATGCTTATCCTGTAAAATACTCAGGACTAGGTACCAGATAAAAATATAGTGGTTTATTTGGATTCTTCCATCAAAGAAAGGTTATTACAGAAAAAAAACAGGTGAATAAAAATAAGTGAAAGAGAGATTGTCCATTGTTCATAGCAAAAGCTTTCCATCTTCATTCTCTGAGATCCCACATGGCAAATGGCCTCTGTCTCTCTTAGGCTTCTTCGTAATAAAGTAACATACCAGCTGTTGAGTTATGTCATCTTGCGTCTGTGTCTCATGATGGTGAGGGAAGAAGAACAGCGACCTCTACAGTTAGCCATGAATTATATACGTCTCTTGAAGCACGTGATCTCGGTATATATGGAGTTTGACATTTACCTCAAGGCTAAACTTAAATATGTAGTGAGCTGACATTTCTACCATGAGCCATGCTTAAAAATAGCCTATGTCATGTAAGCTAAAGCAATCTACAGAACTGGGTGTAATAAGAAATATTTAACGAATTATTAATATTTAACAGCTTTCAAGCCCCTATACAGCTTGCAGTAGGACAACATGTATAAAAAGGATGATGTGATCAAAATACTCATTTGCCTAATAATTTTGCACACAGTGTATACATGATTGATTACCACTTTTATGTCTCTGTAAAAACAATCCCCTTTAACCCCTTTCCGACTTCAGGTGTAAATATACACCGATGTCAGACTCCCTCCCTTTGATATGGGCTCCAACGCTGAGCCCACATATTTTCTGGCACATGTCAGCAAGCGCGCCGTAAATCACGGCCATCGGTGAGCCCGTCACATGATTGTGGGTCACCAATGAGTTGGCATGATAACCAGAGGTTTCCAGCAGGAGTCTATTGTTGTCACTGCCGGATTGCTAAGAGCGCCACCCACTAGCCGAAAATGCATGGACCAGGGATCATCCCACCGAACTCCTGCTCTCCTTTTAACATGGGCAAAATGCTACTCAGGCAACACAGGGTGAGGGTAAAACAGTGTGGGCAATGCTTTATTGAGCCACAAAACAGGCAGATAACACATAGAACAGTCCCAGCACAGTACCCAAGATGGGGCACATTACAGAGTCTCACCCTTTCACTGACTCACCAGGATAATAGCTGCTGTGACTACAGATCTTCCAGGGTCGCTACCTCACCTATGGCACGTACACAGAGAGGAGGTAATGACAAGCGTAGGAAGATGACAGTCCATACAAGGACAGTTGATCTGAGGATCACAACTTGGCTTCTCCAAACATATCCATGGTTTAGCGATGGTCAATGGAGCAGATCTGTATTCTTCCAACCGAGGCTGAAAACCCCTAGGTTGTTTATTATAGAATGATAGATCCGTGTCCCTTGTGACGGTGATGTGGCTGCTGTCCTGTCTCTTGTCCTTTGGATGTATGGATGACTTGGCAGAATCTCTGCCTCTTTCTCTCTCTGTCTCTTTATATAGAGGCCTGTAACCTATTTTTAGACTTAACAAGTGTCCCTCATTCAGTATATACATGAGGGGTAAGAATGGAGATGAGATCAAGTAGCATTATAATAATAATAATAAATTTTATTTCTATAGCGCCGACATATTCCGCAGCACTTTACATTTCAGAGGGGATTTGTACAGACAATAGACATTACAGCATAACAATAATCACATACAGTAGATTATAACAAAATACCAAGAGGAATGAGGACCCTGCTCGCAAGCTTACAGTCTATGAGGGAAAAAGGGAGACACGAAAGGTGGGTGGTAACAGTTGCCCTGATTGTTAGCATAAGGCTGGTTTCACATTAGCGCTTTTTAAGCGCACGCACGGCCGGGGGTAGCTCTGCCCCCGAGCCGGCTCTCTGCCCGGCGTGCCCGCCCCTTGCTTGTAGCGCCGCCTCCTAGCGCACAGCGGCGCCTGCGATCGGCGCACCCTATCTTTAGCATAGGGTGCGCAGATCGTGCGCAGGCCGTGCGCTAGTTGCGCTTTGACCTGCGCTGCGCACTTTTGACGGTGCGCCATGCGCGCCAAAATCAAACTTTTCGGATTTTGGCGCGCACGGCCCACCGTCAAAAGTGCGCAGCGCAGGTCAAAGCGCAACTAGCGCACGGCCTGCGCACGATCTGCGCACCCTATGCTAAAGATAGGGTGCGCCGATCGCAGGCGCCGCTGTGCGCTAGGAGGCGGCGCTACAAGCAAGGGGCGGGCACGCTGGGCAGAGAGCCGGCTCGGGGGCGGAGCTACCCCCGGCCGTGCGTGCGCTTAAAAAGCGCTAATGTGAAACCAGCCTTACTTGATTATTTAAACTATTCCCTCTCTGCTTTAGAAGTCAACAAACTGGCTCCATAACACAATGTATAATTAACATATCAGCAAACATCACTAGTGGTCAAGGATCAGCTCACAATAAAAGTCAATATTACTGGCTTACACAAACAAAAGTATGTTTTCTTGACCATCTCACATAAGCCCTGGGACAGTGAGTCTCAACACCGCTGAAGTGGAGCCGGCACGCCAGCGGAGTATAAGTGTTTTCATTTTAATGAGGCCAAACATGAGGAAAGGGTTCACTAAGAAAAAAAATGAAAAAGAAAATATATATATATATATATATATATATATATATATATATATATATATAGTATTGTTTTGGACTATATTTAGAGGAGGAAATTAGGGGAAAAAAATTAAAGCAAAAAATGTGGTCAATTCTGTACTTAATATCCCCTATCCTGGTATATATGGTCCCCTAACCCCCATCCTGACACACAAGGCCCCCTCATCCCTACCATGGAATACATGGATCCATCATCCCTATCATGGTATGCATGCCCCCTCATCCCTATCCTGGTATGCATAGATCCCACATTCCTATCCTGGCAGGAATGATTTCCCTCATCCCTATACTAGTGTACATGGCCCCATCCCTATCCTGGTATGCAGGGACCCCATCTCGTGCTGGTATGCATGGCCCCTCTCTTTATCCTGGTATGCATGGCCCCATCAGAAAACATAAAAAAATTACACTTACCTACCCGGCGCTCCCTCACAGCATCCTGCTCCGATGCTAGCAACTGCTATATGCTTGCAAGCAGCACGTCAGGGACGACATGCATTGCTCACAAGCAGAGCACAGCTGCCGGAGTACTCACCGGGACTGTGCGCACAGAGAGCAGTGAGTATTCATTGCTCTTCAGTAGCGCGCAGTGTCAGCCTCCGGCTTCCTGCTGCTGCCGGTGGTCACGTGTGTCGCTACTTAAGAGAAATGAATATTCATTGGATTCATCATTCATCAGGAGACTATTTAATATTGACCTATATTCAATCGGGACTAGACGAAGAAAACCCTAAAATCATGTATCATGTTATCCGAAACTGTCAGAAAACTAGCCCCATATTGGCAGATCCCAGACCTCAAACTATATACTTAAAATAAAATTAAAAATGTCTGCGCTGAATAATCCTCACAAATCCAGAAAATACCCTAAGGCCGGGGTCACACTAGTGAGGAATACGGATGAGTGAGAGGCGCTAAAAGCACGCATTACACACGGACAAATGATTCTCTATGGGACAGCTCCCAACAGCCGTATATTTCTCGTCCGTATTCTACGGTCCGTGCCAATCGCAGCATGCTGCGATTGTCAGCGTACTACGCCCGTAATACGCCAATTCAAGTCTATGGGTGCGCAAAAAATACAGATTCCATACGGACCACACATGTGACTTGCGAGAAATACGCAGGTCTTTTGGGCTGGTGACAGGAAATGCCCCAATCCATCATCAGGAAGCCTAGACATGCAAATGAGCTCAAAAAGCGCTCCAGACATCCAGGAAGTACACCTCCACGGAGTACAGCAGCGTCATGGCGCCATATTTCCTTAATGTGGAGATGCTTATAGTATTAGTGCAGGAGCGGCCAGAGCTTTGGGACCAAAGGGATGCCAATTATGCCAACCGGGCGAGAAAGGAGGCGTCATGGAGGCGCATATGTCGCCAGATGTTCCATGACTTTGGTGATCGGCCACGTGAGGAGCAGCAGAAACTGAGTAAGTACAAGGCCCAAAAATGATTTAAATTACCTCACAAACAAAAATGATTCCAGATTCTGCCCCCCTCCCCCTCCTGTCCTTCTCCTTTTTGCCTCATGAGGCGGGTAGATTTTGATGTGACACATAGTTTCATACTGCCATAATTTTGCCCAGGCCACAAGCTCCTCTTCCTCTTAGCCAACCAAGTTATTAAGTGTAGTTACTTGATACATAAACCATAAACTATTCTGAGCCTGTGTATCTGGCCTGGATGGGCCAATTAGATATGCCAGCCTGGCTAGAAAGCACACCCCAGAAGGCCACATGCCTAGACTACTGGTAGCAAATGGGACCCATCAAATATGTGAAATTGAGAATATTTCCTGTCACATTGCAGTGGAAGATGTGATGAAACGCTGGCGAAGCATCCGGGACCAATACCGCCGGGAACGTCAGCAGCTGTCCAGGAGTGGGGATGCTGAATATGTTAAAAGGAAGTACCTCTACTATGACCGCCTGTCCTTCCTCGCCCCAATTCTGGATCTGAGACCGTAAGTACATACCTCACACCACATTACACCGATACTTTACAGGGCCAAAAATATTGATGTATTTTTGCCTCTGTTGTATTTCATAACAGAACTCAATCCAACCTTACGGATCGAGGAACGGGCTCAGAGACAAAGCCCATAATTGATCCTGTAGGGGATGAGGTGGCTGGCCCATCTTCTCCCCCTACAAGAAGCATGGGTGAAGATGAGTCATCACAGGAGAACACATTGGCTGCCCCACAAACCACACCACCAGGACCGTCTGCTGCTGCCCCATCACCCATCCTGGAGGAGCAGGGCAACTTGAGCAGCAGCCAGAATGGCCAGATCCAGGGCTCCCCACAGGCTGCTGTTACATCCCGGCGAGGCCGAAGAAGGCGCCAGGTCACTGTTCAAGAGAGCAGGTCCAATGTGGACACAGGGGTCCTAAATTATTTATCTCGAGTCACTACAGATGATGGGGAGGAGGCCTACTCACGTAGCCTGGCCCTTTATCTCCGTGCCCTTTCCCGTGAGGTCAGGCTCCGTATTCGGGGATGTTTTCAGATCCTGCTTGATGCAAGCAACCCCCCCCCCAATACCCCATATGAGCTTTTTGAATATCTGAAGAGGTGGCAGCTTTCCCCCAGAAATCTAATGTGCATGAGACCACCCACACAGATGCTTGGTCAAGCAGGGTCTGAACATCCTCAAATACGTGGGCCTACACCTCACCCCCTTCCTCCCCTTACCCAACCTTCCCAACTGCAGCAACAGATTTCTGGCTCTAGCCAACCCCACCAATATGGCCACTTTTTCCCACCCAGTGTTGGAGGCTGGTCCCAACCTGGTTGGGAACGACATGGCTATATTGGTGGGTATGAGACACGGGCCTACCCGCCCCAACAAGATGCCCCTCAGCAGTATTATCTATGTCCACTACCCCCAACAAGCACAGGAGGAAGGTCAGTACCAACACCATGGGCAACAGTATGCACCCACACAGGGCGATGTTGCTCAAAGTAGTCAGCAGCAACCACAGGCTGCTCCTCCGCCTTCTCCTTCCCCAACATTCCACAATTTATAAGTGGCTAAAAACATGGAAATTGTAAACCCATACTGTACATGAGTGTTCTTAAGCGGTCTGATGGCAGGAGATGTCCAGTGTGTTTGAACTGGTGCTCAAAATCCCAATCCAAAGTAAAAAAGAGGTGGTCTCCATCAGCAACATGAGGTAAAACAGACAATACTAACATTTCTTATGACGGTTTTCAAATCATATGATTAACACCATGACAGGCAAGGCTACCTTATGCGTTTCTGAGACATATTACATGTCTGTAAAAAAGCGCTATACTGGCAAAGTCAAAGGATCAAAATAGACTACTCACTTGATAATGCCTAGAAAAGGCGTGCTGTACATATTCACTTAGTAAAATTTAGGCCAGCTAACTATATTCCAAAATCAAGGCAAACAGCCTCAAGAACATCACGATCTATGTATTATCAAGTCAGTCTTCTAATTTGATCCTTTGACTTTCCCAGTATAGTGCGGTGAAATATTATGTTTATTACAGACATGTAATATGTGTCAGATACGCGTAAGGTAGCCTTGCCTGTCATGGTGGCTTATTAATATGATTTGAAAACCTTCATAATAAATGTTAGTATTATCTTGTGTAGCTCATTTTGATGATGGATAACTCCTCTTTTTTACTTTGGATTACAAATGTGTACAGTTACAATGTTGTTATTGCACTATGTATGTTGTAGGATATGTTAGTAATTTTGTTTTAACAACAATGTTGAAATATGCCAAAAGCCCAATTTGGGCCATTGCCCAAGTTTTTCATAGGGCAAGAATATGTTTGCCTTACAAACTAAAAAAAAACAAAACAAAAAAAAGCAAAAGTAAAAATTTTGCAACTACACTTTACGTCTCTGTCTTAATTGTCCAAACCCCTATCAAAATACGCTTACCAAATCAATTCAACAGTCATAGATTCAGAAGGGGTAGAAATATATTTATTTTGACACACATCAAACCAACATTGCCAACATAGATACAGCATGCTCTTGCCAAGAAGGTTCCCCCTGAGGTGCCATAAAGTAATTAGTGAAAATATCATGCACTTTGAGGCCAGAGATCGGTCTACGTTGATGGTTGATAGGTGGTCTCACCCTACGCACATTGTCCGGCCTACGCACACCAGCAGAGGAGGAACAATCATGTATCCTGGTGAAGTTATGAAGAACCACACAGGCTTTCACTACTTCGTTAACATTTTGTTCACTCAGCCGAATGGCAGACTGGAGTATCCGCCATTTGGCACAAAGAATGCCAAAGGAACACTCCACCAGTCGCCGAGCACGTGATAGGCGCAAGTTACATATCCTGCCCCTGTGGTGAAGGTTGCGCCGAGGATATGGCCTCATGACATTGCGTGTTAACTGAAAGGCCTCATCTGCCACAAGGACATAATGGACACATTCTTGAGTGGAGCCTGGTAGCTGGCGTGGTGGTGGTAGATCCAACTGGTTGTTGCGTAGCCGCCGAGCCATAATGGAAGTATTGAAGACTCTAGTGTCTCCCGTCCTTCCATAGACCCCAATGTCAACAATTATAAACTTGTATTGAGGGTCGGCCACAGCCAACAATACAACAGAAAAGTATTGTTTAGAATTGAAGAATTGGGAGCCAGAGTTCGGCGGCTTACGCACCCGGATATGTTTGCCATCAAGGGCCCCAATACAATTTGGAAACTGGCATTCCTCCTCAAAGTACCTTGATATCCTCAACCAGTCTTCCATCCTGGGCTCGGGCATGACGACTTGATATAGTCTTGTCCATATTTCACTACATGTTGACCTGACTATGCCAGATATGGTTGATCTTCCAATCATAAACTCATGGTGGAGGACAGCATAAGATAGGCCAGTGGCCAGGAAGCTGAAGAACAACAGAAAAGGATGATTGTCGAATGCACATATTTACAAAACAAACAGGTCTATACATACCAAACTTGTTAAGATTTCAGAGCAAATAACACACACATCTTGCTTTGCACAATGACTAAGTGATATTCAGTACATATTCCACATAACATTCTGGTCTGTAAGTTGAAACATATGTGGACTAAGATGAGGGCCTAAAACTTACTCCAAGAATGCAAAAATTCAAACTTTGCCCAACACATTATGAACCTAGAGAATGTGGTTCTGTAGTACATACCGTATTGTGAGTAGAAGTCGCTCCTCTGCAGTCTAGCTTTGCGCATCCTTGTGTCCTAAAAGGTTATCCCAGGGCGCACTGTCTCCAAGAGTCGATCAAATGTTGCAAAGCTCATGCGACAGTATTGGTAGAATTTGACAGGATGCTCCCGCAGAGACGAATAGAGGCGGTGAAAATTAACTCTTGTGAGTCGTTGCCTCAAAAGTGGATGTACCCACATGCGTCTCCTCCTCCGCGGATCCACTATCACTGGGTATGGTTGGCCAAAGCGCCGTGACAGAAGCCAGTTGAAGAGAACCTGCTCAGTTGTGTTGAAAGTCAGACTGTCTGCCATGTTGCACATACAACACCAACACACCTAGTGAAGGCAAGGTCAGAAATGGCCAGAATGAAGGCTGCCACCTGTTCCTGAGGCAATAAATAGAGTGCAGGCTAGTGATTTAAATAGTTAGCAGGCCTCAAAACCGTTAAATGTCCATTTTGCAAGCCTGCGAGAAAATCTCACCATACGGATTGCATACGGATGCCGACATGCGCAAAATACGCGACCGCACCTTGCTTACGGATGACCTACGGAGCACTATTTAGGTGTCATTCATCCGTATTACGCCTGTAAACTACGGACCGTATTTTGCGTCGGTTAGTGTGACCCTGGCCTTATTTTAGGGCTATAAAATGACAAAATATAACAATAGCTTGCAAATAAGTGAGAAAATAATCAATAAATGAGATAAAAAACACAAAAAAAAAACCCCTCTTTAAAAAAAAAAATTTTCAAAAATTTTTTTTCAAAGAGGGTTTTTTGGTTTTTTTTTTGTGTTTCTTATCTTATTTATTGATTATTTTCTCACTTATTTGCAAGCTATTGTTATATTTTGTCATTCTATAGCCCTAAAATTAGGGTATTTTCTGGATTTGTGAGGATTATTCAGCGCAGACATTTTTAATTTTATTTGCACTTTAATCAACAACTTGGAGGTGTGTCGTTTGTCGTGCAGCGGATATTTCTCTTGTAGTACTAGCGCCCCCAATATATATATCTAAACTATATACTGTGTAAGTTTATAAGCCCCTCCAGTGTCAGGAATAGATAGTATGTGAAAATACCGTATATACCGCTCAGGGAACACTTACCTTTCAGAGATAATTTCCATATTCATACTAAATAATGGCACAGATCTCCCAGACATTATGACTGCACATATCCCTAGTCTTTATAACGATATTGCACTCATTCCCTGACAGACAGCAGCATGGCCATTAGTTAGAAGCTGCTAATGATCTTTGGAGCAGGTAAGTTTTCCCTGAGTGGTACATATTGGGCCGTCTGAAGACTGAGTTTAGTCTAGGACAATTTGTCTGCACTACTAATTAACAGCAGTTACATTACCAAACTAGGGCAGTCCCTATAGGAGAAAAACACAAGAATTATACTGTATTGTCACATACTATCTATTCCTGACACTGGAGTGGGTTATAAACTTACACAGTATATAGTCTGAGGTCTGCGATCTGCCAATATATGGCTAGTTTTCTGACTGTTTTGGATAACATGATTTTAGTGTTTTTTTTCGTTTTGTCTCGCTTGAATATAGGTCAATATTAAATAGTCTCCTGATGAGTCGCCTTTGGTGAGGACGATGAAGCCCGGAGAAATGAGAGGCTTGGAGAGTGAGTGTGTATACGTCACCTCTACCTATATACTGAGATGTAGGGTACATGTTTTTCTATTAGTCACCTACTGACTAGTCTTCAGGGGGTGAATTATGGGTATAGTTTTACATTTGGAATGAATAAGGTTTAGTTTTATCCTTTTGTCAGCAAACATGAGGAATGACAAGAGACAACCCATTTAAGAGAATTCAATTTTGGTTAAAACTATTCCAACACTATGAACATAAAAAAGACTTCTCCCCTATGTGACGTGTCTGATGTTTATTAACAGTTGATTTCCAAGTAAAATATTTCCCACATTAAGAAAATGAAAAAATCTTCTCTTTGTGACTGCTCTGATGTCTAACAAGAAGCGCTTTCCGGTTAAAATATTTCCCACATTATGAACAGGAAAAAGGCTTCTCCCCTGTGTGGGTTCTTTGGTGTTCATCAAGATTCTGTTTCTTGGTAAAATATTTCTCACATTCTGAACATGAATATGGCTTCTCTCTTCTGTGAGTTCTTTGGTGCTTAACAAGCTTTCCTTTCAGGTTAAAACATTTCCCACATTCTGAACAGGAGAAAGGCTTCTCTCCTTTGTGAGTTCTCTGGTGGTTAACAAATTGTGATTTAAGTGCAAAGCATTTCCCACATTCTGAACATGAAAAAGGCTTCTCCCCTGTGTGAGTTCTATGGTGAGTAACAAGCAGTGATTTACGTGTAAAACATTTCCCACATTCTGAACATGAAAAAGGCTTCTCACCTGTGTGAGTTCTATGGTGAGTAACAAGCAGTGATTTACGTGTAAAACATTTCCCACATTCTGAACATGAAAAAGGCTTCTCTCCTGTGTGAGATCTCTGGTGGTTAACAATTTGTGACTTATGTGCAAAACATTTGCCACATTGTGAACATGAAAAAGGCTTCTCCCCTGTGTGAGTTCTTTGGTGCTTAACAAGATTTCCTTTCAGGTTAAAACATTTCCCACATTCTGAACATGAAAAAGGCTTCTCCCCTGTGTGAGTTCTCTGGTGTGTAACAAAATGAGATTTCTTTTTAGAACATTTCCCACATTCTGAACATGAATATGATTTCTTTGCTTTAGGAGCAGTTTGTTTTTTATTGCCTCTTTTGTGACTTTGATTTTCCTTAGTAGTCGGTAATGAATCAGAAGATGGGACCTGTTTCACAGGAGCAGATGACAGATCTTTGCTGTGAATGGATGATGATATATCTGGAGTAATAGCAATCACTTCAGTTGGATCTTGTAGGATCTCAAGATCATCAGATTTAAAAATTGAAGATGTCAGCTGTCCCTCAGATCTCCTGGTACAGTCATCTGCTAAGATAAAAAACAATTTTTTTAACCCCTTAGTGACAGAGCTAGTTTGCAGCTTAATGACCAGGCCAATTTTTACAATTCTGACCACTGTCATTTTATGAGGTTATAACTCTGGAACGCTTTAATGGATCCCACTGATCCTGAGAATGTTTTTTCGTGACATATTGTACTTCATGTTAGTGGTAACATTTCTTCAATATGTCTTGTGTTTATTTATGAAAATAACAGAAATATGGCAAAAAATTTTGCAATTTTAAAACTTTAAATTTTTATGCCCTTAAATCAGAGAGATGTGTCAGACAAATATCTTAATAAATAACATTTCCCACATGTCTACTTTACATCAGCACAATTTTGGAAGCAAATTTTTTTTTCGTTAGGAAGTTATAAGGGTTAAAAATTGACCAGCAATTTCTCATTTTTACAACAAAATTTACAAAACCATTTTTTTTAGGGACCACATCATATTTAAAGTCATTTTGAGGGGTGTACATGACAGAAAATACCCAAAAGTGACACCGTTCAAAAAACTAGACCCGTCAAGGCGCTGCTCAAAACCACATTCAAGGAGTTTATTAACCCTTTACGTGTTTCACAGGAACTAAAGCAATATGGAAGGAAAAAATTAACATTTAACTTTTTTTGCAAAAAATTTACTTCAGAACCAATTATTTTTATTTTCACAAGTGTTAAAAGAGAAAATGAACCACAAAATTTGTTGTACAATTTCTCCTGAATACGCCGATACCCCATATGTGGGGGTAAACCACTTTTTCAGCGCACGGCAGAGCTCGCAAGGGAAGGAGCACTGCTTGACTTTTTCAACGCAGAATTGGCTGGAATTGAGATCGGACGCCATGTTGCGTTTGGAGAGTCCCTGATGTGCCTAAACAGTGGAAACCCCCACAAGTGACCCCATTTTGGAAACTAGACCCCTTAAGGAACTTATCTAGACTTTGAACCTTCAAGTGCTTCACAGAAGTTTATAACGTAGAGCCGAGAAAATTAAAAATCATTTTTTTTCCCTCAAAAATGATTTTTTAGCCTTCTATGTTTTATTTTCCTAAGGGTAACAGGAGAAATTGGAACAGAAAAGTTTTTTTGCAATTTGTCCTGAGTACACTGATACCCCATATGTGGGAGAGCTTGGAAGGGAAGGAGTGCCATTTTGGAATGCAGACTTTGATGGAATGGTCTGCGGGCGTCATGTTGCATTTGCAGAGCCCCTGATGTACCTAAACAGTGGAAACCCCCACAAGTGACCCCATCTTGGAAACTAGACCCCACAAGGAGCTTATCTAGATGTGTTGAGCACTTTGAACCCCCAAGTGCTTCACAGAAGTTTATAACGCAGAGCCATGAAAATAAAAAGTTTTTTTATTTCCACAAAAGTGATTTTTTTTTTAGCCCCCAATTTTTAGACCCCCAAAATAGTAAATAGTGGAAACCCCTCAATTCTTGCTCCAACCCTAACCCCAACACCCCCTAACCCTAATCCCAACCCTAACCCTAATTCCCCCTAACCCTAATTCTAACCCTAGCGGAAAAAATGAAAAAAAAAAATATTTTCTTTATTTCATTATGTTTGCCTAACTAAGGGGGTTATTTACTATTTTTTTTATTTTGATCACTATGATAGTTTATCATAGTGATCAAAATGAATGAATGGAATCTGCCAGCCGGAGCCTGCAGATTCACGGCGGGCGCACTGTGCCTGCGCCCGCCATTTTCTCCGGATCCAAGATGGCGGCGCCCACTGGAGGATGCCGGCGGGACGCAAGACCACCGGAAGGGGACCCTGGACCACGAAGAGGTACCGGGGGGGGATAGGGGACCCTATTTCTCTCGCCTCTGATATGCAATCACATCAGAGGAAAGAAATTAAAAGCAAAAATCGCGGCTTTTTTTTGCCGTCGCCGTTATAGGGTTAATAACGGCGATTGCAAAAGCGGGGTCGGCAAAAACCAACCCGATTCATGTTCTCTGGGGTCTCGGCTACCCCCTGCAGCCAAGACCTCGGAGAAAATACGACACTGGGGGTGCTATTTACTTACTCCACAGCGCCGTGAATTCACGGCGCTGTGGTTTCAGTACCCATAGGTCCCAACCCTCCCGATTCCCACGGGACAGACCCGATTTCTGGTCCTTATCCCGCCGTCTCGGCCGGGAAGCTTTCTATCCCGCGATCGCGGTGTATGACCGCAAAATACAGCAGAGGCCGCACACAGTGCTGGGATCGCCGCGTCACATCCACAGGGTGCACAGAGCTCACCTCCAGCCCAGCCCCAGGAAGCAAGAACCCGGAACTACAGCTACCGTATATCACCAAGGAGAGGCGCCCCATCCTGCAGCAAGTGCCCAGAGAGCGTGTGGTGCTGTGAGGATGCGGTCAGGCGCTCAGGTACACGGAACACGCTGAGTCTGGGGGGGACAGTGGAGTCTCGGGGACAGAGAGGTCTGGAGGGGACAGAGAGGAGTCCGGAGGTGACAGAGAGGAGTCCGGAGGTGACAGAGAGGTCTGGAGGGGACAGTGGAGTCTGAGGGAGATAGGAGTCCGGAGGGGACAGTGGAGTCTGGGGGAGAGAGAGAAGTCCAGAGGGAACAGAAGGGACAGAGGACTAGAGGGGTCAGATGAGTCCAGAGGGGACTGAGGAGTCTGAGGGAGAGAAAGGAGACTAGAGGGGACAGAGGAGTCTGGGGTGGACAGAAGGGAGAGGTGTCTGGGGTGGACAGAGGAGTACAGAGGGGACACAGGAGTCTGGGGTGGACAGAGGAGAACAGAGGAGTTTGGGGTGGACAGAGGAGTACAGAGGAGTTTGGGGTGGACAGAGGAGTACAGAGGAGTTTGGGGTGGACAGAGGAGTACAGAGGGGACACAGGAGTCTGGGGTGGACAGAGGAAAACAGAGGAGTCTGGGGTAGACACAGGAGTTTGGGGTGGACAGAGGAGTACAGAGGGGACACAGGAGTCGGGTGGACAGAGGAGAACAGAGGAGTTTGGGGTGGACAGAGGAGTACAGAGGGGACACAAGAGTCTGGGGTGGACAGAGAAGTGAGGAAAAGGTGTGTAAATGGGTGTGGCTAGGGGCGTGGCCTAAAATTTAGCGCCGCCACCTTTATTCCTCTTTGCCTTCTTCAAAAGTTGGGAGGTATGAGTACCCTTAATTAAAGCCGTTAAAAGGCGTATCAGTTGTCGTTAAGGGGTTAATAAAATATTCTTGAGTTTTATATTTTTCAACATTTCTACTTAAACTGTCCATAAAAATGGCAAGCTATGTAAAAAAACTTTAATTATTTACCAAGACAATGACAGTTCACAGTCTAATAGAAAACCTTGTTGGATGAACCAGTAGTGTGCGGTGTTCAACTGTTTGTTCATTCTGCCTCCCAAATATTGAATAAAAAGAAACCAATCAATGTTAGGCTAGTTTCACACTAGCTTATTTTCCACGCAGCGCTCGGTGCCGCTAAGCCCCACCCCCTGCCGGCTCCCTGCCCGCCCCATCCGGTCATCGCCGCCTACTATCACAAACGGCTGCATGCGATCTGCGCACCCTATCTTTAGCATAGGGTGCGCAGACCGTGTGCTGGCTGTGCGCTAGTAGGATTTTAGCGTGCGCTCCGCACTTTTGAAGATGTGCCGGTGTGCGCCGAATGCACCATGCTGCATTTTGGTGCGCTCGGCGCACCTTCAAAAGTGCGCAGCGCACGTTAAAATCCTACTAGCGCACGCCCTGCGCACCCTATGCTAAAGATAGGGTGCGCAGATCGCATGCGGCCATGTGTGATAGTAGGTGGCGATGACCGGATGGGGCGGGCAGGGAGCCGGCAGGGGGCGGGGCTTAGCGGCACCGAGCGCTGCATGGAAAATAAGCTAGTGTGAAACCAGCCTTATGTAAGCAAAAATAATACTAATTCTCATCTCACAAAAAACAAGTCCCCACTCAGGTCCATCATCTGTCAATGGAAAAACAGGTAAGGCAGGTTAGAGTTAGTGCTATAGTTAGGATTAGTGTTAGGCTAAAGATAGGGTTTATTCTAAAGTTAGGGGTAGGGTAAAGAATTAGGCTTTTCTCAACTGTCTCCCCAATAATTTGGTCACGTCATGTCGTAGTTTTCTATTTACGAAAAAAAATAAAAACGAATAAAATGGCCGGTCAGTATTATAGTGCAGAGGAGGCTTATGCACTTTTATGCTCTGACAGCGAAGAAACTGCAGTGTCAGATGGTGATGTGGATTTCGAGGGCTTTAGCAGCAGCGACAGTGATAGCTCAGAAATGAGCAGTGATTCTGGTCCATCCTCGCACACAAGGACCAGTACAACAAGAAGGACAAATAGCGCTTCTGGAGAAATGTCTCCAACTCAGGGAACAATGCCCAGTACTAGCGCTGTCCCTAGTGCTCGAGAATTGGCGCACACCCATGTCCAAGGGGCTTTGCCTCTTGATGTAGCATTTCCCAGATGGGAGGCTTCGGATTCGGCTACTCCATTCATCCCTAATTTTAATGCCATTCCTGGTATAAATGTGGAGGTGGAAAATTTGGGACCAATTATTTTTTTTAATTTGTTTCTGACAGATACAGTAGCTTGCTAGAGCATATTGTCCTACAAATCTATATGTGTCCCAATTCATCAGCCAGAATCCACGATCCTATTATGCTAGGTCAAATTTATGGAACCAACTAATATCCTAGAAATGAAAACATTTTTAGGACTTACCGTCGCTATGGGGCTTGTTAAAGAAACGAGCATTCAGTCCTATTGGTCCAACCGCCCTGATCAAGCCACCGCTATGTTTTCTACCGTTCTTCCTAGGACCCGTTATCAAATGCTCATGAGATTTTGGCATTTTAATGACAACAGTCAATGCCTGCCCAGAAATGTCCCTGAACATGACAGAATATTCAATATCAGACCCATCATCGAAGACTTGACAGAAAAGTTCTTAAAGCTTTACACCCCAACAGAAAACATTTCCATTGATGAGTCCCTTGTAAAATTCAAAGGAAGACTGCTCCTCAAGCCATTTATTCCTTCTAAGAGGGCAAGGTTCGGAATAAAGCTCTATAAAATGTGTGAGAGTTCAACCGGATACACATCAGCTTTTCACATTTATGAGGGGAAAGACAGCCAACTAAACCCACCAGGACGCCCTACTTATCTGGGGACATCGGGAAAAATCGTTTCGGAGCTGATAACTCCATTTTTACAAAAAGGCTACAATCTGTATGTTGCCAACTACTACACCAGTATACCCCTATTTAAAAGTCTGGTTGAACATAACATAGGGGCTTGTGGGACCATTCACAAAAACCGTCAGGGGTTTCCACAATCATTGGTCAGCAAAAAGCTCCGAAAGGGGCAGTCAGGGGCTTTACACAATGGAGAGCTGCTTGCCCTTAAGTATAAGGATAAAAAAGATATTTTTATCCTGAGCTCGATCCACACAGATGCCACAAGGGCCACTGCAGACCAACAGGGATCCACTACTCCAAAACCTGTGTCTGTCATTGACTACAACAAATATATGGGGGTGTGGCCCTTGCAGATCAGGAGCTACAGCCATACCAGGTATCAAGAAAATCATATATCTGGTATAAAAAGTTAGTCATGTATTTGTTTCAGGTGGCCACATAGAATTCTTTTGTGTTACACAAAAAAGCTGGAAATGCAGATACTTTCCTTGATTATCAGGAAAAGGTCACTGAAAATCTTGTTTTTGAAAATTTTGTCCCCGCCAATCCTTTATAATCTGAAGATGTGAGAAGACTCACTGAGCGACATTTTATTGCACTCATCCCAGTAACTGAAACAAGAAAGAACCCCCAGAGAAGATGTCGTGTATGTTCCTAGAGAGGAATGAGGCATGATCCCCGCTATTATTACCCACAATGCCCATCACTGCCAGCCTTATGCCTCCATGACGGCTTTACAATCTTCCACACAGAACCACGTTTATGATCTGTTTTGACATTCAAGCATTTGGATTATTTAGTGACAGACACATTTGAGTAGAGCTGACTTAACAATTTCCGGGGGTAGGTGGGGGAGGTCTCCAGAGTCACAAGCTGGGCACAATATACTGGGCAGTACAATGACATTTTTGCAATTTTTGCTCTAAAACTTCTACTACGAGTTTCTGGAAATCATCCATGTAGTAAAAATGGTCACTATATCCATAGATGAAATCCCAGAGGGGTGTCATTTCCAAAATGGGGTCACTTCAGGGGGGATTCTCTTGTTCTGGCACTTAGCGGCTCTCCAAAGTGCCATAAAAGCAGAATCCCCCCTGAAGTGACCCCATTTTGGAAATGACACCCCTCTGTGAATTCATCTATGGGTGTAGTGACCTATCTACCTATTTTCCAATGTAAAATCTGGGGTTAAAACAACATTTTAGTGGTAAAAATGTAATTATTTTTCTTCACTGCCCAATGGTATAATTTTCTATGGAACAGCTGTGGTGTCAGTATGCTCACTGCACCACTAGAAGAATTCATTCAGGGAAGTATTTGGTAAAATGCAGTCACTTTTGGGGGCTTATGCTGTTCTGGCACCTCAGGGGCTCTGACAATGTGACGTCACCCACAAACAATTCCAGCAAAATCTGCTCTCCAATACGGCGCTCCTTCCCTTCGGAGCTCTGCCATGCGCCCAAACAGTGGTTTACCCCCACAAATGCGGTGTCACCATACTCAGGACAAATTGCACTTCAACTTTGGGGTCCAATTTCTCCTGTTACCCTTTGAAAAAAATGGAGGGCGAAAAGATAATTTTTTGTTGAAAAAATATGATTTTTTTTATTTTCATGGCTCTAGGTAATTAACTTCTACGAAGCACTTGGAGGTTCAAAGTGCCCACCACACATTTCCTTGGGGGGTATAGTTTTCAAAATGGGGTCCCTTGTTGGTGGTTTCCACTGTTTAGGCACATCAGGGGCTCTTGAAACGCGACATGGCAACCACTAATTATTCCAGCATATTTTACATTCAAAAAGTCAAATGGTGCGCCTTCCCTTCCGAGCCCTGCCGTGCACCCAAACAGTAGATTTCCCCCACATATGGGGTATCGGCATGCTCAGGAGAAATTGCAAAACAAAATGTATCGTCCATTTTCTCCTGTTACCTTTGCGAAAGTAAAAAAAAATTAGGTGTAAAGGAAAATTTTTGTTATTTGAAAAGTAAATGTTTATTTTTTCCTTCTACATTCCATTCATTCCTGTGAAGCACCTGAAGGGTTAATAAACTTCTTGAATGTGGTTTTGAACACCTTGAGGGGTGCAGTATTTAGAATGGTGTCACTTTTGGGTATTTTCTGTCATATTTACCCCCTCGCTGTTTAACTTTTAACCCTTATAACTTCCTAACCAAAAAATTTGATATAGTTGATATAGAGGCTACTGCGCAGGCGCCGCCATCACCGGTGACATTTTGCTGGATGTAATTTTTTTCTAAGCCTCACAATAGCCACAATATTATAGGCATTATCACCAATAATATCAATGTTATTATATGCATTATGTAATAATGGGGGCAGGTCAGGCTGGTTTCACACTTGCGCGTTTTTTTCCCTATCTTTTACATGGGTGTGCATAGGTGCACATACACATGCGTTTGTACGCGCATGCGTTTTTTTGTAGTGTGCGCTCGGGCACACAAAATGCATCCTGTTGCATTTTTTGTGCGTCCGACTTGCCCCAAAAAAACGCATGCGCACGCAATGTGTTTTTCTACAGCCAAACACCCATTATGCACGTATGCGCAAAAAAACGCACCAAAACCCACAAAAAAAAATGCACAAACGCATAATGCGTTTTTTATGTGCGTTTGCACTGCGCACGGTGTGAAAGTAGCCTCAGTGAGGAATCAGCGACCTGTCATAAGCCAATACAGATGAATATGTAATCAGACCACATAAAGCCCCGCCCACAGCCCCACCCACAGCCCCACCCACAGCCCCGCCCCAGAACACGAGAATCGCATTCACTGAAAACTACAAATACAGATTACACAACAGTAAACCAGAGTTGCCCTCATTTATGGTGGACCATAGGAGCTACTATGGATCCTGAGCAGAAGATTAGAGAAAATAATATTGCTCCCCATTTCAGGAGAGATTGTGCAGTAATCTGAATTCCTTAGGATCAAAAACAATGTAATTGGTTGTAAGTTCTATAGAAAAGGGCTTTCACTGCCCAAAGTCATTTGAACAGTTTTGGGTGGAGGAGAATATTGTGGTCTAGAGGCAAAATGGTGACATGGTAATACGGCCGGACTACACCACCGATAAAGCAGCCACAGCCGGTGACTGAGAGGAATCTGTGACTTCTCTGCATTCAGTGGTTACTACTCACCTGGGCAGTCATATGTGGGAATCTCCTCTTTACACCACTCATCACCCCTCACATATGTCTCTGTAGTATTAATATGGGTCAGATCTTCACCCTGAAACAAATATTGTAAAAGTCACAGACAGATGGGGAAGTCCCATCTATGATCAGCTCTAATCCTGCCATCTCCACCGTTCTCATTACACAAGTATAAAACATATAATACTGGTGGATAAAACAAGACTGAGCACAAGACCTTCACAGCCGTCTACACATCATAGGGGAGATCTCCTGACACCTTCTCTCCATCTACCTGATGATCCTGAGGAGCACTGGGATCTTCTTGGTTACAGTCCTGTGGAAGAAGAGGACGGGGACATCTCTCTGGTGTTGTCCTCTTACTGGATAGATCTGGAGGAAACACATACAGGGACTGAATTCATTCTCTACATACAGATAATTATAGGCCGTGTGTATTTAGTCCTGTCTATTACCTGGTGATGTGAGGGGCTGGGGAACCTCCATTATGACGTTCTTGTACTGATCTCTGTGTCCTTCTAAATACTCCCACTCCTCCATGGAGAAATAGACAGCGACATCCTGACACCTTATAGGAACCTGACACATACAATGATACCGTCATCCCCCCGATCCCTTCATAGCGTTACTGTATAATGTCCCAGCATTCCCAGCAGTGTCACCTCTCCAGTCAGCAGCTCAATCATCTTGTAGATGAGTTCTAGGAGCTTCTGGTCATTGATGTCCTCATGGATCAGGGGGTGAGGTGGAGGCCCCGTGATTGGGCTCAGGGGTCTTCCCCATCCCTCAGACACAGGGTCCTGACAGCGATCACTAGAGGTCTTCTTCACCACTGTGTAATCCTGGTTATGGAGAGACACATTAATAAATCTCACTCCAGACATTCCCAGAGTCCTCACCTCTCCAGTTCTGTCCATCTGTTATTCCCATAGATAAGAATGATGTAATGTGACGTCATCAGAATCTCTCACCTCTCCAGTGAGACGGAAGAGGATCTCTAGGGCGAGGTGTAACATCCTCTCCGCCATCTTGTCTCTGCCCATATCCATCCTTGATGGGTAAATCAGGAAAATTCTCTTCTGTAGAAGATCTTCACTGAGAGGATCCAATATTGTAGAGACCTGAATGAGAAGAAGATGATCCGATGTAACATCATAAGAATCCTGTGTAATAATACAATTACTGGAGAGAATAAGGGAAACATGAGGAGATTTATTATCTTACAGGGTTTAGTTTTCTCCCCTGACATCTACTAATAAAACCTATATATTTAGGCCACAGACAACAAGCAGTTTCCTCCTCGGAGTCGGCAGCTGAACACGTTCCTCATAGACTCATTAACGTCACCATCAATTCCCATCAGAGTGAAGGAACATCGCTCCTCTATTCAGCTCTATGGATCCAGGATGAAATCCACTGCGGCCCCTGCAAGAAAACAGCGAAGTCTGGTGAGACCCCCGAGGCCGGAGATTTCTACAGCTGCTCTGTGCACAGGACCTGTGATGAGGTCACAGGAGGGGAGGAGTCAGGGGTCACATGATCAGGGGCCTCAGTGTGTGCAGGACTCTGCTGTGCTGGTTGTCATGGTGCTGGATGAGGGGAAGTTTCTGTGTGGGGTCAGGAGGGGTTTACAGGGTGGATGTGGCAGAGCCGTGTGTGTACGAGGTGTACGGAGCGGAGCCGTGTGTGTACGAGGTGTACGGAGCGGAGCCGTGTGTGTACGAGGTGTACGGAGCGGAGCCGTGTGTGTACGAGGTGTACGGAGCAGAGCCGTGTGTGTACGAGGTGTACGGAGCAGAGCCGTGTGTGTACGAGGTGTACGGAGCGGAGCCGTGTGTGTGCGAGGTGTACGGAGCGGAACCGTGTGTACGAGGTGTACGGAGCAGAGCCGTGTGTACGAGGTGTACGGAGCAGAGCCGTGTGTGTACGAGGTGTACGGAGCGGAGCCGTGTGTGTACGAGGTGTACGGAGCGGAGCCGTGTGTACGAGGTGTACGGAGCGGAGCCGTGTGTACGAGGTGTACGGAGCGGAGCCATGTGTGTACGAGTTATACGGAGTGGAGCCGTGTGTGTGCGAGGTGTACGGAGCGGAGCTGTGTGTGTATATGGCGCCCCTGAGGCTTCAGTCGCCACAGGTACTGCACCTCCTAAGGTGTAGTGCCACACCATCCAGGTATGGTGGGAACTCCTGACCACACTCCACACCTGCACCCCACACACAGGATAGTTCAGCAGGGACCCATCCATGCTTTATGCTGGAAAGGTCATAGGTTGCCTTTTGTGGTCCCTGGCTTCGTAACACGAGAGGTGCTGGGGAGGCGGGTGGAGTTAGCTATAAAAGAAGGGGAAGAGTGAAAGTTAACAGACAGAGAGACAGTTAGTTGGTTAGAGAAGAGAGAAGATGGGTGTCTGAGGGACGTGCTGCAGCAGGTCCCAGTGATCTGGGCTGCTGGCACGAGAAAGACCAGAGAAAGAGACTGATAAGATTGATAACCTAACCTTCCAGAAGAGAGAGAGAGAGAACAGATCGGAACGAAGGAGAATAGAAGGACGGTGGGAAGCAGCTTGAGAAAGAGAGAGAACCCTTCCAGTCCAGAGAGCGCAAAGGCCGGGGCCCGGTCCCCGAGGTTGATTGGATCTTTATGTCTGGCAACAGACACCGGAGGAGTAGTGAGCCGCTAACGCCTTGCTCCCCTCATAGACTTGGGACACAAAAGCAACTGAATAGAGAGCCGGGACGCAGTGAGGAGTCCCCGAAGCAGGCTACAGCTGTCTGTCATACAAGTAAAGACTCGGAACACCTAGAGAGAGGTATTCCAGGATAACTAAGTACTGGATTGCTTCGCACCTAAAGGCGCATTGGAGGAGTCGTTCAGTGAAGGTACATATTGGTGGAGTGTGGAAGGGAGAACCCTATCTGGCCTGAAGGTTGGCTGGAGCCCTGACCCGGAGAACACAGTACGGAGGCAGGCGTGTGAACTGCAAACAGTGAGTAAATCCTTGGAACCACACACCCTGTGTCCTCCAGTTATTCCAGCACCGCTACACCTGGGTAACAACATCTACCCCATCCTGCGCCTCTCCTCATCCATTGCACCTACACTGCCCTGGGACTACAGCTCCACCTGTGGGGAGCTATACCATCTCTGCTGCACCACACCATCAGTCCCAGTGGATCTGTATGCAGCATTGGCCTAACACCATACTTGCCAAACACCACGGGTGGCGTCACAAACTATTCTGCCATTAACTAGACCACCGCCATTGACATTGGGCACCCAGGGCCACGGACCAGGTCACCGCTGCTGTGACACATTCCCGCCGAGTAACCCCACAGCCCTGGGAGGGTGACCCATGTACGACGTGTACGGAGCAGGGTTGTGTGTGTACAAGGTGTACGGAGCAGGGTCGTGTGTGTACGTGGTGTATGGAGCGGAGCCCTGTGTGTAGGAGGTGTACGTAGCGGAGAGGTGTGTGTACGAGGTGTACGGAGCGGAGTCGTGTGTATGAGGTGTACGGAGTGGAGTCGACTCGTGTGTGTATGAGGTGTACGGAGTGAAGCCATGTGTGTACGAGGTGTATGGAGTGGAGCCGTGTTTCCGAGGTGTACGGAGCGGAGCCGTGCGTGTATGAGGTGTACGGAGCAGGGTTGTTTGTGTACAAGGTGTACGGAGCAGGGTCGTGTGTGTACGTGGTGTATGGAGCGGAGCCCTGTGTTTACGAGGTGTACGGAGTGGAGTCGTGTGTGTACGAGGTGTACGGAGTGGAGCCGTGTGTACGAGGTGTACGGAGTGGAGCCGTGTGTACGAGGTGTACGGAGCGGAGCCGTGTGTGCGCGAGGTGTACGGAGCAGAGCTGCGTGTACGGAGTGGAGCCGTGTGTGTACGAAGCGGAGCCGTGTGTACGAGGTGTACGGAGTGGAGTCGTGTGTGTGTACGAGGTGTACGGAATGAAGCCGTGTGTACGAGGTGTACGAAGTGGAGCCGTGTGTACGAGGTGTACGGAGCGGAGCCGTGTGTGTGCGAGGTGTACGGAGCAGAGCTGCGTGTACGGAGCGGAGCCGTGTGTGTACGAGGTGTATGGAGCGGAGCCGTGTGTGTACGAGGTGTACGGAGTGGAGCCGTGTGTGTACGAGGGGTACGGAGCGAAGCCGTGTGTGTACGAGGGGTACGGAGCGAAGCCGTGTGTGTACGAGGTGTACGGAGCGGAGCCGTGTGTGTACGAGGTGTACTGAGTGGAGTCGTGTGTGTACGAGGTGTACGGAGTGGAGCCGTGTGTGTACGAGGTGTACAGAGTGGTGCCGTGTGTACGAGATGTACGGCGCGGAACCGTGTGTGTATGTGGCGCCCCTGAGGCTTCAGTCGCCACAGGTACTGCACCTCCTAAGGTGTAGTGCCACACCATCCAGGTAAGGTGGGAACTCCTGACCACACTCCACACCTGCACCCCACACACAGATAACAGATCGGAACGAAGGAGAATAGAAGGACAGTGGGAAGCAGGTTGAGAAAGAGAGAGAACCCTTCCAGTCCAGAGAGCGCAAAGGCCGGGGCCCGGTCCCCGAGGTTGATTGGATCTTTATGTCCGGCAACAGACACCGGAGGAGTAGTGAGCCGCTAATGCCTTGCTCCCCTCATAGACTTGGGACACAACAGCAACTGAATAGAGAGCCGGGACACAGTGAGGAGTCCCCGAAGCAGGCTACAGCTGTCTGTCATACAAGTAAAGACTCGGAACACCTAGAGAGAGGCATTCCAGGATAACTAAGTACTGGAGTGCTTCGCACCTAAAGGCGCATTGGAGGAGTCGTTCAGTGAAGGTACATATTGGCGGAGTGTGGAAGGGAGAACCCTATCTGGCCTGGAGGTTGGCTGGAGCCCTGACCCGGAGAACACAGTACGGAGGCAGGCGTGTGTGTGAACTGCAAACAGTGAGTAAAGCCTTGGAACCGCACACCCTGTGTCCTCCAGTTATTCCAGACCGCTACACCTGGGTAACAACATCTACCCCATCCTGCGCCTCTCCTCATCCATTGCACCTACACTGTCCCGGGACTACAGCTCCACCTGTGGGGAGGTATACCATCTCTGCTGCACCACACCATCAGTCCCAGTGGATCTGTATGCAGCGTTGGCCTAACACCATACTTGCCAAACACCACGGGTGGCGTCACAAACTATTCTACCATTAACTACACCACCGCCATTGACATTGGGCACCCAGGGCCACGGACCGGGTCACCGCTGCTGTGACACATTCCCGCCTTGACAACGGCCTGGTACAGAGTAACCCCACAGCCCTGGGAGGGTGACCCATGTACGACGTGTACGGAGCAGGGTTGTGTGTGTACAAGGTGTACGGAGCAGGGTCGTGTGTATACGTGGTGTATGGAGCGGAGCCCTGTGTGTACAAGGTGTACGGAGCGGAGAGGTGTGTGTACGAGGTGTACGGAGCGGAGCCGTGTGTATGAGGTGTACGGAGTGGAGTCGTGTGTGTACGAGGTGTACGGAGTGGAGCCGTGTGTGTACGAGGTGTACGGAGTGGAGCCGTGTTTCCGAGGTGTACGGAGCGGAGCCGTGCGTTTATGAGGTGTACGGAGCAGGGTCGTTTGTGTACAAGGTGTACGGAGCAGGGTCGTGTGTGTACGAGGTGTATGGAGTGGAGCCGTGTGTACGAGGTGTACGGAGCGGAGCCGTGTGTGTACGAGGTGTACGGAGCAGAGCTGCGTGTACGGAGCGGAGCCGTGTGTGTACGAGGTGTACAGAGCGGAGCCGTGTGTGTACGAGGTGTACGGAGCGGAGCCGTGTGTGTACAAGGTGTACGGAGCGGAGCCGTGTGTGTACGAGGTGTACGGAGCGGAGCCGTGTGTGTACGAGGTGTACGGAGCGGAACCGTGTGTGTACGAGGTGTACGGAGCGGAGCCATGTGTGTACGAGGTGTACGGAGCGGAGCCGTGTGTACGGAGCGGAGCCGTGTGTGTATGAGGTGTACGGAGCGGAGCTGTGTGTGCGAGGTGTACGAGCGGAGCCGTGTGTGTACAAGGTGTACTGAGGGGAGCCGTGTGTGTACGAGATGTACGGAGCAGAGCCATGTGTGTACGAGGTGTACGGAGCGGAGCCGTGTGTGTACGAGGTGTACGGAGCGGAGCCGTGTGTGTACGAGGTGGACGGAGCAGAGCTGCGTGTACGGAGCGGAGCCGTGTGTGTACGAGGTGTACAGAGCGGAGCCGTGTGTGTACGAGGTGTACGGAGCGGAGCCGTGTGTGTACAAGGTGTACTGAGCAGAGCCGTGTGTGTACGAGGTGTACGGAGCGGAGCCGTGTGTGTACGAGGTGTACGGAGCGGAGCCGTGTGTGTACGAGGTGTACGGAGCGGAGCCGTGTGTGTACGAGGTGTACGGAGCGGAGCCGTGTGTACGGAGCGGAGCCGTGTGTACGGAGCGGAGCCGTGTGTGTATGAGGTGTACGGAGCGGAGCTGTGTGTACGAGGTGTACGAGCGGAGCCGTGTGTGTACAAGGTGTACTGAGGGGAGCCGTGTGTGTACGAGATGTACGGAGCAGAGCCATGTGTGTACGAGGTGTACGGAGCGGAGCCGTGTGTGTACGAGGTGTACTGAGCGTAGCCGTGTGTACGAGGTGTACGGAGCGGAGCCGTGTGTACGAGGTGTACGGAGCGGAGCCGTGTGTACGAGGTGTACGGAGCGGAGCCGTGTGTGTACGAGCTGTACAGAGCTGAGCCGTGTGTGTACAAGGTGTACTGAGTGGAGTCGTGTGTACGGAGCAGAGCCGTGTGTGTACGAGGTGTACGGAGTGGAGCCATGTGTGTACGAGGTGTACGGAGCGGAGCCGTGTGTGTACAAGGTGTACGGAGTGGAGCTGTGTGTGTACGAGGTGTACTGAGCGGAGCCGTGTGTGTACGAGGTGTACGGAGCGGAGCCATGTGTGTACGAGGTGTAGGGAGTGGAGCTGTGTGTGTATGAGGTGTACGGAGCGAAGCCATGTTTGTGTGGACCCCTCTGTGTACTCTGTATACCCCATCTTCAGTCACAGACCCCTCTGTGTACGCTGTATATCCCTAGCTTCGGTCTCAGACCCCACAGTGTACGCTGTATACACCCGTTTACCCCCATCTTTGGGCGCAGACCCCTGTGTACACTCTATACACCCATATACCCCCAGCTTCGGTTGCAGACGCCTCTTTGTACGCTGTATACACTCGTATACCCCCAGCTTCAGTCGCAGACCCCTCAGTGTATGCTGCTTACACCTGTATTCCCTCAGCTTCGGTCGCAGACCCCTCAGTGTGCTCTTTATACACCTGTATACCCCCAGCTTCGGTCGCACACCCCTGTGTATACTGTATACACCTAGCTTCAGTCACAGACCCCGCGTCTCTCACACTATATACACCTGTATACCCCCAGCTTCAGTCTCAGATCCCTGTGTACTCTGTATACACCCGTATACCCCCAGCTTTGGTCGCAGACCCCTGTGTATGCTGTATACACCCGTATACCCCCAGCTTTGGTCACAGACCCGTGTTCACTGTATACACCTGTTTATCCCTAGTTTTGGTCGCAGACCCCTGTGTACACTGTATACACCCATATACCCCCAGCTTCAGTCGCAGACCCCTGTGTATGCTGTATTCACCTGTATACCCCCAGCTTCAGTCACAGACCCCGCGTGTCTCACACTGTATACACCTGTATACCACCAGCTTCAGTCTCAGAACCTGTGTGTATGCTGTATACACCCGTATACCCCCAGCTTCGGTCACAGACCCTTCTGTGTATGCTGTATACACCCATATACCCCCAGCTTCGGTCGCAGACCACTCTGTGTACGTTGTACACACCCATATACCCCCAGCTTCGGTCACAGACCCCTCTGTGTACGTTGTATACACCGTATACCCCCAGATTCGGTCACAGCCCCGTGTTAACTGTATACACCCGTATATCCCCAGTTTTGGTCGCAGACCCCTGTGTATGCTGTATACACCCGTATACCCCCAGGTTTGGTCACAGACCCCTCTGTGTACACTGTATACACCTGTATACCCCCAGCTTTGGTCACAGATCCCCTGTGTACACTGTATACACCCGTATATCCCCAGGTTCGGTAACAGATCCCTGTGTACACTGCATACACCCGTATACCCCCAGGTTTGGCCGCAGTCCCCTGTGTACTCTGTATACACCCGTATACCCCCAGCTTTGGTCGCAGACCCCTTTGTATGCTGTATACACCCGTATACCCCCAGCTTCGGTCACAGACCCTGCATCTCTCACTCTGTAGAATTGACGCCGAACACACACGGTAAAACTGCGGTCGTCGGTCTCTCATCTCTCGCACTTATACTGATAAAATAAGATGGAGTCAGACGAACCCTCCTACAAAACGTGAGAACAAAGTCATTACTACAGGACTGTGTGAGAAAGGGATTTATTCTACAAGAAACGCTGGGACCACAAATGAGAATAACATAATGTCGCTCATCTTCTCTTTCACCATAGATATTGACAGTGAGGGCGACTTCCACTTTACCGCAATGTGGATTTTAGTGGCCATACATAAGTAGTTTACTAGCTTCTGAAAGCTTTCTGGAAGCCGGGAAGGCCTGGTTCCCAGTAAAAGTGTAAAAGGTTCCAGATCAACCGGTCCAGCATACATCTGTGCTATCAGACGCTTCACCTTCTCCCAAAGCCCAGAAACCACCGTACAAGACCACCAAATATGTCTCATGTCACCAGATATTCCACAGCCCCTAAAACAGTCTCCCGAGATATTGGGGAAAATGCTGTGAATTTTTTCCTGTACATAATAGACTCTGTACAATAGTTTTAAGGAGGTCTCCACAAGGGAAGTCTGGTGACTACCTCTTGATAGGGTGTCACAGCTACGATACCATTCATCAATTGACTGTTCAAACTCCAAATCCTCCTCCCACTGTAACATATACTTCAAATTTTTTATCATTTTGTGGAGAATTTATAGCATAGTAGATCAATGAGATCATTCCCCTGCCCAAAGGGTCATTTAGACATTATTTTTCAAAACTCATTGCCCTGAGAGTAGTACCGCTCGGGAGGATCTGCTTTCCAAAGTGGAAGATCTGGTTCAATCGCATTACCTCCCTAGCTGGAAGTTCAAATTTTTGAACAAATTCCTATCTGTCAAGTAAGATATTAAATGGGGATCACAAATGTTTAAGTATATGAATACCTTTCAGCTTCCACCAAGAAAAAATTTGAGGCTCAAGGCCTGGCGGGAACATGGGGTTTTGTAATATAGCTGTCAGGGGAGAAGGGCTTGATTGTAAGTTATAGCTAAACCGGACTTTCCTCCAAAGAAGCAACGAGTGGACTGTAAAAGGAGCCACATTCATTAACCCCCGTGGAAGTCGGTCTGTGGTCCACATTAGGCCTGATAAAGAGAATGGTTTGGAGAGAAATGATTCCAGAATAACCCATCTCGGACTATTGGGATATGAACACGCACTTATTAATGGAGCAATCTGTGCCGACTTGTAATAAAGTGTAAAATTAGGGAGGGATAAACCCCCTTCTTTTCTGTGTCGGAACATACGTTTTTGCCCAATTCTGGGTTGTTTTCCTAGCCAAAGAAACTTAGACATCATGGAGTGTAACTGAGTGAAGGTTCTGGCTGGTACCATAATTGGGAGGGACCTAAATAGATATAAGAAGCGAGGCAGTGACACCATTTTTAATGCATGTGTTCTGCCGAGCCAGGATAACTTTGAGGAAGCCCATCTATCCAGGTCCCTCTGGAAGTTTTGGATCAGTGAAGAGTAATTCCACCTAAACAGAGGTGACCTGTTGGCTGTTAAGTTGATACCCAGATATGTTAGATAATGTTCTTTGTATATAAACCCAAAATGGGAGGCTATATTAGTTTGCTCTGTCTTAGGAAAATTTACAAATAATGCTTCGGATTTATCAATGTTAATCTTTAACCCTGAGATCTTCTCAAATTGTTGAAGGAGGGAAAACAAGTGAGGGCGTGTAGTGTGGGGACTTATTAATGTTAGCAGGAGATCATCCGCAAAGAGACTGACTTTATATTGGTCTCCCATATTCTCAGGGCCCAGGATATTCTGATCTCTCCTTATTGCTTCCACAATGGGTTCCATTTTTGCAAGTGCAAAAAGATCCGGAGATAGAGGACAGCCCTGCCTGGTACCCTCTGAATATTAATTGGAGGGGGGTGTGGTGACGGGAGTTTTACATAAGCGATAGGGCTATCATATAACAATTGGAGGCACTTTATAAGTTTAGGGGAGAATCCGACTTCCGATAGAACCGTAAAGAGATATGTCCAGGACGCCGAATCGAAAGCCCTCTCAGTATCTAATGCAAGCAGGAGAAGTCGCTTTCGTTGTAGGTTAGTTGTATGAATAATATTTAACGCTCTCCTAATATTATCTGGGGCCTGTCGCGCTGGTATAAAACCAACCTGACCACGATGGATGAGGTGAGGGAGGATTTTATTGATCCTGTTAGTCACAATGGATGTAAAGATTTTGAAGTCAATGTATAAGAGGGATATAGGTCTATAATTTGTGGTGAGATGATCTTTCTTAGGATTAGGGATTACGGTTACATGCGCCACGTAGAACTCAGGGGGCAGCTGTGAGCCATTTAGTAGTGAATTACAGAGGTTTTTATATGTAGTGTCAGCACATCGCTGCATTTTTTATAATATATTGCTGTAAGACCATCTGGCCCCGGGGCCTTTCCTCTTTTTAGTTTTTTGATTGATGAAACTATTTCCTCCTCAGAGATGTGTAAATGGAGTTGTTGTGCCGCGGACTCAGTCAGGTTAGGTAGATGTAGTGTGTGAAGGAATGACTCCAGTAGTGAGGGGGGTGATTGTGGGGCGAATACAAACTCTGGGAGTGTTCATTATAAGTGCTATACATGACATCGGGGTGGGCTGAGGTCTGACCCTTAGGGTCTTTTATAGAGGAGATTATATGCAGTGACTCTCTCATTCTGAGCTTACGAGCGGCATCTTATTAGGCTTATTGGCATGGTGATAAAACGCGGCTTTACTCCAAGTTAGCGCCTCTCCGTTCTGGTGGTGAGAATGGCGTCTAATTGTCATTTCATGTCTTGTATTTGTGTAGATAAGTATAGGGGTGAAGAGCGCTGATTGGCCAATTCTAACTTCTGCAGTTTCTCCTCCAGTCTGGGCTGTAATTCAGACCTTTCTTCTTCCTGTAGGCCGATAACTTAATCACAGAACCGGGAATAGATTTTCTGTGCGCGAGTCACATTACTCCAAGTGAGGCCTCCTCCGCTGTGTGAGTTTAGGAGAAATTTGTTATATCTTCTCTAATAGCGGTTACATTAGAGATTTGGGAATTTTAGCTCCTGGTGCAGAGTCGATAGCACAATCATATGCCGCCATATAGAGACGGCCGGTAACTGGTGAGAATTCCCTCCTGTGTGGGGTCTATTTCCCTCCAGAGAAAGCACACGTTACATTCCACACATAACACTGTGTAGAGAAGGCGGCGCGGGGTAATTGTGCCAGTAGTGAGGGGCGAATAATGGCGGGAATGTCACTGACTGAGGAGAAGGCTCCATGGAGGTCTGCACTCCGGAGATCATGTGACCCCTGACTCCTCCCCTCCTGTGACCTCATCACAGGTCCTGTGCACAGAGCAGCCATATATGTGGAGTGCGGCTCTGCAGGTTAGTGATGGGCAGTCCGGCTCTTCTGGCTCCTTTCCCCACTTTTCTCCCTCCTGTCCCTTCACTATAAAGCCTGGGCCTCATTATACAGCTGTACAGGGGTCTAGTGAAGGCTTTTTAGCCCTTTCCTCAGTCTGTAGCTCCTGGGCACAAGCCCTCACTCCTGTCCCTTCACTATAAAGCCTGGGCCTCATTATACAGCTGTACAGGGGTCTAGTGAAGGCTTTTTAGCCCTTTCCTCAGTCTCTAGCTCCTGGGCACAGGCCCTCACTCCTGTCCCTTCACTATAAAGCCTGGGCCTCATTATACAGCTGTACAGGGGTCTAGTGAAGGCTTTTTAGCCCTTTCCTCAGACTGTAGCTCCTGGGCACAGGCCCTCACTCCTGTCCCTTCACTATAAAGCCTGGGCCTCATTATACAGCTGTACAGGGGTCTAGTGAAGGCTTTTTAGTCCTTTCCTCAGACTGTAGATCCTGGGCACAGGCCCTCACTCCAGTCCCTTCACTATAAAGCCTGGGCCTCATTATACAGCTGTACAGGGGTCTAGTGAAGGCTTTTTAGCCCTTTCCTCAGACTGTAGCTCCTGGTCACCATGTGATCTCACCATAACCCTAACAAGCTAATTAAGGTGTGAAACTTTGATCAAAATTATCTCAGTACACAAATCTCCAAGGGTGCCCAAAGTTTTGCATCGCGCCCTTTTTCCTTTTTGCAATTATGAAATTGTAAAAAGTCTATATATATATATATATATATATTTTTTTTTTTTTTTATTATTATTATTTTTGCCTAAAATACAAAGGCCATGTGCCATCTTAGAGGTTCGGCTTTTTAGAGATCATTTCATCTTCATGTTACTACTGCTCACAATAACGGTCATTTTGACCCGGGGCGCCCACACTTTTACATGCCGCTGTCAATGCTTCATCCCGCTGGTGCTCAATATTTAATAGGGTCTTGCTATTAAACTTAATGAAAAGTTCGGTGAATTTCTTTGAGCTGTTATTACTAGAGATGAGCGAATATCGTCGGAGAAGTTGTTATTGGCTAATATCGCTTACAGAATAGCTGCATCGGGACCCCGGATCCCTGGAGCGCTCCCGATAATCAGCTGCATGTGTCGCCCTCCATGCAGGTGCTGTGACTATCACACAGCGCGACACACGCAGCTGATTATCGGGAGCGCTCCAGCACACTGAGTCCTGCACACACTGAGGCCCCTGATCATGTGACCCCTGACTCCTCCCCTCCTGTGACCTCATCACAGGTCCTGTGCACAGAGCAGTCATATAAGTGGCGGACACTCCTGGATCTTCTGCTTTCTGGGCCGGTTCCTCCTGTGAGTCCTATTAACCCTTTCACTCCCTGTATTCTCCTTTCTGACAGGACAATATCTGAATTTGGATAGTGTGACAGGAATTTAAGCAATGTGGAAGGAAGAAATGACAATTTTACTTTTTTCCTCACGAAAATGTGACTTTAGCCCCAAAATTGTCAGCGTAACAAATCCTTATTTCCCCCACTGTAGTTTGTAGACTCCATATTCAGATCCCTAAAGTGCGAAAAGAGCTGAATTCCCCACTTAAGTTATTGCATTTTGGAAATTGCCCCCACTGGGAATTTATCTCCAGGTAAAGGCACAATTGTGTCTCCATGGGGGTTGTGCTCACAGCCCAACATCGTGTGGCCTCCAAAGAAATGCCACCCCACACCATTACTGACCACTGCCAAACCGGTCATGCTGAAGGATGCTGCAGGCAGCAGATCGCTCTCCACGGCGTCTCCAGACTCTGTCACGTCTGTCACATGTGCTCAGTGTGAACCTGCTTCCATCTGTGAAGAGCACAGGGCGCCAGTGGTGAATTTGCCAATCCTGGTGTTCTGTGGCAAATGCCAAGCGTCCTGTATGGTGTTGGGCTGTGAGCACAACCCCCATCTGTGGATGTCGAGACCTCAGACCATCCTCATGGAGTCAGTTTCTAACCATTTGTGCAGACACATGAATATTTGTGGCCTGCTTAAGATCATTTTGCAGGGCTCTGGCAGTGCTCCTCCTGTTCCTCCTTGCACAAAGGTGGAGGTAGCGGTCCTGCTGCTGGGTTGTTGCCCTCATACGGCCCCCTCCACATCTCCTGTTGTACAGGCCTGTCGCCTGGTAACACCTCCAGCCTCTGGACACTACGCTGACAGACACAGTAAACCTTCTTGCCACAGCTCGCATTGATGTGCCATCCTGGATGAGCTGCACTACCTGAGCCACTTGTGTGGGTTGTAGAGTCCGTGTCATGCTACCACAACTGTGAAAGCACAACCAACATTCAAAAGTGACCAAAACATCAGCCAGAAGCATTGGTACTGAGATATGGTCTGTGGTCCCCACCTGCAGAACCACTCCTTTACTGAGGGTGTCTTGATAATTGCCAATAATTTCCATCTGTTGTCTATTCCATTTGCACAACATCATGTGAAATTGATTGTCAATCAGTGTTGCTTCCTAAGTGGACAGTTTGATTTCACAGAAGTTTGATTTACTTGGAGTTATATTCTGTTGTTTAAGTGTTCCCTTTATTTTTTTGAACAGTGTATATAGATATAGATAGATTTTTTTTCTTTACGTTGGAGGGCCCAATTCCAGCTATTGCTGTGGGACCTGTGATTTCTATCTACTCCACTGTGTACAGGATAATAGAGTATAATAAAGTAGTTATGGACGTGACGTAACTAACATTGTGCAGTGACTCTGCTTTCCATATAGTGATGGATATTTCTTGTTGCTGAAACTGTGATATTTTTTCCACTTTAAACCTTTTTTAAACCCCTCTGATCAGTGCGATCACACAACATACAAGCCTCTGATGGCTCCGGTGATGCCCTGTACTACTGTAGTGCCGTGTATCATCACTGCCTGTCAGTGTAATACTAACGGCCCCACACACATGAGATCAGAGTTGGCTGAACGGTCATTTGGCAGACGGCGATCTCTCCCGACTCCCCCATACACACAAATATTCCAGCTTTCCTGTGGTCTGTATGAGAGAGTCGCCTCCAGACTCCTCTAGAGGAGGATTATCTACAGGAAGAACAAACGGATTATCCTCTGAAATTCAGGATGCCAGATCCTTCTCTGCCCTGACATCATCTGTCGGGAGGCCCCCAAATACATTATATGGTCGGCCAAACCCCCCGAAATCAGTGCTTTCATGGAACTTTAGTCTAATGTGTATGGGGGCGTTATAAGGTAACTTTTTGGACGCTGCCCCTGGCCCGGCCTAATAGACCTTCATACATTGCAGCCCAGACCCCATTATTAGGCATGTAAGTATCGGAGTAACTAGGCCGCCCCATACTATCGAGTACTTGGAGGCGGGGGGCATTCAGCCAAACTGTCACACCTTCTTAGATGCCATGTTTGCTTTTCACTGCAGCAAGGGGTTAAACTCTCAGGGTTTTCGTTGAAGCCTCATCTGTGCCGTCCCTGCGGTGTACATCTATGTTCTGGGGCACAAAAAGATTAATTTCTTTTTAATAAATGTTTAACATGTTAACAATTATAAAATGTGTCTTCTGCTTTTTGCTTATTTTTTTCTTCTTACAAGAATTGTTGGAGACAATTTTTCTTTAGAAACATTTTAACCCCTTAACCCCCAAGGGTGGTTTGCACATTCATGACCAGACCAATTTTTACAATTCTGACCACTGTCCCTTTATGAGGTAATAACTCTGGAACGCTTCCATGGATCCCGGTGATTCTGACATTGTTTTCTCGTGACATATTGTACTTCATGTTTGTTGTAAAATTTCATTCATATAACTTGTGTTTATTTGTGAAAAAAATGGAAATTTGGCGAAAATTTTGAAAATTTGGCAAATTTTCCAACTTTGAATTTTTATGCCCTTAAATCACAGAAATACGGCACACAAAATACTTAATGAGTAACATTTCCCACATGTTTACTTTACATCAGCACTATTTGGGAATCAAAATTTTTTTTTGTTAGGAAGTTATAAGGGTTAAAAGTAGAGTTGAGCGAAACGGGTCGAAAAAATTCAAAAGTCGCCGACTTTTGGCAAAGTCGGGTTTCATGAAACGAAACCCGACCCTAGGATGAGGTCGGCCACGAGGTCGGCGACTTACGCGCCAAAGTCGCGTTTCAAAAGTTTGTTTTGCGCTCTTTTTCAGCCAATCAGGATCCACGGACACTGTGGGCAACGTGATGACATAGGCACGGGTCACCACCATCTTTCAGAAGGGCATGCAAGTGATTGGCTTGCTTTGGTGGGCGTCACAGGGGGTATAAAAGGGCGTGCACGCCGACCGCCATCTTACTTCTGCCGATCTCAGTATAGGGAGAGGTTGCTGCTGATTCTGTAGGGAGAGCGTTAGGCAGGGAAGAAGACCAAAAAACTGCTTCTGCTGCTAGCGATTTGGCCTGCACAACACACCAGTCACTGTGTGTGCAGTGCAAGGGAAGGCTATATAGTGGTGTATCAGTGGTGTTGGTTGTTGGGCTGCCTTCTAAAGGCCCTTTTACATTTAGAGATGCACCAGCGATCCAACCAGCGATCCGACCCGGTCAGGATCGCTGGTGCATCGCTAAATGATCGCTAGTGAGCTTTCATACAGAAAGATCTCACAGCGATGCAGCAGCGACGCAGCGCACGATACTTACCATTCACACACAGCGATCCTGCGTCCTCCCGCCCGCCTCCACGCGTCGCTGGACGTCACAGCAGGAAGCCCAGCAGGAAGCTGACGACGAGAAATGGAGCCGGACATTCTCGCGCGATCAGCGATGGACAGCGGGGGAGCCGGTCGTTGGTAAGTATCACACATAGCGATATCGCTAGCAATATCGCTATAACGTCACAAAACCAGTGATGTTTTAGCGATATTGCTAGCGATATTGCTTAGTGTAAAACCCCCTTAAGGCTTCCTGACAGGCTGGCATTGCTGTTTACCCACTGCTCCGCAAACTGCTTTTTTAAAAGCAATCCAATCTCCCTTATCCTCTAGTCACTTTGGTCACAGCTGTGCCATCGAGCCTGTCACATAGCGCTCAGATATTCATTGGGCCTCAAACTGCTTTTTTAAAAGCAATCCCAATTTTTTTTTTTTGTCCTGCTGAGAAGAAAAAAAAACTGCTTCTGCTGCTGATAGCAATTTGGCCTGCACAACACACCAGTCACTGTGTGCAGTGCAAGGGGAGGCTATATAGTGGTGTATCAGTGGTGTTGGTTGTTGGGCTGCCTTTTAAGGCTTCCTGACAGGCTGGCATTGCTGTTTACCCACTGCTCCGCAAACTGCTTTTTTAAAAGCAATCCAATCTCCCTTATCCTCTAGTCACTTAGGTCACAGCTGTGCCATCGAGCTTGTCACATAGCACTCAGATATTCATTGGGCCTCACACAATCCGAAAGTGTCCAGTGTCCAAAAGTGTGTGCAGAGATTCAAACTCTCACTTATCCTCTAGTCACTTAGGTCACAGCTGTGCCATCGAGCTTGTCACATAGCGCTCAGATATTCATTGGGCCTCACACAATCCAAAAGTGTCCAGTGTCCAAAAGTGTGTGCAGAGATTCAAAATCTCACTTATTCTCTAGTCACTTAGGTCACAGCTGTGCCATCGAGCCTGTCACATAGCGCTCAGATATTCATTGGGCCTCACACAATCCAAAAGTGTCCAGTGTCCAAAAGTGTGTGCAGAGATTCAAAATCTCACTTATTCTCTAGTCACTTAGGTCACAGCTGTGCCATCGAGCTTGTCACATAGCGCTCAGATATTCATTGGGCCTCACACAATCCAAAAGTGTCCAGTGTCCAAAAGTGTGTGCAGAGATTCAAACTCTCACTTATCCTCTAGTCACTTAGGTCACAGCTGTGCCATCGAGCTTGTCACATAGCGCTCAGATATTCATTGGGCCTCACACAATCCAAAAGTGTCCAGTGTCCAAAAGTGTGTGCAGAGATTCAAACTCTCACTTATCCTCTAGTCACTTAGGTCACAGCTGTGCCATCGAGCTTGTCACATAGCGCTCAGATATTCATTGGGCCTCACACAATCCAAAAGTGTCCAGTGTCCAAAAGTGTGTGCAGAGATTCAAAATCTCACTTATTCTCTAGTCACTTAGGTCACAGCTGTGCCATCGAGCTTGTCACATAGCGCTCAGATATTCATTGGGCCTCACACAATCCAAAAGTGTCCAGTGTCCAAAAGTGTGTGCAGAGATTCAAACTCTCACTTATCCTCTAGTCACTTAGGTCACAGCTGTGCCATCGAGCTTGTCACATAGCGCTCAGATATTCATTGGGCCTCACACAATCCAAAAGTGTCCAGTGTCCAAAAGTGTGTGCAGAGATTCAAAATCTCACTTATTCTCTAGTCACTTAGGTCACAGCTGTGCCATCGAGCCTGTCACATAGCGCTCAGATATTCATTGGGCCTCACACAATCCAAAAGTGTCCAGTGTCCAAAAGTGTGTGCAGAGATTCAAAATCTCACTTATTCTCTAGTCACTTAGGTCACAGCTGTGCCATCGAGCTTGTCACATAGCGCTCAGATATTCATTGGGCCTCACACAATCCAAAAGTGTCCAGTGTCCAAAAGTGTGTGCAGAGATTCAAACTCTCACTTATTCTCTAGTCACTTTGGTCACAGCTGTGCCATCGAGCCTGTCACATAGCGCTCAGATATTCATTGGGCCTCACACAATCCAAAAGTGTCCAGTGTCCAAAAGTGTGTGCAGAGATTCAAACTCTCACTTATCCTCTAGTCACTTAGGTCACAGCTGTGCCATCGAGCTTGTCACATAGCGCTCAGATATTCATTGGGCCTCACACAATCCAAAAGTGTCCAGTGTCCAAAAGTGTGTGCAGAGATTCAAGCTCTCACTTATCCTCTAGTCACTTAGGTCACAGCTGTGCCATCGAGCTTGTCACATAGCGCTCAGATATTCATTGGGCCTCACACAATCCAAAAGTGTCCAGTGTCCAAAAGTGTGTGCAGAGATTCAAACTCTCACTTATCCTCTAGTCACTTAGGTCACAGCTGTGCCATCGAGCTTGTCACATAGCGCTCAGATATTCATTGGGCCTCACACAATCCAAAAGTGTCCAGTGTCCAAAAGTGTGTGCAGAGATTCAAACTCTCACTTATCCTCTAGTCACTTAGGTCACAGCTGTGCCATCGAGCTTGTCACATAGCGCTCAGATATTCATTGGGCCTCACACAATCCAAAAGTGTCCAGTGTCCAAAAGTGTGTGCAGAGATTCAAAATCTCACTTATTCTCTAGTCACTTAGGTCACAGCTGTGCCATCGAGCCTGTCACATAGCGCTCAGATATCAGTGAGCCTCACACAATCCAAAAGTGTCCAGTGTCCAAAAGTGTGTGCAGAAATTCAAAATCTCCCCTGTCCTATAGACACCTTGTTTTACATAGTATATAGTTTGTTGGATTTTGTCTACATTTCTACCAAAAATGAGGAAGGCTGGTGGAAGAGGCTGTGGAATTGGGCGGGGGTTGGCAGCTGGTAATGATGGTGTTGGTGGTGGATCTCATGGTAGTGGCAAGAGCAAAATAGGACCGAATGCAGGAGGTGTTGAGCCTGCGTCATCGTCTGGCTACATAAGGCCTCGAACGCTTAGTTTTCTAGGAGTTGGCAAACCGCTTTTAAAGCCAGAGCATCAGGAAAAAGTTTTGTCTTACATTGCTGACTCAGCCTCCAGCTCTATCGCCTCCTCTTCTTCAGTTGTAAAAAGTAAAAGCACTGAGTCGTCATTGGAGGCTCATGTTCATGAACCACACCTTTCCTTGTGTCCTTCACCCCAACCAAGATCGAAGGATGACGCAGGCCATACTACTGATTACTCCATGGAGCTGTTTTCACATACCATGCCTGGATTATCAAGTGAAATGGTGAATTACCCAGGCCAAGATGAATCTGACATGGAGTGCACTGATGCACAGCCGCTGATGGATGATTCTGCTGGTACATTCACTCAGAGCACTACATTGTCCTCGCAGTGTACAGAGCCAGATTCTGACCCTGATGAGACTCAGGTGCCCCTTCCCGCACACTATACCACCATACACGGTGACACAGAGGAAGGTGCACATGACATAGAAGAGGAGGTGATGGATGACCCAGTTGTTGACCCAGATTGGCATCCATTGGGGGAAGAGGGTGCTGCTTCCAATAGCTCAGATGAGGAGCATCCACAGCAGACATCGACATCGCAACAGCTGTTATCTGGCAGGCCCGGAGCACTCCAAAGACAGGTTCCAAACATCAAAAGAGTTGCTGGACAGCTTGTCCAGAGGGTCAAAAGATCACAGCGTGCTAGGCCGCAAAATGTCTGCCAAAGTAGGAAGAGTGCAGTGTGGCACTTTTTTGAACAAAATCCTCATGATCAGGCCAAGGTTATCTGTAAGAAGTGCGCAAAGACCTTTAGCCGAGGGAAAAATCTGAAAAATTTGAATACCAGTTGCATGCTTAGACATTTAACCAGCATGCACTTGCAAGCGTGGACACAACACCAAACCTCAAGTGCCACATGTGCAACTGATCACAACGAAGGTAGTCAGCAACGCTACATTGTTTCCCCCACTGTAAGCCCACCGGTTAGCACAGCAGCAAATGTTGAGGTGTCATTGCAAGGCCACAGCAGTCAGGGAATCCCACTGTTATATCAACGAAAGACTGATTCTAGGCCTTCAGAAAGAACACCAACTCCATCACCATCATCAACCCTCTCTCAGTCCGCCCTGTCCACCGCTACTTCCACCATATGCAGGACACAGAGATCTGTACAAGAATGTCATAATGGAGGTTCCCCAGCCCCTCATATCTCCAGGTAATAGACAGGACTAAATACACATGGCCTATAATTATCTGTATGTAGAGAATGAATTCAGTCCCTGTATGTGTTTCCTCCAGATCTATCCAGTAAGAGGACAACACCAGAAAGATGTCCTCGTCCTCTTCTTCCACAGGACTGTAAGCAAGAAGATCCCAGTGCTCCTCAGGATCATCAGGTAGATGGAGAGAAGGTGTCAGGAGATCTCCCCTATGATGTGTAGATGGCTGTGAAGGTCTTGTGCTCAGTCTTGTTTTATCCACCAGTATTATATGTTTTATACTTGTGTAATGAGAACGGTGGAGATGGCAGGATTAGAGCTGATCATAGATGGGACTTCTCCATCTGTCGGTGACTTTTACAATATTTGTTTCAGGGTGAAGATCTGACCCATATTAATACTACAGAGACATATGTGAGAGATGATGAGTGGTGTAAAGAGGAAATTCCCACATATGACTACCCAGGTGAGTAGTAACCACTGAATGCAGAGAAGTCACAGATTCCTCTCAGTCACCGGCTGTGGCTGCTTTATCGGTGGTGTAGTCCGGCCGTATTACCATGATCACCATTTTGCCTCTAGACCACCACATTCTCCGCCATCCAAAACTGTTCAAATGACATAGATTGGGAAACTGAAACCTGCGTATCTCAGAAAGGAAACCAATTTCTGTCAGTGTCCAAGGATAATTATCTGTCACCACTTGTGCAGGGCCCAACTAGAGGGACGGCCCTTCTGGACTTAATTTTAAGCAACAGGCCAGATAGAATAACAGACGTACGAGTCGATGGATGTGATGAACAGGGGTAGTTTTCCCACCGCTGCCACCAATATGTGACGAACAGCCCACCGTTGGGCAGAGATGCAGGAACTGGTCTTTGATCATCAGGTCCCGTAGCTGCTCAAAGGATTCAACCGACAGTCCATGGATCCACTGGTCAAAGTGGGTCCTGAGTCCTTGCACTACATCACTGTAGCTATCATGTGGGCCACGTTGGAGGTGTCGGAACTTCTTTCGATATACCTCAGGTGTCAGCCGATATTTGGCGATCAGCGCCTCCTTTATGGCGCGATAGTCATCATCATGCGCTTGCGGAAGAGAAGCAAACGCCCCCAGAGCTTTACCTTTTAGCCCTGGGGTCTAGTACCTGGCCCATTGGTCTTCGGGCAGTCGGTACTGTCTGCAGGCTTTCTCAAAGGCTCGCAGAAACGTGTCCAAGTCCCCGTCCTTTTCCATCACGGGAAAATGCTCTGGCCGGGGTTTAGGAGTCTGGACGCTGCTGGGCTCACCGCTTCGGGCTGTGGGGGTATGCCCCCCTTGTCGGAGCATCTCCAGCTCATGGGCTCTCTGAGCCTCAGCTTGGCGCTCAGCTCTCTCCGCCTCTCGCTCGGCTCTCTCAGCCTGGGCCTGGCGCTCGGCTTGGGCCTCCTGCCGATATTGCTGGATCAGCCTCCCCCGTGCCTCACTGTCTTCGGCAGGGAGTGCGTCCAAGGCCTCTTGCAGGTAGGGGTCCAGCGTGCTCTGATTGAATGTGGGGCCAGCGCTCATGAGTGGAGCCTCTGCTGCAACCCCATTGCCACTTGGGCCAACGTCTGCGCCCGCTGGATTCTGGTCGTTGTCCAGCTGCACTAGACCCGCGATCATTTGATCTTTGGTTCCGCCTGCGGCGTCTATGCCTCAGTACGGCATAACCCAGTAAGGGTGTCCTTTTTCTGCTGCTGATACCACTCCACTCTCATCTGCGCCATGGTTGCCAAATAAAAGATAGAAAAGAAAAACGAAGAAACGGGAGGGGATACTTGCAAGTACTCACTAATGTCTCAGGACTAGTAACCACTGAGTCTGTTCTCCAAAACCTATGATGCAGGATTCCCGCAGGAACCGTGTAGGTTTTTAGTGAGAGGAATGATTGCTCAAACCAAATCACTAATGCTCTAGGATTATCCCACCGCTCTGCCACCAATATGTGATGAACAGCGGTAGTTATCCCACCGCTGCCACCAATATGTGACGAACAGCCCACCGCTGCTCGTCCGATACGGCGACTGACGGGGGTCCCGCTACCACCAAAACGCGATGGACAGCGGACCCTGTGTCACCACTATGTCACAGTCCCACCACTGACGGGGGTGTATCAGCGGACAGAGGGACGAGACACACTGCCGGCACACGGCTATCACAGGCACAGTGGGGGGGCTTATCTTAGTTATCCCACCACTGGCACCATGTGACCAAAAATATCCAGCAAGCTAATCTCGCTCTACAATTTGCCGCAGGGGAGTATTTTGGGTGCCCCACCACTGCTATCAATCTTCTAAGTACTGCGGGGATTTATGTACATCCCACTTCCTCAGTTCCACTTCGGAACTCGCAGCTCTACGGCACCCCCCTTACCCTCAGGTCAGTCAGGGAACTGCACCTAGGATAATTGGTCGCCGGACGGGCTGCCTGTTGTGAACCGGCAATTAGGCTTCTGCAGTAAGGGAATTATCAATGCTGTGGCCGCAGCCCCTCATTCAGCAATATAAGACCCTTCTGTACTGCCAGCAAGCCGCAATAGCCGTACACAACGCGCTGCCACCAGTCACAGTTACTTAATTCACAGTGTTAAATTAAGAGGGTCCGTGGCAAACCCCTTGAATTAGTAGCGATTATCTATCAAAGGCGTATAGTTCGATTCTTAGAGCATGGAGGCAGACTAAATATCAAATCATTTATTTTCCGAAAGAGGACAGTGATTACAGATAAGTTGCTAAAAAGATGAGACATTAATTATGTACAGTTACAAATATAAAATAAAAGATGGATGAACATAGAAAGTACACTCACGGTTGTTCATGGCTCTTTAGGCAAAACCATGCAGCGGAGAAAGAAGGCGGAGCCACCATCTCCACTCATCTGGAGTTCTTGTCAGCATGAGGATTGGAGCCCTCCTCTGCTGGTTTTGCCAAGGGAATGCCTTATAGACTCTGCGATGTCACATCGCAGAGAGGTGCATTCTGGGTTAATCCCACCTCTCTCATCCAAGTTATAATTTGGCTGCAAAACTTAGATTAGCTATAACTTTATGGGAGAAGCTGGTATGGACTCATCAGTGGTATCATGTTTCCCAGCGTAATGAGCCCATCAAGAAAACATCAAACATCTATGCGATATGACCGTCCATTTGGGAGCAAATCATATCTCAGGGTCTGGACATGTTAGAACTGCGGAAGTGACACTGTAGCGGAGCTGGGACCGCTCAGATTACCAAAAGATGATTTTCATATCTCTACTTTGTACGGTTTTCGCAGGGCAGCCTCTTAAAGGTTTACATCTAACCTTGATTTCAGACAAAGACCCTTTTCCCGCACTTTTTTTTTTTTCTTTCAGTTGAGGCTGAGAGAAGCCAAATGGTGTGACAGGAAGTGTCCTGGTTTATAGCACTTGGGGGGAAGGGAAACTACTACAGTGTACCATGTAACTCAGAAGGGGAAGAGAGGGGGCTGCAGCCCCACTGCCAGGCTGGCAGTTTTCAATGTCATAGAATGCCGGATTTTTCTGGAAAGTTCCAACCGAAAACATCATATCTTGATAAACAAGAGGAATGCAGGAGCTCATTTAAATCGAAATATATATTTATTAATACAATACAAATATTAAAAACAGACAATTAGACAATGCATTACAAAAGACACCAAAAATTGGAACGTGTGCCCATGGTATTAATGGAAAAATCCACTAAATACAGATGACATTATAAAAGTGACCAGTATCTCAAAATATACAGTATTAAATGTCACTCCTCCAAAACATATATAGGATGGCAATAAGTGAATCAGCAAAACCTGCTCAAAAGCACCCCCTCAATAATATCTAATTTAACTCCTAATGTGCCATAACGGAATAATTCCAAAGAGTTAAAGTAAGGGGAGGAAACAAGGTGCTTACCCGAAAATGCAGCCCCCATATAGTAAACGGCCCAAGAGTATATCTTAATTATATATCATTAATGTTATATGTATATAAATAGGGACCAGTGCTTAAGCAGGACCTGTCCCAGACCGTGATGCGGTCCTCTCACCAACTGCTCCTGAATCCTATCTTCCCCGCTCTTTGGTGCAGACTAAACTCCACCCACCTCCCAGCACTCTTCGTGTTCCAAGCAGGGAGCCACCAAAGGTGCTTTGCTACACTACTATGTTGTGTGGGATGCAGGTGTTGGAGTGTGGTCAGGTGTCTCCACCTTACCTGGATGGTGGGGTACCACACCTCAGGAGGAGGTGCAGTACCTCTGTGGCGACTGAACCCTCAGGGGCGCCACATATTTACTCTAGAAAAGAGAAGACTTAGGCGAGACCTAATACATATGTACAAGTATATCAGAGGGCAATACAGAGATCTCTCCAATGAACTGTTTGTACCAAGGATTGTGACAAGAACAAGGGGGCATTCTCTTCGTTTGGAGGAAAGGCAATTTCTGCACCAGCACAGAAGAGGGTTCTTCACGGTAAGAGCAGTGAGGCTCTGGAATTCTCTTCCTGAGGAAGTGGTGATGGCCAACTCACTGAATGAATGTAAGAAAGGAATGGATGATTTTCTTGTGAGTAACAGTATAGAAGGTTACGAATAACATAATATTATAGATAGATGGTTGACCCAGCTTAGGGGAAGGAATTTTTTTCCCTATGGAGAAAATTGGCTTCTACTCTGTGGGTTTTTTGCCTTCCCCAGGATCAACAATGCAGAACAGCTGCACTAAAAATAGGCTGAACTAGATGGACATAAGGTCTTCCTTCAGCCTTCAAAACTATGTTACTAGCTTACTTTGGGCATTGAAAGCCCTTTTCTATTGAACTTACAACGTGGAGGTTCCACTTGGTATTAGAAGACGCTGACCGTTACCTGCCCAGATCTGTAACTATAAAGCCAAATGACAGCGTACGTAGAATGTGCTGAGAATATAGAAAATCACTTGAAGAAAGGTATTATGCTGGGCCTGTAAGAGAAAGCAGAGGGTAATGATGCTGTTGGCTTCCTAGATCCCTGAGATCTTATCGGATGACTCTTCTCTCCCTTTTGTGCTGCTGAATGTCTCATGGTCCCTACAAGACCAGGTCCAGTCTTTCTGGCCAAACTTCCCTTTTATGATTGATATAAAGAAAATTCTCCAAAGAAGCATTTTTAGTCCATTACTGTAAGTACAAGAATTATGCCTCATGTAGTTTCAATCAGCAGAGACGGCTCCCACTAAATTGGAAAGAAACAAGAGAATGCTGGAGTCCAGATCTAAAGCAGTGCAAAATTTTATTGACAAACAACAGGCACATATAGAGTAACAGAACAATCATGATAGGATAATAAAAAGGCAATAAATGAATGCCCGAAGCCCACTGAGACAGACAAATCAGCAACAAATAAATTTGTTATCATGTGAAAAGCACTCAGGCCCTTTGTAAGGGAAATGGATTAGTGCAGGTAAAAAGTGCTGGGGAGTCTGCACTGAAAAGAGTTAATCCACAGAAGTCTATGGCACTAGACCCTGGCAGTATGAATCTCTAGTGCTGTGGCAATGAGTATGACCCCCACTGATATCTAATTCGCTGTGGACAATATAATCTGAAAATGCAGCATATCATAAGGGGGGCAATAAGACATCACCAGTGGACCAGCGTCCCCGCAGTAGCGAGTGCAGTACAATCCAGGCAGAAAAACGACCAGCACTGTGTATTATATCTATTGCACAGATGCCCAAACGAAGGGGAAGAGAAATATCATTGTATGGACATACCCATCATGTCCTGGTGCAAAGAGAGCGCTGATTTGTGCACCCCAACACGTGTTTCGCGGTGAAAATACCGCTTCCTCGGGGGGGCATATAATATTGTGGCTATTGTGAGGTTAGAAAAAAAATTACATCCAGCAAAATGTCACCAGCGGCCCCTGTCCAGTAGCCTCTATCTCTTACTTATAGATGCTACTGTGCAGGCGCCGCCATCGCCGGTGACATTTTGCTGGATGTAATTTTTTTCTAAGCCTCACAATAGCCACAATATTATAGGCATTATCACCAATAATATCAATGCTATTATATGCATTATGTAATAATGGGGGCAGGTCAGTGAGGGGTCAGCGACCTGTCATAAGCCAATACAGAGGAATATGTAATCAGAGCACCACATAAAGCCCCGCCCACAGCCCCACCCACAGCCCCGCCCCAGAGCACGAGAATCTCATTAACTGAAAACTACAAATACAGATTACACAACAACCACAAGACGGATTTCATCACCAGGTATCACTGTAATCAGTATAACGGCGCTGACCTGACAGTGTCTGTAGGTTACTGAGCACAATCCTGCTGACAGGTTCCCTTTAAGACATCTCCGCTCTGCACTATTATACACAGTTCTCTATAAATGTGTAATATTTCTTCATGAAACTCATCTGACAGAAAATATTGGATCTTACGATAGTTTAGATTGTGAGGTCACCGAGCCCCATACTCTAATTACCCCAGAGAGGTTTCACCACTAGCTGCTCATTTATTACTGATGGAGACTGTGGAGTTTGATCATTTCAGTAGATGTTATTGTCTATAGTCACAGTGTTTGATTACAGTAGTGTCCAAAATCCTCTGATTTAACCTCTTCCTGCAGCCAGTTTTGTGTTCTTAATCAGGCCCCATTATTAATATCTAACGTGGGTCACTTTATGTGGTGGTAATTTTGGAATTATTCACAAAGTATAATTGGAAACAAATGGATCTTACAAATTATTCTCCAGCTTCGCACTGTACCCTACATACGGTTGTACACTACTGTCTGGGCACATGGCAGTGTTCAGGAGGGAAGGAGCGCCATTTAGCGTTTTGAATGCAGATCTAGCTGGAATAGTTTGCAGACACAATGTATTGGGAGCACTGTTCGTGGTCACCTGGCAGCTCAAAAGATGTCCACCATGAACATGCTTGGCTCTATCTTCTCTGCTTTCCATATCCCAAGGATTGCCTTGCTCATCGCCCTATAACACCCTTACATGGATCTGGACTTGCACTGGGACCCCTAGGCTTGGACCATGGTGTTACCTGCTATTCTGTGGAGTTAGATGGCAAGAAGAATAGTCAGGTAGCTGGGTCAGAACCAGAAGGACAGAATACAGAATCAGAAGACACAAGAGTAGTCAGTAAACGGGCCACGGTCACAGCAGGAGACAAATACACAAGCCGCAAGCTGAGCACAGAGGACTGAACCAGAGGAGAACAGCGCTGTATTAGTGGACACATCGCGATTTAACATGTCCCTTTTGTCACATTATTTTCAGGGTATCATCATTTCTGTCCAGGCCTATTTAATGTGTGGAAGCCTGGTTGAAAGCAATGTCTGACTTTCATTTATTAATTTTCATAGATTTTTTATTTATTGTTACTTTTGTCAGATTCAAGTTATTTCTGTCACCATTGTGGGTTTTTCTGTCATCAAATGAAGGGTAACATCAATTTAGACCACGTGTGTAGGAGGAGTGAATATTTTTACTCCAGAGCAACTTTCCAGAAATTAACACACAGTGGATGTTGGAGAGTGAAAATTACACATTTGCCATTTTCTTACCCAGCACATAGTGCCCAGATTGTGCTCCAGGAGACACACACCGCAAATTAAGTGGATTCTTCTCACTATAATATTAGTAAATACAGGAATCCTAAATGTTGTTTGCGCACACTGCAAGACTCCGAAGTGAGAGCGGATTTTGCTGGATTGGTTTATAGAAACCTTGTTGCTTTTCAACAGCCTTTGAGCCACTAATAGTGCGGGAACCTCTGTTTTTCCACTGACAGATGATGGACCTGAGTGGGGACTTGTTTTTTGTGAGATGAGAATTGGTATTATTTTCGCCTACATAACATTGATTGGTTTCTTTTTATTTGATATTTGGGAGGCAGAATGAACCAACAGTTGAACACCGCACACTACTGATCATCCAACAAGGTTTTCTATTAGACTGTGAACAGTCTTTGTCTTGGTAAAAATTAAAGTTTTTTTACATAGCTTGCCATTTTTATGGACAGTTTAAATAGAAATGTTCAAAAATATAAAACTCAAGGATATTTTATTAATAAATAATAATTGTTTTCTATCTTAGCAGATGACTGTACCAGGAGATCAGAGGGACAGCTGACATCTTCAATTTTTAAATCTGATGATCTTGAGATCCTACAAGATACAACTGAAGTGATTGTTATTACTCCAGATATATCATCATCCATTCACAGCAAAGATCTGTCATCTGATCCTATGAAACAGGTCCCATCTTCTGATTCTTTACTGACTACTAAGGAAAATCAAAGACACAAAAGAGGCAATAAAAAACAAACTGCTCCTAAAGTAAATAAGTCATTTTCATGTTCAGAATGTGAGAAATGTTTTAATGAGAAATCATATTTTGTTAGACACCAAAGAGCTCACACAAGGGAGAAGCCCTTTTCCTGTTCAGAATGTGGGAAATGTTTTAACTGGAAATCAGAATTTGCTACTCACCAGAGAACTCACACAGGGGAGAAGCCTTTTTCCTGTTCAGAATGTGGGAAATGTTTTAACAATAAATCAGATTGTGTTAAGCACCAGAGAATCCACACAGGCGAGAAGCCTTTTTCATGTACAGAATGTGGAAAATGTTTTAACAATAAATCAGATTGTGTTAAGCATCAGAGAACTCACACAGGGGAGAAGCCTTTTTCCTGTTCAGAATGTGGGAAATGCTTTAACCAGAAATCACATTTTGTTACTCACCATAGAACTCACACAGGAGAGAAGCCTTTTTCTTGTTCAGAATGTGGGAAATGTTTTAGCGAGAAATCATATTTAGTTAAACATAATAGAACTCACACAGGGGAGAAGCCTTTTTCCTGTTCAGAATGTGGGAAATGTTTTGCACATAAATCACATTTTGTTACCCACAAGAGAACTCACACAGGGGAAAAGCCTTTTTCCTGTTCAGCATGTGGGAAATGTTTTGCACATAAATCACATTTTGTTATCCACAAGAGAACTCACACAGGGGAGAAGCCTTTTTCCTGTTCAGCATGTGGGAAATGTTTTACACAGAAATCATATATTGTTAATCACCAGAGAACTCACACAGGGGAGAAGCCTTTTTCCTGTTCAGAATGTGGGAAATGTTTTAAACAGAAATCAGTGCTTCTTACTCACCAGAGAACACACACAGGGGATAAGCCGTTTTCATGTTCAGAATGTGGGAAATGTTTTGCACTGAAAAAAAATGTTGTTACCCACCAGAGAACTCACACAGGGGAGAAGCCTTTTTCCTGTTCAGAATGTGGGAAATGTTTTGCATATAAATCAGATTGTGTTACTCACCAGAGAACTCACACAGGGGAGAAGCCTTTTTCCTGTTCAGAATGTGGGAAACGTTTTGCATATAAATCAGATTGTGTTATCCACCAGAGAACCCACACAGGGGAGAAGCCTTTTTCATGTTCAGAATGTGGAAAGTGTTTTAACCACAAAGGGAGTCTTGTTCCACACCAAATAAGTCACAGAGGGGAGAAACCTCTTAAATGTTAAATAAATCTTGATCACCATCAGAGATCCCACACAGGGGAGAAGCCTTTTTGCTGTTCATAATATGGGAAATATTTTAACCAGAAATGGAATCTAACTAATAATATTTATTTTTATATAGGGCTAACATATACCGCAGCCCTTTACAGTTTGCAGACATTATCATCACTGTTCCCAATAGGGCTTACAATGTAAATTACCTATCTAGTCTTTGGAATGTGTGAGGAAACCCACGTAAACATGAGGAGAACATAAAAACTCCTTGCAGATGTTGTCCTTGGTGGGAGTTGAACCCAGGACTACAGCGCTGCAAGGCTGCAGTGCTAACCACTGAGCCATCTCACCATAGAACTCACACAGGGGAGAAGCCTTTTTGCTGTTTAGAATGTGTGAAATATTTTAACCGGAAAGCGCTTCTTGTTAGACATCAGAGCAGTCAAACATGAAAGAAGCCTTTTTCATTTTCTTAATGTGGGAAATATTTTACTTGGAAATCAGCTGTTAATAAACATCAGAAACGTCACATAGGGGAGAAGCCTTTTTCTATTTTCATAGTGTTGGAATAGTTTTAACCAAAATTGAATCTTCTTAAATGGGTTGTCTCTTGTCATTCCTCATGTTTGCTGACAAAAGGATAAAACTAAACTTTATTAATTCCAAATGTAAAACTATACCCATAATTCACCCCCTGAATGTTAGTCAGTAGGTGACTAATAGAAAAAAACATATACCTCGCATCTCAGTATATAGGGTGAGGTGACATATACACTCACTCTCCAAGCCTCTTATTTCTACGTGTTTCATTGTGATCACCAAAGGCGTCATCAGGTGACTATTTAATATTGATCTATATTCAAGCGAGACTAGACAAAAAAAACTTAAACTCATGTATCATGTTATCCAAAACAGAAAACTAGCCACATATAGGCAGATCCCAGACTTCAAACTATATACTTCATATAGTTTTTACATCACGAGGGACATGGATCTATCATTCTGCAGGAAACAACCTAGGGGTTTTCAGCCTCGGAAGAATACAGATCTGCTCCATTCACCATCGCTGAACCATGGATATGTTTGGAGAAGCCAGGTTATGATCCTCGGATCAACTGGCCTTTTACCTTGTATGGACTGTATGGATTGTCATCTTCCTACACTTGTCGTTACCTCATCTCTGTGTGTGCCACAGGTGGGGTAGTGATCCTGGGAGCGAATCAGTGGAAGGCTGAGACTCTGTAATGTGCACTCTGTTGGGTATTTTGCTGGGACTGTTCTATGTGTTATCTGCCTGTTTTGTGGTTCAATAAAGCATTGCCACACTGTTTTACCCTCACTGTGTGTTGTCTGAGTAGCGTTATGCCCATATTAAAGGGACAGCCGGCATTTGGTGGGACAATTCCTGTTCCATGTGTTTTCGGCCACAGAACCGGGGCGCCCGCTGACCACCCCATGTTTCCACAGGCATGCTTCAATAGTCTCAACGGGAGGCTAGAAGCTGCTATAACCCGATCAGCTCTGCTACATACAGGCAATGATCACTTCACCTGCATGTAGCAGAGTTGCTCACTTGCTATGAGCGCCGACCACTGGGCAGTGCTCATAGGATCCGGCAGTGACAGCCATACAGGTCTGCTGGAGACCTCTGGTTGTCATGCCAACCCATCAGTGACCCGCGCTCACATGACAGGGTCACCAATGTGCGGGACTTCTGGCCCATCATGTGTGAGAAAAGATGTAGGCTCAGCGCCGGGGCCCACATCAAAAGGAGGGAGTCCGATATCAGCGTACATTTACACCTGATGTCAGAAAGGGGTTAAAGGGGATTGTTTATACAGAGACAGAAGTGGTAATTAATCATGTGTACATACAAATAATTACAAAAATACACAGCTTCTAATGTTAAATAGTATAGAGTTACCACAAGAAAATATAATTTGTGTAAATCAAGTGTAGATATTAGTGTTGAGCATTCCGATACCGCAAGTATCGGGTATCGGCCGATATTAGCTGTATCGGAATTCCGATACTTAGTTCCGATACTTTTTTCATATCGAATACCGGAATCGGAAGTTCCCATTATGCTAGGAGCCCGCTCGATTTGATTCAGCCAATGGGGATCCTCAAAAGTGTGGGCACATCCTGTTAGGCATGTAGGCATGTTAACTACTGGCATGGCTGTGATTGGCTGCTGAAATGATGTCATGATGCACTATAAAAACCGTTGCAGCCACCATTTCTGGTCACTCTGCTGTGAATTCAGTTAGGGACAGGCTGCTGTTGAAGACTGTGAGGGACAGTTAGAAATAGCGATCATCCAAAATATCTATTGCTCTACCCAGGCTACATAATCCACCACTGTAGCATTTTTGTAGCCCAGCAGCGCTGTTTTAATAGCTGTCTGCAAGGGCTGTGTGAGTGCAGACCCACGCTGTGTAGTGTGTCCTGCAGGCACGTCTGCTTGTAGGCCGCCCAGCGTGTGTCTCTGCCTCATACACATTTTTCTTTTATTGCTGCTTTTTTTTCTCCTGTATAGTGTGCTTCCATACGTATCCATATACGTTGGCTGCAAACACTAAAGGAGTGGACAGCGGAGCCTTTCAGCAGCCTTTCAGTGCTATAGCCCATTTCTCTGCACTGTTTTTGGTTGATAGGTCTCTCTGTGTGTGAGTGCAGCTCACGTTGCAGTGTGTTCTACAGCCATAGCTGTAGTCCGCTCAGCGTGCGTCACTGCCTCATACATAGTCCTTTTTTTGCAGCTAATTTAGACAGATTTTTTCTCCTATATTAGTGTGCTTCCAACCGCATCCATTGTCATTGGTTGGTTGCAAACACTATATAGGATTAGATAGAGGAGCCTTTTTGCTGGCTTGTGCCCTTCAGGGCCAGCCAGACAGACTAGTATCACCCTATTTTGTGATACTATAGCTTTCAAACTTTGGTCACATCCTTTTCTTTCGCCCCCCCCCAAAAAAAAGGAAATAAAGTTCACCAAACACTCCACTTTACAGTTGTCTAGGCCACATTAGATCATATTAAAGTGTAGTACACACACTCTTAGCCAAATTAGTGTTTCTTATACTGGTTAGCAGGTGTTCAGGAATAAGAACACTAAGCGCCCCCTTTTTTACTTTTCTGCCTATCAGTCTACCAAGATGAAGAAGGCAGGGAGTAAGGCACGTGGTCGTGGCCGTGTAGTTTCAACAGGGAGAGGACGGGGGGATTCAGCAGGGAGAGGACGTGGGGATTCGGTGTCTCCTGCGGCCACCAGTGACCCGGCATCCCCCACTTTTACCAGGCAACAGTCCTTCATGCGCAGCTTTGTAGGACCTCGCCGTACCCCACTGCTGCGTGACGAACAAATTGAAGCCGTTGTCGGATGGATGGCAGCTAACGCATCCACTTGAATGACTTCCGCATCCTCCCAAGGCCAGAGCACTGAAGAGCAACCATCTGTCTCTTCACCACCTGCCAAATTGCCCAGGCAGTCTGAGAGCCCTGGACAGGAGCCATCTCAATCTTTACTTCTGTTCTCAGAATCTGTTGGCTTGGAAAGAGGTGGCCAGCAAGCAGCATTCTAGAGCATGAAGAAGAGGGAGTATGCAGTGATGCGCAACTGCTTTGTCCCTCTGAATCTGAAGAGGCGGGTGGGCCAGTGCCTATTGTCAGCACACCTCAGTGCTCATCTGATGATGATGAGACTCAGTTGCCAATTTCTGGTGCGTACGGTGCTGGCGAGACAACTCAGGACCAGCCGGTGCTTGAAGAGGGGAGTGGAGATGATGAGGTCCTTGACCCATCATGGCGTCAGCCACAGGAAGGTGGTGGGAGCAGCTCTGAGGAAGAGATTCCCCGAACGGCCAAAAGAGGAGGGAGAGGGCGGGGGCAGACTTGGTTGCCTGTAGCCTCCACTTTGGCACCCGTGAGGAGCAATCCTCTTCCAAAACACAAAACGGGCGCTCCCAGGACTTGCAGTGCGTGGTCTTTTTTTGACACAGTTGCAGATGACATTTGCTTTGTCAAATGCAAGCTGTGTCATCAGAAAGTGAAACGAGGGAAAAATGTGAGCAACCTCAATACCACAAATATGTGGAAACATGTGCGTACCAAGCACGAGGTGGAGTTACACACACACACTGAAGATGTAGGCCAACCTTCAGCAGCACCTACCACCTCTTCAGCTCGTGTTGGGGCCTCTTCCTCCAGCTCACACACAGCTGGTTCGGCTTCCTCACTGGAACGCCATGGAAGAACCACTGCCACTGTTGTCCAGAGACCCAGTGAAATTCCACCCACTGAACCACGTTCGCAGTCATCATCACACTCCCAGGCCACTCACCAGCAATCGGTAGCACAGGCATGGGAGAAAAAGCGGCCATACTCGGCAAACCATCCCCGAGCACTGGCTCTGAATGCCGGCATTGCCAAACTACTGGCCCTTGAGATGCTGTCATTCAGGCTGGTGGAGACTAACACCTTCCGGAACTTTATAACATTGGCAGTTCCACAATACAATGTGCCCAGCCGCTTTTATTTCAGCAGGCAAGCCGTCCCTGCCCTGCAAAAGCATGTGGAGGGAAAAATTAAAAATGCGCTACTAAATGCCGTCAGTAGCAAGGTCCACCTGACCACCGATGCGTGGACCAGTAGCCATGGACAGGGACGATACCTTTCCCTCACTGCCCATTGGGTCAATGTTGTGGAGCCGGGTACAGATCTGGAGAGTGGCTCTGTACGTATTCTGCCAACTCCAAGGATTGCAGGAATGCAGTCTGTACATATTGAGTCCTCCTCCTACTCAGCACTGCGTGAGCCTGTTAGGCTAGATATGAACACAGGTGTGGCCAAACGTCAACAGGCCGTCCTTAAATTAATTTCTTTGGGGAATCGGAGCCACACAGCACAGGAGCTCTGGAATGCCATCAAGAGCGATGTGTGGTTTGTGCCAGCGAATCTCCAGCCAGGTTTGGTAGTGAGTGACAATGGCCGAAATCTAGTGGCAGCTCTGGGCCTAGGCAACCTCACTCACATACCATGTCTGGCACACGTGCTCAATTTGGTCGTGCAGAGCTTTCTGAGGGACTATCCGGATCTTGATGCACTGCTGCACAAGGTTCGCCTAGAGTGTGCTCACTTGCGGCGTTCCAGCATGGCAAGATCGCGCATTGCATCTCTGCAACGCCGATTCCGCCTGCCAGAACATTGCATCATATGTGACCTCCCCACCAGGTGGAATTCAACGTTACATATGTTGGAGCGGTTGTGTGAGCAGCAGGCAGCAGTAATGGAGTACCAGCTGCATCAGGCGCAAACAAGTCGCACTGTGCGCCGGACACACTTCACCACCACTGAGTGGGCCACTATGAGGGACATCTGCCAAGTTTTGCGTGCCTTCGATGACCACGCGGATGGCCAGTGCAGATGATGCACTAGTCAGCATGACTGTCCCCCTCATCTGTCTGCTTCAAAAAACCTTACAAGCCCTAAGTGAGGAGGTTTTTGAAGAGGTCGAGGATGAGCAGTCAGAAATGCCATCTGCTTCTGGCAAGTCTGCGCAACGTGCTTCCACACAAAGGCCAAGGCAGGGGACACTTAGTGAGGAGGATGACGAGGAGTCAATGGAGGAGGAGGAACACATCTCTCCAGAGGAGGGAGGTACACAAGGCTCTAGTAGTCAGTGTGTACAGCGAGGGTGGGGTGATGCTGAGCAGGCAGAGATGCTGCCTCAAGCTGGGGACAGCGTTTCCGGTCCAGTTGGCAGTCTGCAGCACATGGTTGATTTCATGCTGCAGTGCTTGTTAAATGACCGCCGCATCGCCAACATTCTCCACACGGCTGATTATTGGGTGTACACCCTCCTAGATCCTCGCTACCGGGGCAACTTACAAAGCCTCATACCACAGTTGAACCGGGAGCGAAAAATGCGGGAGTACCAAGAAACACTTGTGCAGGCCATCATGTTCTCCATTCCCCCCGCAAGTGTTGCTGGTAGTGCTTTTCAAAGCAGCCATGTGGGTAGAGGCAGTGGAGGAAGCTCTGCACAAAGAGGTAGCAGAGGCAGTGCCGCAGGACAAGGCAAGGCCAGTATGGCCCAAATGTGGAAAAGTTTTGTGGGACCGCCACAAACGGCTACACCATCACAGATGGCTCCAGTCAGCAGGAGGCAACGTTTCCGTCAGATGGTGACAGACTACTTGTCTTGCCCTGTTAGTGTTCTCCCAGACGGCTCTTCCCCGTTCAAGTATTGGGTCTCTAAGCTGGATACATGGCCAGAGCTTAGCCAGTATGCATTGGAGGTGCTGGCTTGTCCTGCTGCCAGTGTATTATCGGAACCTGTCTTTAGTGCTGCAGGTGGTGTGGTAACAGACCGTCGCACGCGACTATCCGCCGATAATGTTGACCGGCTTACTTTCCTGAAAATGAACAAGGCCTGGATCTCACCTGAATTTGCCAGTCCTCTTCCAGAATAAATAATTGGCTGGCAACAGGATCCAGGTCTCCTGTTGTGTTCATGTTTCTATGACCTGAACTTTATTTCCTGGGCTACAGCAACGCCCGTTGTTGCTCAGAAGTGCTGTCCACACAGACAAAACACTCGCTCATGTGTAAGTGGGGTTCGGTAATGTCAGCTGATCCCCTGCTGTGTGTACGGCAAAGTGTCCTGCTCCCTCCACAGTCAAACAACCTCAGATTTACACCTGGCTCCAAGTAGGCCTCGGCCTACTACCTGATTTTCCCTGGGCTCCGACACCACCAGTTGGTGCTCAGAAGTGCTGTCCGCACAGACAAAACACTCGCTCATGTGTAAGTGGAGTTCGGTAATGTCAGCTGATCCCCTGCTGTGTGTACGGCAAACTCTCCTGCTGCCTACAACTTCTGACTACCTCTGATTTAATATGTTCTCTGATTTGCCCTCTGTCTCCACTCTGTTTTGAGTATTTCTTCTGGCCTACAACACCGCCTGTTTCTGCTCTCAAGTGCCGTCTGCACAATCCACACTTGTTCCTGTGTTACCTGGGTTCTGTAACATCTGCTCATCTCCAGAGGTGAGCACGGCAATGTCTCCTGCTTTGTCTACATTCCCACTACTTGTAGTGGAAATGTGGACAGAGCAGGAGACATTGCTTGACTCACCTCTAGGGAGAAGCTGCTGTTACAGAACCCCAGTAACACAGGAACAAGTGTGGGTTGTGCAGACGGCATTTCAGAGCAGCAACTGGCGTGGTTGGAAGCCAGAGGAAATACTCGAAACAGAATGAAGACAGAGGCCTAATTGGAGTACGTTGACAGTTAGTAGTAGTCTAGAAACAATCGCAAACTGCCACCAAGTAGGCCTCGGCCTACTACCTGATTTTCCCTGGGCTCGACACCGCCAGTTGGTGCTCAGAAGTGCTGTCCGCACAGACAAAACACTCGCTCATGTGTAAGTGGGGTTCGGTAACGTCAGCTGATCCCCTGCTGTGTGTACGGCAAACTCTCCTGCTCCCTCCACAGTCTAACAACCTCAGATTTACACCTGGCTCCAAGTAGGCCTCGGCCTACTACCTTATTTTCCCTGGGCTCCGACACCGCCAGTTAGTGCTCAGAAGTGCTGTCCGCACAGACAAAACACTCGCTCATGTGTAAGTGGGGTTCGGTAACGTCAGCTGATCCCCTGCTGTGTGTACGGCAAAGTGTCCTGCTCCCTCCACAGTCTAACAACCTCAGATTTACACCTGGCTCCAAGTAGGCCTCGGCCTACTACCTGATTTTCCCTCGGCTGCGACACCGCCAGTTGGTGCTCAGAAGTGCTGTCCGCACAGACAAAACACTCGCTCATGTGTAAGTGGGGGTCAGTAACGTCAGCTGATCCCCTGCTGTGTGTATGGCAAAGTGTCCTGCTCCCTCCACAGTCAAACAACCTCAGATTTACACCTGGCTCCAAGTAGGCCTCGGCCTACTACCTGATTTTCCCTGGGCTCCGACACCGCCAGTTGGTGCTCAGAAGTGCTGTCCGCACAGACAAAACACTCGCTCATGTGTAAGTGGGGTTCGGTAACGTCAGCTGATCCCCTGCTGTGTGTACGGCAAAGTGTCCTGCTCCCTCCACAGTCAAACAACCTCAGATTTACACCTGGCTCCAAGTAGGCCTCGGCTTGCACCCTGATTGTCCCTGGCTTCCAACAACGCTAGTTGGTGCTCGGAAGTGCTGTCCACACAGAAAAATACACTTGTTCATGTGAAAGTGGGGGTCAGTAACGTCAGTTGATCCCCTGCTGTGTGGAGGGCAAAGTGTCCTGCTCCCTCCAAAGTCAAAATACCTCAGCTTTACACCTGGCTCCTAGTAGGCCTCGGCCTGCACCCTGATTGTCCCTGGCTTCCAACAACGCTAGTTGGTGCTCGGAAGTGCTGTCCACACAGAAAAACACACTTGTTCATGTGAAAGTGGGGGTCAGTAACGTCAGCTGATCCCCTGCTGTGTGGAGGGCAAAGTGTCCTGCTCCCTCCAAAGTCAAATTACCTCAGCTTTACACCTGGCTCCTAGTAGGCCTCGGCCTGCACCCTGATTGTCCCTGGGCTCCAACAATGCTAGTTGGTGCTCGGAAGTGCTGTCCACACAGAAAAACACACTTGTTCATGTGAAAGTGGGGTTCGGTAACGTCAGCTGATCCCCTGCTGTGTGGAGGGCAAACTGCTGCTTCCTCCAAATTCAAGCAACGTCTTATCTTAAACTGCCTCCAAGTAGGCCTCAGCCTACAAAATGACTATCCCTGGGCTCCAACATCGTCAGTTGTTGCTCGGAAGTGCTGTCCACACAGAAATAAACACTTGTTCATGTGAAAGTGGGGGTCAGTAACGTCAGCTGATCCCCTGCTGTGTGGAGGGCAAAGTGCTGCTGCCTCCAAATTGTAACTACTTCAGATTTAAACACTCTCTGATTTGGCCTCTGTCTCCACTCTGTCTCTAGTATTTCCCCTGACCTCCAACACCGCCAGTTCCTGCTCACAGTTGCCGTCCACGCATTCCACACGTGTTCCTGTGTTACTGGGGTTCTGTAACATCAGCAGATCCCCCAATATGTGTCCGCCACTGTCTCCTGCGCTGTCCACCTTCCCACTGCAAGCAGTGGGAATGTGGACAGAGCAGGAGACAGTGGCAGACACTCATCAGGGGATCTGCTGACATTACAGAACCCCAGTAACCCAGGAACACGTGTGGATTGGGCAGACGGCTACTGTACGCATAAATTGGCGGTGTTGGTGGTCACGTGAAATCCTGGAAACAGAGTGGAGACAGATGCCTAATTGGAGCATGTTGACAGTCTGTTGTAGCCTACAAACAAGCTAAAACTGCCACCAAGTAGGCCTTGGCCTACACCATGATTGTCCCTGGGCTCCAACAACGCCAGTTGGTGCTCGGCAGTGTCTTTGGCACGGGTACTCCCTGTTGCCCAGCCTGTTTTCAGCACGCCTGCTGTTTCCGAGTAGTGTCAAGGTCACTATGCCACCAATCCGTTGTCCTGTCGCCTTGCGGCCGGGTTAGCCGACTCTACAGTGCCTGCAGTTTAGGTGACTCCTATGTGGGCTGCGGGAACTGGCACTGAAGGCTGGATCCATAGTGCCAATGGGACATGGACCCCCTGTAGGACTGTGGGTTTTGGTAACTGCGGCCGGCTTGCGGCCTGGCTACTTTGCTTTGAATGGGTACCTTCTGCTACCCACCCGGGTTCCAGCACTGTCTGCTGGTTCTCGCCAGAGCCTTTGGCCTAGGTGCCTCCATCTCGGTATCTGAAGTCCAGCACCGTCAGCTGGTCCTTGGTAGTGCTTTTTAGCACAGGTACCTCCTGCCTAGTAACCGTGGTCCAGCACTGTCAGTTGGTCCTCGGTAGTGCCATTGGCTCTTGTTCCTTCTGCTACCCATCCGGTTGCCAGCACTGTCTGCTGGTTCTCGCCACAGCCTTTGGCCTAGGTGCCTCCATCTCGGTATCCGAAGTCCAGCACCGTCAGCTGGTCCTTGGTAGTGCTTTCTAGCACAGGTACCTCCTGCCTAGTAACCGTGGTCCAGCACCGTCAGCTGTTCCTCGGTAGTGCCATTTGCTCTTGTAGCTTTTGCTACCCATCTGGGTTCCAGCACCGTCAGCTGGTTCTCGGCAGTGTTTTTGGCACGGGTACTCCCTGTTGCCCAGCCTGTTTTCAGCACGCCTGCTGTTTCCGGGCAGTGTCAAGGTCACTATGCCACCAATCCGTTGTCCTGTCGTCTTGCGGCCGGGTTAGCCGACTCTACGGTGCCTGCAGTTTAGGTGACTCCTATGTGGGCTGCGGGAACTGGCACTGAAGGCTGGATCCGTAGTGCCAATGGGACATGGACCCCCTGTAGGACTGTGGGTTTCGGTAACTGCGGCCGGCTTGCGGCCTGGCTACTTTGCTTTGAATGGGTACCTTCTGCTACCCACCCGGGTTCCAGCACTGTCTGCTGGTTCTCGCCAGAGCCTTTGGCCTAGGTGCCTCCATCTCGGTATCCGAGGTCCAGCACCGTCAGCTGGTCCTTGGTAGTGCTTTTTAGCACAGGTACCTTCTGCTTAGTAACCGTGGTCCAGCACCGTCAGTTGGTCCTCGGTAGTGCCATTGGCTCTTGTTCCTTCTGCTACCCATCCGGGTGCCAGCACTGTCTGCTGGTTCTCGCCACAGCCTTTGGCCTAGGTGCCTCCATCTCGGTATCCGAGGTCCAGCACCGTCAGCTGGTCCTTGGTAGTGCTTTTTAGCACAGGTACCTTCTGCTTAGTAACCATGGTCCAGCACCGTCAGTTGGTCCTTGGTAGTGCCATTGGCTCTTGTTCCTTCTGCTGCCACTACAGGTTCCAGTACTGTCAGCTGGTTCTCGCCAGTTTCTCAGCCTTCTTGTACCTTCTGCTACATTTCCAAGATCAAGCTTTTTGAAATTGTCTTTGGTAATCCTTATTGATCTCCATGACGACGACCCTGATGACGACGACCCTGAAGACCACACCAAAGAAGACCAGAAATATGACCCTAAATAATATGACCAAGAGGACAAAGAACATGAAGACAACCACCAAGATACAGAACAAAAGACAGAAGAACAAGAAGCAGAAGAAGCAAAAGCAGAAGAACAGAAAGCAGAAGAACATTAAGCATAAGACTAAAAATCAGCATAGAAGATATCAAAATTATAAGCAGAAGAAGACTAAGCAGTAAATGGGGGTGAGTCCGTTCCTCCTCGTGGTGCCCCTGGAAAATGCCTGCTGCTGCAGGCCAAACTGAACGCGGACAAATCCTGTTGTAAATCTTTTGTGACAGGCAGAACGTAAGGTGTAATCTTATAACTTTTATAGATAAGTACTACAGGAATGCCTGTCACCATAAGAAAATGAAGAAAAAGAAGAATAGGAAGAAGATGAAGAAATAGCATATGAAAATTAATAATAGCTGAATAAGAAGAATATGAAGAATGGAAAAAAAAATAATGGGAAGAAGGTGAAGAAGAAGAAGATGAATAAGGTGAAGAAAAAGTTGATAAAAAAAATGCTACTGCTGCGGATCATGAAGGAGAAAGTGTGGGAGAAGTACAAAAGAAGGTGAAGAGCATGGAAGTTGTGAAACATACATATCTGACAAAATATAAAAAAGTTAACATAGTCAATATCTTTTTAACTCCGAACGTCTTGAAAAAAAAAATTGGAATTAATGCTATGCCATGTGATTTGAATAAACCACTATGCTTTTAATGTCTCCTCCACCTCCCACAATACATTCTACATGATTCTTATTTGTTTTCAATTATGTAGAATTAGCCAACAAGGAAATAAAGGGCTTTTTTTAATTCCGATACCGGAAGTCCCATTGACTTGAATGGGACTTCCGGTATCGGAATCGGCGATACCCGATATTTTTTTCGTATCGGGCGATACCATCTGATACGATATTTTTGGGTAACGAACGGTATCGCTCAACACTAGTAGATATAAAAATTCAGGCAAATGTCAAATGTTCAAAAACACAGCAAAGAGGCAGAGATGCTTACCTGCCCAGACCTCCAAGCAAATGCACTGTCAGGGTGAGTGCGCCCATATAGTTAGGATGGGGGCAACACAGGTACAAGAATACCGATGAGACAACCGCTCACAACCTACCAATGTGTGGAGGGGGCGGTAGCTTGGTATATTAATGCACAATGAAGACTTGTATGTGGCACTGTTCACACAATGGGAATGCACATCATCCAGGCCAACAGCCTATTAGTTACACCCATACTATTAGATCAGGCGGGCTGCCTAGCGCTATCCAAATGCATCCAATGTGAACAGACACCACAGTTTACAAGACTGAATGGGCCCAACTGCACCCTGAAAAATAAAGTGCAAACAACACATATAAAAAATATGAGAGGTATTAGTAAATATTTTGGCCAAAATACGTAAGCAAGTAACCCACGTCATGCGTTGGCCTAAAAAAGTGTCAAAGGACTCACAGAAATTGCTTCTTCTACTTCACCACTGCTGCTGCTGCTAATGTTTTGGCGTTGAAGAATTGACTGTCCAGAGGTTGGAAGTCTACAGCTGCGATGTGAACGGTGTGCTTCACTGGTGTCTTGGGGAAAAGCTCTCTTAAGGTTGTGTAAAAGTGTGTTTTGATACTCCAGCATTCACTGTTCCCTTTCTAGGGCAGGAATCATCTGGCAAAATTTGGTTTTATAACGTGGATCTAATAAAGTGGCAACCCAGTAGTCAGCAATATTCCTAATCATAACTATACGGGGATCATGTTGCAGATAGTACTGCAAGAAGGCGCTCATATGTCGGGCTCTACCATGAGGTCCAAGCCCATGCTGTGTTGGTGGCTGGGTAACAATGAGGCTCGTTTCCTCCATCCCATCCCTCCAACCACGAACAACAGAGAGGGGAGGATTATCCTCTTCATCTGACAGTTGCTTGCCCATCACCTCTTCCTCCTCCATTTGTTCCTCAGATCTTGCACTTTAGATAACAGCTTGTCTGTTATCACCAACCCCCCTCGATCACAGTAATCCACCCTCCCTTGGCACCCACCTGTGTGGCAACAGTCTTGAACTTAGAGACAATATTATCCCTTCTACATCCTCTGCTTCCTCCTTTTCTCCTCTTCATCTAGGACCACCATCTCTTCCCGCAGGCTATTCAAAGTCTTCTCCAGCATTTAGATGACCGGACTAGTGATGCTGATGATGGCAGCATCAGTGGTAACCATCTCAGTAGATATTTCAAAACAGTGCAGAAGGGTGCAGAGGTCCTTAATCTGTGTGCACCCTGTAAATGTGACATGCGCCATGTCCGTACTGCGCTGGCCCAGGCTATACGACATGACATACTGCATCAGGGCTTGTTGCTGCTGCCACAGTCACTGCAACATGTGCAGAGTGGAATTCCACCGTTTATCAATGCAAGTCGATGAGGAGAGGGATACGAATGGCAGAAATGAGCACACAGCTTACGTGCTTTCTGGAGCAGCTCATCCAGGCCAAAATAGTGGCTGAGAGAACACTTTACCACCCGGATGAGGACATGAGCCATGAAAGGCACGTGTGTGGGCTTGCCTTGCCGTAGGGCTGCCACCAGGTTTGCACCGTTATCGGGCTTGGCCTTCCCTGCATGCAGGTTCAGTGGAGACAGCCATTGATCAAACTGAGCCTGGAGAACTGTCCACAACTCTTCAGCTGTATGACTGCGATCTCCAAGACATATGGAATATGGAATGGAATACATGGCTAGAAGGATATAACTTATTTGCAAGAAACAGACTTGATAAATGAGGAGGTGTCACATGGTATGTTAGAAACGCGTATATCTGCACAGAGATTGAAGCTTCAGAGACTGGGAGTTGTGTGGAAACTGTTTGGGTAAGAATACAAGGACAGAACAATGGAAAGGACACCATTGTAGGCATTTACTACAGGCCGCCTGCGCAAGCTGAAGATATGGATGAACTCTTTATGCATCAAATGGTCAAGTTCTCCAAAACATATGACATACTGTAGTTGTCATGGGAGATTTCAACTATCCTGACATTTGTTGGGAATCTCTCTCAGGCAAAACTAACAGGTCAAGGAAATTCTTATCCTCTCTTGCTGACAACTTTATCTTCCAAAAGGTAGGGGAGAAAACAAGGGGAACTGCTACCTTGGATCTAATCCTTATAAACAGGGAGGAAATGGTTGAGGAGGTAAAAGTGGCTGGAACCCTAGGAGGTAGCGACCATGCTATTTTAGAATTTTGGATAACTAGAGGAGGAAGACCTGTGAAGACTCAGATGTCAAGGTTAGATTTCAGAAAGGCAGATTTTAAGGGATTCCGAAAGAGAATTGGAGGAATCCAATGGCTGTGTCACATCGCCGTCAGACATAGGGACTGCTGTTCCTGCCTCGGCCACTGGGAGGCACCGGACTGTCACATTGCCGTCAGACTCGAGGACTGCTGTTCCAGTCTCGGCCACTGGGAGGCGCTGGACTGTCATGTCGGCATCAGACACAGGGACTGCTGTTCCTGCTTCAGCCACTGGGAGGCACCGGACTGTCACGTTGCCGTCAGACTCGAGGACTGCTGTTCTGGTCTCGGCCACTAGGAGGCACCGTGGTTCGCCCGTGGGTGGTGGTGACAGAGAAGGGGCTCCTACGCAGGCATCTGGTGGGTGGAGGCTCTGCTCCTGTCAGTCATGAAAGGATTGGTGCATCACCATCTGGCCTGGTCCTGGGGGCGATCCAAATGACGTCATCAGACTGTGAGCCTGTAAGGGATAGCCTGATCTTTCAAATACCTTGGGGCCTGTCTTGCAAGCCGCCAGATATAGTCTTGGTTTCCCCAGTGTACTAGTGTGTTATTTGCTATTGCTGACTCTGACCTTAGCCTGGATTTTGACTCTGATACTGCCTGCTGATTTTGTACCTCTGTTGCCCTCCTGGTTTAAAACTCTGACCTCGGCCTGGATTTTGACTCTGCTACTGTCTGCAGATTTTATACCTCTGCCGCCCGCCTGGTTTAGACCTGGACTCCTGACTACTCCTTCGGTTCCATTAATTTATCCCTTTCTGGTGACCGTCCTGCTCTGGTCTGCTGCTCTTATACAGACAGCTACCTCCTGGGCTCTGCTGTAATTCCAGATCCCTGTATAGGGGTAAAGGGTCTCTGGGTTGCTCGGGGTGCTGTCTCAGTTGCAGTCCAGACTCGCACCAGACGGTTGTCACATTATATCTGGCCCAAAATCGTTTTTATATATCCAGCGTATATATAAAAGCATTATCCCTGAACTTTTTTTTCCCCTCTCCTGCCTCGCTGGCTGAGCTGATTCTTTGGCTAAAAGCACCTGTTACCTGCTTCATTCCACAGCCTGGAGGAACACTCCCATTCTCCTACACAAGCATGCTGCAGTCTGGAGACTTCAGGGAAAACGCTGGATGTCAGAAGTCTTCACTCCCGGGACGTCAGCCCCTGGGCAGCTCTGGTCATGCCTGCCCAGGGGCCCAGGTACTGCTGGCAGATGCTGCTAAAGTTTTTTTTACCCATCTCTCTGTCATACCTTAAAAAGTCTCTGTGTTTGGAGGCTTATGTGGATAGTGGTTCTGAGGGAAACTTTGTGGATTTCATGGTGGCAAAGAAGCTTGGTGTACCACTGCTGAGGCTTAATGCCCCTATTAAAACCACTGCGATTAATGGCACATCTATTGTCCAGGGTGGAGTATAGTTTGTTGCTGCAGAAATTGCAATGTCAGTGGGGACACTACATACTGAACATGTGTCATTTTTTGTGATTGATAATTTATCAGCCGCAGTTATTTTGGGTATGCCATGGTTGCGTACACATAATCCGGTCATAGACTGGCACCTGGGTGATATTGTGCGTTGGAGCCCACATTGTCAGGACAACTGTATATCGCTATCGGTGAACCAAGTTGAAATCAAACCTCTCTTTATACCATATGTATTTAGAGATTATGGGGATGTTTTTTCCATAGTGGAATCAGAGAAATTACCCCCTCACAGAGAGTATGATTGCCCCATAGACTTGATACCAGATTCTCGGCTCCCAAAGGGGAGAATATTTAATCTCTCTGGTCCAGAGCGTCAGGCCATGAAAGACTACATAGCAGACAGTTTACATAAGGGGTTTATTAGACCGTCCACCTCACCTGTTGGAGCTGGGTTCTTTTTTGTGGAAAAGAAAGATGGTGGTCTCAGACCTTGCATTGATTACCGTGAGTTAAACGCAATCACTGTAAAAAAACAGCATCCGCTTCCACTCATCCCTGATCTTTTTAATCAGCTGTTGGGAGCCCGTTGGTTTATGAAGATTGATCTCTGTAGAGCATATAATCTTGTCCGTATAAGAAAGGGAGATGAGTGGAAGACCGCATTTAACACACCCCTTGGCCACTTTGAGTACCTCGTAATGCCGTTCGGGCTCAGTAACGCACCTGCTGTGTTTCAGAATTTTGTGAACGATATCTTCAGAGACATCTGTGGAGTATATGTAGTCATTTGTTTGGATGACATCCTGATCTACTCTGCTGACCTTATGATGCACGTCCAACATGTCTATTCTGTTCTCCAGAGACTTAAAGAACATTCTCTATTCGCCAAACTAGAGTAATGCGTTTTTATGGCTGAGGAGGTACAGTTTCTGGGGTATATTGTCTCAGCTAAAGGGTTCGCATGGATCCTGACAAGATCCAACTCATTAAGGAATGGGTACAACCCACGTCTCTTAAAGTGCTGCAGTGATTCTTAGTGTTCACCAACTATTATCACAAATTTATTAAAGGTTTTTCGGAGATCACTAAACAACTCACGGATTTGACCCGAAAAGGGGCGGATGTGGTTAATTGGAAGCCTGAGGCACTTCAGGCATTTTCTGTTTTAAAAGAATGTTTTGCTTCTAACCCGCTATTGATTCAGCCTGATCTAGACTGCCCCTTTGTTGTAGAGATTGATGCCTCTGAGGTTGGAGTAGGAGCAGTGCTATCGCAGGACTTGTCTTAACTCTATACTATTTAACATCAGAAGCTGTGTATTTTTGTAAGTTTTTGTACATATACATGATTGATTACTAATTCTGTCTCTGTAAAAACAATCCCCTTTACGACATCAAGCATAAATGTACTTCCTCCCTTTGATGTGGGCTCCGGCGGTGAGCCCACATATTTTCCGGCACATGTCAGCTCTTTTGAACAGCTGCCATTTGCCCCTAACAGCCTCTGACAGCGGCATTTAATGCGCACTTCCAGCAAGATTGACGGAAATCCCGCCCATCGGTGACTCCGTCACATAATCTTGGGTCACCGATGGGTTGGCATGACAACCAGAGGTCTCTAGCAGACCTCTATGCTTGTCACTGCCGGAATGCTATAAGCACTGCCCGCTAGACAAAACCACATGGACCAGGGATCGTCCTGCCAAACTGCCCCTCTCCTTTTAACATGTTCAAAACGCTACTCAGACAACACAGGGTGAGGGTTAAACAGTGTGATCAATGCTTTATTGACCTACAAAACAGGCAGATAACACATAGAACAGTCCCAGCACAGTACCCAAGATGGCACACATTACAGACTCACCCTTCTACTGACCCGCCGGGATAATAGCTGCTGTGACATCAGACCTTCCAGGGTCACTACCCCAGCTGTGGAACACATACAGAGAGGAGGTAATGACAAGTGTTGGAAGATGACAGTCCATACGAGGCCAGTTGATCTGAGGATCACAGCCTGGCTTCATCTTCCAGGGTCGACTACTCCACCTGTGGCATGAACACAGAGAAGAGGTAATCACAACCTGACTTCTCCAAACGTATCCATGGTTCAGTGATGGCCAATGGAGCACATCTGTATTCTTCCAACCGAGGCTGAAAACCCCTAGGTTGTTTCCTATAGAATGATAGATCCGTGTCCCTTGTGATGATGTTGTGGCTGCTGTCCTGTCTCTTTTACTTTGGATGTATAGATGTCTTGGCAGAATCTCTCTGGCTGTTTCTCTCTCAGTCTCTTTATACAGAGGCATTTAACCTATTTTTAGACTTAACAAGTGTCTCTCATTCAGTATTTACATAAAGGGTAAGAATGGAGATGAGATTATTATAGCATTATAGCAATATTGATTATTTAAACTATTTGCATAGTTTATCCCTTTCTACTGTAAGCCCCCATCACACACAGTGAGACCGCTAGCGAGATCGCTGTTGAGTCACAAGTTTTGTGACGCAACAGCAATCTCACCAGCGATCTCGCTGTGTGTGACATGTATCAGCGACCGCCCCCCCTCCGGGTATCGCTGATCATGCTCGAATGCCCTGGACATTTTTTCGATCGTTGGTCTCCTGCTGGCCAGCATGCATCGCTGTGTGTGGCAGCGGGAGACCATCGATCAGTGAGCTTGAGCTAGTATCCAAGGTAAACAGCGGGTAACTAAGCGGCGCTTAGAAACCTGCTGTTTACTTTGGATACCAGCTCCCAGCGCCAGCATGCTGGTATCCAAGGTAGACAGCGGGTAACTAAGCGACGCACGTGCTTGTTACCCGCGTCGTCACTGGTCCTGATCGCTGGTGAGATCTGCCTGTTTGGCAGTTCACCAGCGATCATGTAGCGACACAACAGCGATCCTGACAAGGTCATATCATTGTTGGGATCTCTGGTGCATCACTAAGTGTGATGGGAGCTTTAGAATTCAACAAACTGGCTCAGTAACACAAGGCATAATTAGCATATCAGCAAACATCACTAGTGATCAAGGATATGCACACAATAAAAGTCAATATTACCGACTTACACAAACAAAAGTCTGTTTTCATGACCAACTAGAAGTCTTCACAATGCCATGGGTAGAAAAAAAGTTTTTAAAAATATAAAAAAAATGAAAGTTCTAATCACCCCCCTTCACAATAAAACAATAAAAAAACAAACATACACATATTTGTTATAGCCGCGTTCAGAATCGCCAAATCAATATAAAAAAGAATTAACCCGATCACTAAATGGCGTAACGAGAAAAAATGTCATAACGTCAGAATTACTTTTTTTGGTCGCCGCAACATTGCATTAAAATGCAATAAAGGATGATCAAAAGATCGTATCTGCACCAAAATGGTCTCCATTAAAAACGTCAGCTCGGCACACAAAAAATAAGCCCTCACCCAACCCGAGATCATGAAAAATGGAGACGTGACGGGTATCGGAAAATGGCGCAATTCTTTTATACTTTACCTAATAAAGAGGAGTTATTTTTACTGATACAGTGGGTATGGAAAGTATTCAGACCCCTTTAAATTTTTAAATTGTTTCATTGCAGCCACTTGGTAAATTCAAATTCATACTATCTATTCCTGACACTGGATTGGCTTATAAACTTCCGAAGTATATAGATTGAGGTCTGGCATCTGCCAATATGTGGCTAGTTTTCTGACTGTTTCTGATAACAATACATGATTTTAGTTTTTTTTTGTTTAGTCTCGCTTGAGTATATGCCAATATTATATAGTCTCTTGATGAGTCGTCTTTGGTGACAACCACGAAACCAGTAGAAATGAGAGGCTTGGAGAGTGAGTGTGTATACGTCACCTCACCCTATATACTGAGACGTGGGGTATATGTTTTTTTCTATTAGTCACTTTCCGACTAACCTTCAGGGGGTGAATTATGGATATAGATTTATATTTGCAATTAATAAGGTTTAGTTTTATCCTTTCGTCAGCAAACATGAGGAATGACAAGAGACAACCCATTTAAGAAGATTCAATTTTGGTTAAAACTATTTCAACATTATGAACATATAAAAGGATTCTCCCCTATGTGACGTCTCTGATGTGTATTAACAGTTGATTTCCAAGTAAAAAATTTCCCACATTAAGAAAATGAAAATGTGTGTGACAGCTCTGATGGAGATTAAGAAGCGCTTTCTGGTTAAAATATTTCCCACATTAACAGGAAAAAGGCTTCTCCCCTGTGTGAGTTCTCTGGTGCTTAACACAATCTGATTTATTGTTAAAACATTTCCCACATTCTGAGCAGGAAAAAGGTTTCTTCCCTGTGTGGATTCTCTGGTGCTTAACACAAACTTATTGTTAAAATATTTCCCACATTCCGAACATGAAAAAGGTTTCTCCCCTGTGTGAATTCTCTGGTGGGTAACAAAATTTGATTTCTGTGGAAAACATTTCCCACATTCTAAACATGAAAAAGGTTTCTACCCTGTGTGAGTTCTCTGGTGCTTAACACAAACTGATTTATTGTTAAAACATTTCCCACATTCTAAACATGAAAAAGGCTTCTCTCCTGTGTGAGTTCTCTGGTACCTAACCCTATCTGATTTTTTTTTTTAAACATTTCCCACATTCTGAGCATGAAAAAGGCTTCTCCCCTGTGTGAGTTCTTTGGTGATAAACAAAATGTGATTTCCATGTAAAATACTTCCCACATTCTGAACATGAGAATGACTTCTTTGCTTTAGGAGCAGTTTGTTTTTTTAACCCCTTCCCGACCTGTGACACAGCGTATGCGTCATGAAAGTCGGTGCCAATCCGACCTATGACGCATACCCTGTGTCATGAATTCAAAGCCCCCCTGCGGGTCGGGTGACCGGGGTCAATGAAAGGTCACCTGACCCGCAGATACAGGGGGCTTTGTAATTCACCACAGGGGGCGTGGCTTCTCCCCCACGTGGCTACGATCGCTCTGATTGGCTGTTAAAAGTGAAACAGCCAATCAGAGCGATAGTAATATTTCATCAATGAAAATTGATGAAATATTACAATCCAGCCATGGCCGATGCTGCAGTAGCATCGGACATGGCTGGAGACACCGATTTGACCCCCCCACCGGCGATCGCCCCCCCTGCCACTGAATGACAGCGGCGATCTGCCGCCGCTGTCATCATCTGCCCCCCCTCCCATTCCCTTCGCTCCCCGCCAGCTTCTGATCCCCCCCTCACCCACTCTCACCGCCCCCGGCACCTTCAAAGTCCCCCCGTCGCTCCCGGTGTCCGGCGGGTTCGGTTCATGGGCGCCGCCATCTTAGAAAATGGCGGGCGCATGCGCAGTGCGCCTGCCCGAATCTGCCGGCTGCAGATTCCATTATTTCATTTTGATCACTCTCAGAGTGATCAAAATGAAATAAAAAGTAAATGAACCCCCCGATTATCACCCCCATAGGTAGGAAGAACTAATAAAATAAAGAAAATATTTTTATTTTTATTTTTCCATCAGGGTTAGGGTTAGGGTTGGAAAGAGGGTTAGGGTTAGAAAGAGGGTTAGGGTTAGGGTTGGAAAGAGGGTTAGGGTTGGAAAGAGGGTTAGGGTTAGGGTTGGAAAGAGGGTTAGGGTTGGAAAGAGGGTTAGGGTTGAAAAGAGGGTTAGGGTTGGAAAGAGGGTTAGGGTTGGAATTAGGGTTAGGGTTGGAAAGAGGGTTAGGGTTGGAAAGAGGGTTAGGGTTAGAATTAGGGTTAGGCTTGTGGTTAGTGTTATGGTTAGTGTTGGGTTTAGGGGTGTGGTGGGGTTAGGGTTAGGGTTGGGATTAGGGTTAGGGATGTGTTGGGGTTAGGGTTGTGGTTAGGGGTGTGTTGGGGTTAGGGTTGGAGTTAGAATTGAGGGGTTTCCACTGTTTAGCCACATCAGGGGGTCTCCAAACGCGACATGGTGCAACCTTTGATTCCAGCCAATTTTGCGTTCAAAAAGTCAAATGGTGCTTACTCCCTTCCAAGCCCCGACGTGTGCCCAAACAGTGGTTTACCCCCACATATGGGGTATCAGCGTACTCAGGAAAAATTGCACAACAACTTTTGGGGTCTAATTTCTCCTGTTACCCTTGGGAAAATAAAAAATTGGGGGCTAGAAAATTATTTTTGTGGAAAAAAAATGTTTTTTTCATTTTCATGTCTCTGCATTATAAACTTCTGTGAAGCACTTGGGGGTTGAAAGTGCTCACCATACATCTACATAAGTTCCTTGGAAGGTCTAGTTTCCAAAATGGGGTCACTTGTGGGGGGTTTCCACTGTTTAGGCACATCAGGGGCTCTGCAAACGTAATGACGACTGCAGACTATTCCATCAAAGTCTGCATTTCAAAACGTCACTACTTCCATTCCGAGCCCTGACGTGTGCCCAAACAATGGTTCCCCCACACATATGGGGTATCAGCGTACTCAGGACAAACTGGACAACAACTATTGGGGTCCAATTTATCCTGTTACCCTTGTGAAAAAAAAAATTGCGGGCTAAAAATGATTTTTTTTGAGGGAAAAAAATGATTTTTTATTTTCACGGCTCTGCGTTATAAACTTCTGTGAAGCACTTGGGGGTTCAAGGTGCTCACCATACATCTAGATAAGTTCCCTGGGGGGTCTAGTTTCCAAAATGGGGTCACTTGTGGGAGGTTTCTACTGTTTAGGCACACAGGGGCTCAGCAAATGTAACATGACGCCCGCAGACCATTCCATCAAAGTCAGCATTTCAAAATGTCACTACTTCCCTGCTGAGACCCAACGTGTGCCCAAACAGTGGTTTCCCCCCACATATGGGGTACCAGCGTACTCAGGACAAACTGGACAACAACTTTTGGGGTCCAATTTCTCCTGTGACCCTTGTGAAAATAAAAAATTGCGAGCTAAAATTTCATTTTTTGAGGAAAAAAAAAGATTTTTTATTTTCATGGCTCTGCGTTACAATCTTCTGTGAAGCACTTCGGGGTTCAAGGTGCTCACCACACATCTAGGCAAGTTCCTTATGGGGTCTAGTTTCCAAAATGGGGTCACTTGTGGGGGTTTCCACAGTTTAGGAACATCAAGGGCTCTGCAAATGTAACATGATGCCCGCAGACCATTCCATCAAAGTCTGCATACCAAAACGTCACTACTTCCCTTCCGAGCCCTGACGTGTGCCCATACAGTGGTCATCCCCCACATATGGGGTATCAGCGTACTCAGGAGAAACTAGACAACAACTTTTGGGGTCCAATTTCTCCTGTTACCCTTGTGAAAAAAAAAAATTGCAGGCTAAAAATCATTTTTTTTGAGGGAAAAAAATGATTTTTTATTTTCACGGCTCTGTGTTACAATCTTCTGTGAAGCACTTGGGGTTCAAGGTGCTCACCACACATCTAGATAAGTTCCTTGGGGGGTCTTGTTTCCAAAATGGGGTCCCTTGTGGGGGGTTTCTACTGTTTAGGCACACAGGGGCTCAGCAAATGTAACATGATGCCCGCAGACTATTCCATCAAAGTCAGCATTTCAAAATGTCACTACTTCCCTTCCGAGCCCCGACGTGTGCCCAAACAGTGGTCTCCCCCCACATATGGGGTACCAGCGTACTCAGGACAAACTGGAAAACAACTTTTGGGGTCCAATTTATCCTGGTACCCTTGTGAAAATAAAAAATTGCAGACTAAAAAATTTTTTTTTGGAAAAAAAAAAGATTTTTTATTTTCACTGCTCTGCATTATAAACTTCTGTGAATCACCTGGGGGTTCAAAGTGCTCACTATGCATCTAGATAAGTTCCTTAGGGGGTCTAGTTTCCAAAATGGGGTCATTTGTGGGGGAGCTCCAAAGTTTAGGCACACAGGGGATCTCCAAACACGACATGGTGTCCGCTAATGATTGGAGCCAATTTTCATTTCAAAAAGTCAAATGGCGCTCATTCCCTTCTGCGCCCTGCCGTGCACCCAAACAGTGCCCCCCCCACATATGGGGTACCAGCGTACTCAGGACAATCTGAACAACAACTTTTGTGGTCCAATTTCTCCTGTTACCCTTGTGAAAATAAAAAATAGCGTGCTAAAAAATCATTTTTGAGGAAAAAAAAATGATTTTTTATTTTCACTGCTCTATGTTATAAACTTTTGTGAGGCACTTGGGGGTTCAAAGTGCTCACTACACATCTAGATAAGTTCCTTAAGGGGTCTAGTTACCAAAATGGTGTCACTTGTGGGGGAGCTCCAATGTTTAGGCACACAGGGGCTCTCCAAACGCGACATGGTGTCCGATAACGATTGGAGCTAATTTTCCATTCAAAAAGTCAAATGGCGCTCCTTACCTTCCGGGCCCTGCCCTGCACCCAAACAGTGGTTTATGACCACATATGAGGTATTGGTGTGCTCAGGAGAAATTGCCCAACAAATTTTAGGATCCATTTTATCCTGTTGCCCATGTGAAAATGAAAAAACTGAGGCTAAAAGATAATTTTTGTGAAAAAAAAGTACTTTTTTTTTTTTTAACAGATCAATTTGAGAAGCACCTGGGGGTTCAAAGTGATCACTATGCATCTAGATAAGTTCCTTGGGGGGTCTAGTTTCCAAAATGGGGTCACTTGTGGGGGAGCTCCAGTGTTTAGGCACACAGCGACTCTCCAAACGCGACATGGCAACCGCTAAATATTCCAGCATATTTTCCATTCAAAAAGTCAAATGGTGCTCCTTCCCATCTGAGCCCTGCCGTACGCCCAAACAGTGGTTTATGACCACATATGAGGTATCGGTGTACTCAGGGGAAATTGCCCAACAAATTTTAGGATCCATTTTATCCTGTTGCCCATGTGAAAATGAAAAAATTGATGCTGAAAGGAAATTTGTGTTGGAAAAATTAAAATGTCCATTTTTTCCTTCCACATTGCCTTAGCTGTTGTGAAACACCTGAAGGGTTAATAATCTTCTTGAATGTGGTTTTGAGTAGCTTGAGGGGTGCAGTTTTTAGAATGGTGTCACTTTTGGGTATTTTCTGCCATATAGACCCCTCAAAGTGACTTCAAATGTGAGGTGGTCCATAAAAAAAATGGTTTTGTAAATTTTGTTGTAAAAATGAGAAATCGCTGGTCAACTTTTAACCCTTATAACTTCCTAACAAAAAAATATTTTGCTTCCAAAATTGTGCTGATGTAAAGTAGACATGTGGGAAATGTTATTTAGTAACTATTTTGTGTCACATAACTCTCTAGTTTAACAGAATAAAAATTCAAAATTTGAAAATTGCAAAATTTTCAAAATTTTCGCCAAATTTCTGATTTTTTCACAAATAAATGCAAAAATTATAGACCTAAATTTACCACTAACATGAAGCCCAATATGTCACGAAAAAACAATCTCAGAATCGCTAGGATGCGTTGAAGCGTTCCAGAGTTATTACCTCATAAAGTGACACTGGTCAGAATTGCAAAAAATGGCCAGGTCATTAAGGTCAAAATAGGCTGGGTCATGAAGGGGTTAATGCCTCTTTCGTGACTTTGTGACTTTGATTTTCCTTAGTAGTCGGTAATGAATCAGAAGATGGGACCTGTTTCATAGGATCAGATGACAGATCTTTGCTGTGAATGGATGATGGTATATCTGGAGTAATAGCAATCACTTCTGTTGTATCTTGTAGGATCTCAAGATCATCAGATTTAACAATTGAAGATGTCAGCTGTCCCTCTGATCTCCTGGTATAGTCATCTGCTAAGATAAAAAAACAATTATTTTTTAATAAAATATCCTTGAGTTTTATATTTTTGAACATTTCTATTTAAACTGTGCATAAAAATGGCAAGCTATGTAAAAAACTTTATTTACCAAAACCAGGACAGTTCACAGTCTAATAGAAAACCTTGTTGGATGAACCAGTAGTGTGCGGTGTTCAACTGTTTGTTCATTCTGCCTCCCAAATATCAAATAAAAAGAAACCAATCAACGTTATGTTGTAAAATATCAGTATTTCTATAATAAAAAATATAGATTAATTCACATATGCAGAGTCTAACTAGCTAGCAGAAACTCTGGTCACTGGATGAGCTATTCTGAGGATTTTGGCTGATACATCTGTTCCCTGCTTGTCAAACCTATAGGTCACTTGTCAGAACTGTCAATATGTGACTATTTATGATGAATGGTTCTCCATAGGTTTAAGTTTCTTAGGCTAAGATAATAACTATATGCAAAGTGTTAAAATAACTAAAGTTCTTCTAATATGGAAGAGGCTACGAATATAGCGGCAAATCACCATATGTGATTATAGGACAGACACTAATGCAAGTCTATGGGTCAAAATAGTATAAAATCCAGCCTAACTCTTGTTCAGGAGATCTCCCATAAGCTGGAGACTCTCGAACACACGGACCACAGCTGCTCAACTCAAGGCCATATGTAAGAACTATGAATGCTTGTTTTTTCCTTCAATATTTATTACGTCATGTACTCACTTTTCCTCATTTTTGTAATCACTTGTTGAATGAACAATTAAACAAGATTTATTTTATCCACAATTCGGCATCGCTTTTCCTTTTTATCCTCACCGTGCTCTTACTTGAAAAGTAAGAAAGAGATATTTTCATTTTGGCGAGCTCAGGCCAGGTTGACCTTTTGTGCTAATTTTGGCTGGCATTCCTTCATCGTTTGTACATGGGGGGGAAAACTCTGCTAAAAACACACTTGTACAAAGTCTCCTCAGGAATTCCATCATTTCACGTCACAAAGATCAGACTGAATCTACAGACTACGTGTAAGGATCTCCAACCATAAAGAGCTGCATGCGTCCCATCCAGATGGAGGTCTAAGGATTTCAGTAAAGACAAAGGACCATCCAGGATCAACCCAGGAGACAAAGGATCAACCCAGGAGAGGAAAAGACGCTCCATAGGTGAGAAAATGGATTTTATACATAATTATTCTAAGAAAAGTAACATAGAGTTTAAGTATGTTCATAGTCATACAGATGCACAATTATGGTCTAGTTTGTATAATCAATGTGAAGCAGAAAATGTTAAAATTGATAAGAGGTTTTTCTCAGTAAAAAAGTTACAAAGAAAGCTTCAAAATGTCATGCACATGGTCCGAGTGTACAATAATTTAGTCTTTAAGAAAACTGAAACATATAAAACTTGTACTGTCACACAGGAAACTGATCACACTGACAAACACGGTGACACACAGGAGTCTGACGGGGATTACTTTGATGATCCAAATTGTTTGATATTGTCAGAGCATATTGAACAATAATTGGAAGATCAGATTGATACTCGGACAGAGTTATTGTCCAAATTGCGACCAGACATAAAAAAGGTTTCTGCTAATACAAGATCAACAGGTAAACAGGAGGACAGTGCTGCTGCCTCATCATTTGTACCAAACACACAAGATCCAGATGTCACAGTAGAGGATTTACAGGCAGATGACATACAATGGAAAAAAATTACATGACAGAGCAGCACACATTAATCTGAAAATACACGATCAGTTAATGAAAATTGTAAAAGACATTCCAAATTACAATGATAAGATGGACGCCTTTTATAATGCGGACATTTTTGAATCAAACACAAATTCAATCTTAATGATGAACAAAAAAATAAGATATTCAAAGTATGGCTACCTTCACATATGGGAAAAAGATTACTGACCACACCCAGATTAAATGATGATCATGAAATGACACATAGTACAAAAGAAGACAGACTTAGACAATTGGTATTGTTTACAACCGGAGAAGATGTGGCGCCCGTGGGGCTTCAGTCGCCACAGAGGTACTGCACCTTCTCCTAAGGTGTAGTGCCCCACCATCCAGGTAAGGTGGGAGCTCCTGACCACACTCCACACCTGCATTCCACAATCACACTCCACACCTGCATTCCACACACAGGATAGTTCAGTGGGGCCACCTAACAGCTTCAGGCTGGGGGTTAGCAGAGCACCCCTCGTGGAACCCTGCTTCGTAACACGAGATGTGCTGGGAGGCGGGTGGAGTGAGATGATGCAAAAGAGTGGGAAGAGTGAGAGTTAGTGAGCAGTTGGTTAGAGGAGAGAGAAAATAGGTGTCTGAGGGACGTGCTGCAGCAGGTCCCAGTGATCTGGGCTGCTGGCACGAGAAAGACCAGAGAAAGAGACTAATAAGATTGATAACCTAACCTTCCATAAGAGAGATAGAACAGATCAGAACGAAGGAGAATAGAAGGACGGTGGGAAGCTGGTTGAAGAAAGACAGAGAACCCTTCCTGTTATGAATGAGTCACCGTAGGAGGCAAAAGCAGAAATACAAGCTAAGTCCAGAAAACCAGAGAAGTTGGCAACTATCAGATTGCAGACCCCTGAACCTATCAACACAACTAGCAGTAGCCGTGGGGGGTTCCTACGATGCCCTAGACCCCTCAATCACAGCCGGAGAAATACATAGGCCTAAAGAAAGAAAGGGGAAATCTAAACTGCCCCAGAGCAGACCCCAAAGCAATAGGCAGCCCCCAACATATAATGACGGTGAAGCAAGATGAAAATACTAACACAGACAGAAAGATAGACTGAGCAAAGACGGAGCCCAAAACTACCTAGATAGGAAAGGACAGGAAGGCTGCTGTCTGCAATCTGCCAAAACCCTATCAAAGACATACGCCAACAAGCTGATATGAAAAAGGCCCTGAAGCAGCTAGGCTTCAAAAACTAAATCAGCACTCAGGTATTTTCAGAAGACAGAGCTAAATGAATTCAGCACACCCCAGCAGGGAATGGCAGAAATCCAGAAAAACAAAGCAAAACAAAGTCTAAGCACAAAAGCAAAAGGCCGAGCAGCAAACTTAGCTTTAGAGGAGCAGGAATTCAGACTGGTCTCCAAGGATCCCACAGAGAAAACACCCGCAGGGCAGAAGGGCGTCGGCAGCCTTATATCCAGTCAGTAACTCCACTCAGCCAGTCATCAGCAGCCTGATGTGTTTGATAATCAGGCTCACTACCTTTCTTTACCAGAAGAGGGAGTTCCTCGGGCCTCAGTAATGAAGGGGAAAATGAACTCACAACAGTACCTCCCCCTTGAGGAGGGGTCACCAAACCCTCAACTACGCCACCAGGGCGATCAGGGTGAGCCCGATGAAAGGCACGCACCAATCTTTTGGCATGAATATCAGAGGCAGAGACCCAGGAATTATCCTCCTGACCATAACCCTTCCACTTAACCAAATACTGGAGTCTCCGTCTAGCCAGACGGGAATCCAGTACTTTCTCTACCTCATATTCCATGTTACCTTCAACCAATACAGGGTCTGGAGGTGCCACCCCCGGAACAACAGGTTCAACAAACCTCTTCAACAAAGATTTATGGAACACATTATGGATTTTAAATGTGACAGGAAGAGCCAAACGAAAAGAGACCGGATTAATAATCTCCACAATCTTGTAAGGTCCAATAAATCTAGGCTTAAACTTAGGAGAAGCCACCTTCATAGCAATATTTTTTGATGATAACTACACCATATCACCAACCTTAAACTGGGGACCAATGGTCCTATGTCGGTTGGAAAACCGCTGGGCCTTTTCCTGGGAGAGAGATAACTTATCCACCACTTGGTCCCAGATCTGGTGCATTCTCTCCACCACAGTGTCAACACCTGGGCAGGCAGAGGGCTCCACCTGCCCTGAAGAAAATCGAGGATGAAACCCAAAGTTACAAAAAAAAGGTGACATCAAAGTGGCAGAACTAGCTCTATTATTTAAAGAAAATTCGGCCAAGGGCAAAAATGAAACCCAATCATCCTGATCAGCGGAAATAAAACATCTCAAATACGACTCCAAGGTCTGGTTTGTTCTCTCTGTCTGCCCATTGGTCTGAGGGTGAAAAGCAGAGGAGAAGGACAACTGAATTCCCAGCTTGGAACAGAAAGTCCTCCAAAATCTAGACACAAACTGAACTCTTCTGTCAGATACAATGTTCTCAGGAATCCCGTGCAAGCGAACGACCTGTTGTAAAAACAGGGGCACCAACTCAGAGGAAGACGGCAACTTAGGGAGTGGTACAAGATGAACCATCTTAGAGAACCTATCACAAATCACCCAAATAACAGTCATGCTTTGAGAGACAGGCATATCAGAGATGAAATCCATTGAAATATGGGTCCATGGCCTCTTGGGGAAAGGCAAAGGCATCAACAACCCACTAGAGCGAGAACACGATTTGGACCGGGAGCACGTCCCACAGGACTGCACAAAATTCCTGACATCACGAGACAAGGAGGGCCACCAAAAAGACCGACTCACCAGATCTCTAGTACCAAAAATACCTGGATGACCAGCCAAAGCAGAGCAATGAACTTCAGACATCACTCTCTTCTTCCACTGGTCAGGAACATACAACTTTCCACTGGGACAACGCTCAGGTTTGTCCTCCTGGAACTCTTCCAGAGCACGTCTCAAATCGGGCGAGATGGCAGAAAGAACTACCCCTACGCCTAAGATGGTAGCAGGCTTGGTCACCACAGGAGAATCAGCAAAGAAGCTCCTAGAGAGGGCGTCTGCCTTGACATTCTTTGTTCCAGGAAGAAAAGAAACCACAAAATCAAAACGTGTAAAAAACAAGGCCCACCTAGCCTGTCTAGGGTTCAAGCGCTTAGCCGACTCTAGGTAAATCAAATTATTGTGGTCAGTGAGGACCACAACTTGATGCTTAGCTCCCTCCAACCAATGTCTCCACTCCTCAAATGCCCATTTCATGACCAACAGTTCCCTATTCCCCACATCATAGTTACGTTCAGGTGGAGAAAACTTTCGGGAAAAGAAAGCACAGGGATTCATTTTAGATGTTACAGGATCCTTTTGGGACAAAACAGCTCCTGCACCAATCTCAGAAGCATCCACCTCTACCTGGAATGGAAGTGAGACATCAGGTTGCCGCAAAACCGGGGCGGAGGTGAATCTTCGCTTCAGCTCCTGAAAGGAAGAAACAGCTTCCGGAGACCATTTCAACACATCAGCACCCTTTTTAGTCAAATCAGTCAATGGCTTGGCAATACTAGAAAATTTAGCTATAAATTTCCGATAAAAATTAGCAAAACCCAAAAACTTCTGGAGGGCCTTCAAAGAAGTGGGCTGAACCCAATCATGAATGGCATGTACCTTGGCCGGGTCCATTTCAATAGTTGACGGGGACAAAATAAATCCCAAAAAAGAAATCCTCTGTACTCCAAAAAGGCATTTAGATCCTTTGACATACAGGGAATTCTCCCTCAAGATCCGGAACACAGTCCGAATATGTTCCACATGAGAATCCCAATCCTTGGAGAAGATCAAAATATCATCCAGATAGATAATCAAAAATTTATCGACAAAACCTCGGAAAATATCGTTCATGAAGCACTGGAAGACAGAAGGGGCATTAGTGAGCCCAAAAGGCATCACCAGGTACTCAAAATGTCCCTCCGGAGTATTAAACGCCATCTTCCATTCATCCCCATGCTTAATGCGAATAAGATTATACGCCCCCTGAGGTCAAGCTTGGTAAACCAGCAAGCACCTTTAACTCTGGAGAATAGATCAGAAATCAGAGGTAACGGATACTGATATTTAACAGTAATTTTGTTGAGGGCACGATAATCAATACAAGGTCTTAATGATCCATCCTTTTTGGCTACAAAAAAAAAACCGGCACCTAAGGGTGACGAGGATGGTCTAATATGACCCTTCTCCAACGCCTCCTTAATATAGGATCGCATAGCCTCGTGCTCGGGTACAGATAAATTGAAGAGCCGACCCTTGGGAAATTTACACCCCGGGCTCAGTTCAATTGCACAGTCATAACTCCTATGAGGAGGCAGAGACGCAGACTCATTCTCACTAAATACATCACAAAAGTCCGCCAAATAATCAGAAACATCATGCGACTGAGGAGAGGTGGAAAACACCGGAGCCTCACTAAAGGCACACCGACAACCCCAACTCACCACAGACACAGATTTCCAATCCAAAACTGGATTATGAATCTGTAACCAGGGAAACCCCAGAACAATAGTATCATGCAGATTATGCAACACCAAAAATCTGCAATTTTCTTGATGGTCTGGGGCGACCCGCATTACCACCTGGGTCCAAAACTGGGGTTTATTTTTAGCCAAAGGAGTAGCATCAATCCCCCTCAAAGGGATAGGCGTCTGCAGAGGTGTCATCGGAAATCCACAACGTTTAGCAAAATCCAAGTCCATTAGGTTTAGGGCTGCTCCCGAATCCACAAAAGCCTTGGCGGAAAATGTGGACAGGGAACAGATCAGAGTAATAGCCAGAAGAAACTTAGGTTGAACACCCCCAACAGAAAACGTGTGTGCAAAGCGTTTCTCTCGTTTAGGACAGACAGAAATAATATGCGAGGCATCTCCACAGAAAAAACACAACTTATTACGCCTTCTGAACTCCTGACGCTGCTCTCTGGAAAAAACTCTATCACATTGCTTAGGTTCAGACATTTGTTCAACAGGTGTCAACACCTCTCGTGCAGCTTTGCGTTCGCGCAAACGCCGATCAACCTGAATGGCTAATGACATAGAATCGTCAAGACCAGAGGGAACAGGAAATCCCACCATAGTATCTTTTACGGCTTCTGACAACCCCTTCCGAAAGAGAGCAGCCAAGGCATTATCGTTCCAGATAGTAAGTACTGCCCACTTTCGGAATTTTTGACAGTACAATTCTGCAGAATCACGACCCTGGCTCAATGCCAGCAGGGTCTTTTCAGCCTGATCAATGGCATTAGGTTCGTCATACAACAACCTCAAAGCTTGAAAGAATGCGTTCACATTAGTCAGAATAGGATCATCTGGTTTCAAAGAAAACGCCCAATCCTGGGGATCGCCACGCAGCAAAGAGATGACAATTTTAACCTGCTGCGTGGAGCTCCCTGACGAGTTAGGCTTCAAGGCAAAAAATAATTTACAATTATTTTTGAAATTCAAAAATTTAGACCGATCCCCAAAAAATACATCAGGTGTAAGAAACTTTGGTTCAGCAGCATGTGAATGAGCAAGGTAGGCGGAAATTCCCCGCACTTCCGCAGCGAGCTGCTCCACATGATCAGACAATTGATT